>NC_055995.1:951540-1297373 GCF_018446385.1 Zingiber officinale | reverse complement strand
TGTGACCTTTTGATTCTGTTCATGGCACAAGCAATAATGTTAGACCTGAAACAGTAAAACAACAATCAGGAACATTGATCTTGGTAGATTGCATTTAACAATTTCAGATGTAAGCATAAAAATGACAAACTATCTCCATACAAGCACATAGAAAGAGTGTTCCATGAATATAACAAGACAAACCAATCAAGAAAAAGTCATGATCGAAGATCAAAATGATCAGGTTGAGGCATTCAACCTACAAATATAGACAGAAGATGATTCATGACACACCATTGGTCCATTGCTTTCCATTCTCAACAATTGTCTTGTGACAATGGATGTTCAGGTCAAATGGTGTGATTAACAAATGAGTAATACACCGACAGAAAGAAGAGGAAACAAGATCATGACCGCATTCCACAAGCCATGTTCGTCGGCCTTTCAATGGAGTGATTAACAAATGGAAGAGCTCCTCTGGTTGGGTAAGAAAGTATTTTCCAATTGTAGATGATACGGTGCATGATAGAGGGGTCATATAGCTGACGGGATCGGAAGTCAAGTCCACACGGAGGTCAAAAGTCAAGCCCACGCAGAAGCCAGAAGTCAAGCCCGCATGACGGTCAGAAATCAAGCCTACGTGACGGTCAAAGGCTCAGCGTATGTGGGGGTCAAAGGTCAAGATTACCGAGCGCTCAAGGTTGAGCCTATATGGTATTTAGGGGTTAGGCCTATATGGCACATGGCAAGTAGGAACGCTGAAGGTAGGGCGTACAGTTCAAGGTAGGCGGACTAAAGTGTACAGATCGGGATTTACAGGGCGAGACATGCAGAGCCAGACATACGGACCAGGACGTACAGTTCAAGGTAAGCGGACTAAGGTTTACAGGTTGGGATTTACAAGACGAAGCATACAGAATAGGATATGTGGGCCCGGACGTATGATTCAGGAATTACAGGATAAAATACGGAGTAGGACCGAGCATGCGGGATGAAACTTAAGGAACGACAAGTGAATGTCTCGATTGGCAGGGCGGTAAGCGTAGGTCCGAATTTATCGAAGGACAAATGCAAGGCTGGACATATAGATCTGGAATTACGGGATGACAAACACAAGCCAGGGAATGTGCCAGGGAACGCAAGTCTGTTCCCACAAGTCAAGATGTGCAGGTACGAAGACCCAGTCCACGGTTAGCGGACCGGGACAGGCACACACTATACGACAATCAAGCCAGGGAATCATAACAATCTATCAGAGAATAATCACCGCTTGTCAGGGAATATGTTAACGGTGTAGGGCTCATTGCCCATCGATCCCTCCTCAGACCTATAGGAAGATGTCATGTGTCATTCACCGCCAGAAAAATCCTGACACCCAACATTCCCTGACACTCGTCAGACTTCAGAAGTACCCGCTATCATATAAAAAGGGAGACTTTTCCCCCTACGAAGGTACGCTCACTCATTTTTTCACTTTCGTCTTTTACTTTTCGTCCTTTCACTGTGCTTCTAGGGAAAAAGTACTTGACTTGAGCGTCGGAGAGTCTGACCCGGGGACTTTTTCCCTGATTCTTGGTCTCTAACATGAGGGCGGCTTGTCTGAGTGTGTGCAAAGCTCTCGCCTCATCGTCCCAATTATCACCCCCCGTCATTCACTCGTGGGAACTTTTCCAGTAAGTGTCAGATCAACAAGGCGTCTCCACGACTTTCCATCAACATCGAGGACAGCACAGCCAACCTCTGTCCGACTCAACTTCCGGATGGGATCAATAGATATTGGAGAACTACAGAAGAATATGGAGTTTCAAGTGGAATGATGAGCAAAATCTAACTTGAAAGACTGACAAATAAAGTTTGTAATTAGGGATTGCCAATGGATTTCAGTGAATTGAATCAGAAGCTTTATAATTTCCATCAGTCCAGTTTTTGTGGCCTAAACAAGCAACACAGAACAGTAGGCAATAACCTCATTGGATTGGAATGCCCATCTTTTGCATAATGGTGAAGGGAGATTTCAAGCTGATGATTCTCAGGCAAGATCATAGAGAATTCCAGAAATGCATCACAATCACCAGCTCATTGAACAACAACTAACATAAGAGTAGGAACAACTAACTGTACTTGTGTAGCACTTATCTGATCAAATGTTAATAACAGGAAGAGAAACACAAAGGGAGCATATGAACATCACTCACCATGATCACCCTTTCTGATCTCATATTTCTTTATCCAGCTACCCCCAATTGTCCACGCTACGAACAAGTAACCAGACCTTCGATGCCTACGAACTCTGGAAATTTTCCTTCCAGTTCAAGCGTGCTCCTCACTGCCCTGTAGAGCTCCGACCAGGAGGAGTATCTCCACGAGAAGTTGTCCTCCGGCAGACCGGCAGAGAACGTCAAGTTGGGACTCGGAGGACATGCAGCCGCCACGAAATCCATCATGGTGACGGGCTTGATCGGCGCTTGTGGAAAATTCAAAGCCACGTTATCGACTTTGTGTTCGTAGATCTTGCCGTTCCTATCCAGTTTGTACCACGACGTCCCCTGGAAAGTTCCCCGAGCCTCCCACGGCACCCTCGGCACGCCCTCCAGCTCCCACCGGATCAAGATTATGTTTTCCGACGGCTGCCATACCCGGAAAATCCGGAGCTTGATCTCTTTAAACAAAATTTTGCCGTGAAACCTCACCGCCCAGAAAATGAGCCTGTAGTTCTCGACGCCATGAAAGGTATTAAGCGGATCGATGAAGACGATGTCTTCCCTGCAAAAAAACAGGGAAAAGAGCAAGTAAAAGCGAGAGCAGCCAGTCAGAAACGCAGCAAGATCAAATTTTTCGGGAAATTCGATACGGAGGAGTACGGTTCGCACCGATAGATGTCGTAGTTGAGGTCTCTGGCGAAGAGGGCGGGAAGGTCATCGCGGAGAGTCCTCACGGCGAGGCCGACGTTGAGGTAGAACTCGCTCCTGTGGCCGTTTCCGCTGCCGCCGCCGCTCCCGCCGCCGGTGGCGGTGAAGGGGGGCCCGTGGGGCAGCGAGAGCGGCTTCTTCTCCTGCACGGCGTCGAGGCTGAGGGAAGGAGGGGGGAGGTCGAGCTTGGTGAACGCCGCGGGGGGCGAACAGGGGAGCCTATGGGAAGGCTTTTGCAGGCCCGGGAAAGGAGGAGAGGAGAATTTAGGAAGCAAAGCCATTTCTCTCTATCTTTTCTTCCTTTGCTTTTCTTCTCAAACTCATTCCATGGCCATGAGGGAGAAGAAAAAATTCACACATTTATCTTTCTTGAATTTTTGTGGCTTCGATCGATCCAAGCAACGAACAGCGTATATATTATTATTATTATATTATCCAGACGAAATTTAAAAGTCAACTATCTAGAAAGTAAACATGCACGTATATAAAAATTCAGAAACAGCAATGATTTTGTTAAGCTAAATACCATTTTAATACAAAATTTTGTCAATAAACAAAAAACAAATTTGGAGCAAAAAAACAAATTTCACAAGCCTGGTACTAATTTCTTCTTCTCTTTCCAAGGGAGGGAGAGAGGAGCGAGGCAGGTGATGGATGAGCACAGTGAAAGTACGAAGAAATTGGAGCCAGGCTCCTCCTCCCTTCCCGCCATTTACACCTCCACCGAATCCTCAAAATCCCTGACAATATCAACTTACACAAGAAGACAGAAATCACTATGAAATAATTTTCTTCTTCTTCTTTTTTTTAATTAATTGCCCATAATGAATCAGTCTTTATCTTTCCTGTTTTTTTCCTTGCTCTGTACTGCTATAAATAGACGCAGCAGGGTCGTTAATGCATCCCTACACTTTAACTTTTCTCTTTTTCTCTCTTCTCTTCCGATCCATGTATATATTGGAGGTATAATTCACATTGGGAGCCGGGGAGTCGAGCGAAGCGAGAGAGGGCATGGGGAGAGGGGAGTATGGCAGTGGAGGAGGAGGGGCGGCGCCGGCGGTGGTGCCGGGGTGGCTGGGGCGGCTGGTGGAGGAGAGCTTCTTCGTCAGCTGCGGGGCCCACGAGAGCCGCAAGAAGAACGAGAAGAACATCTTGTGCCTCGACTGCTGCTCCAGCATCTGCCCCCACTGCGCCCCTGCACACTCCCACCACCCTCTTCTCCAGGTCTCTCTCTCTCTGCTCCAATCCCATTTACTATTATTAACACACTGATCTCAATCCTCTCTCTCTCTGTTTTTTTCCCCAATTCTTTCTGTGCTGTGTATGTTTCTCTGCATTTCACGATAAGTGCATATACCCTTTTGCCCTCGAGCACAGAGCGTCCTTTACCATGCACTGCTGCCATCAGAGGAGTATAATTGTCATCTTGCCTTTTCCCCTGCTCCTCTGCTTGGTCAAATTAGTAGTAACGAACTCACTCGATTTTAATTATTCACTCGAATTCTCATTCTAATTCTCTGTGTTTATTTTTGTTGTTGTATTGGAATTCAGGTGAGGCGTTATGTGTACAACGATGTGGTTCGACTGGACGACCTTGAGAAGCTCATAGACTGCTCTTTTGTCCAGGTACTTAATTAATTCAGAGAAATTATTGCTCTGTTCGTTCGCGTCCAAAACCAGTGACTTCGTCCACTGTTCTCGCCAGCCCTACACCATCAACAGTGCCAAAGTAGTGTTCTTGAAGCCGAGGCCTCAGTCTCGTCCTTTCAAGGGCTCAGGAAACATTTGCATGAGCTGCGACAGGATCCTCCAGGAGCCTTTCCACTTCTGCTCCCTCTCCTGCAAGGTGCGCACTCTGTTTAATTACGAACCCTGGTTCAGTCAAACGAGTCGGCGCGTGTATGCAGGTGGAGCACGTGCTGTCACGGGGGGAGGATTTGTCGAGCATACTGTTCCGGTTGCATGACTCCGACTTGGCCTTCTCCCGCTTTGAAAATCTCCGAATGGACGGGTCGGATCTGATCGAGGAAGTGGAGAGCCGACTGGCGCCCGATTCGATCCTGGAGGATCCGACGCAGTACGACGGCAGCTCCGGGTCGAGCGCCGACCGCGCCGCCGGCCGGGGCCCGAGGAAGAAGAAGACCGGCGGCGGGTTCCTAGTGCTGTCGCTGAGCAGCAGAAGGAAGGGCGCTCCCCACAGATCCCCCCTCTCCTGATGCACGCACGCACGCACCATGCGCTAGCTGTAAAATCTAAGCTTGTAATTTGTGCCAAAGTTGTGCTGGTTTGAATGCGGATGGAAGTGAGAGAGTTCATGGCTGATGAGCATTCCCTTTACTGATTAGGAGGGCACGGTGCTCGCCAATTTTGTTTTGATGTAATGTGGGATGCACACTTCGACCAATTTATATGATCATCTCACTCTACCTTTAGCTTCCTTCTTTGAAAGCAACTTCGAACATTAATTGTTTGGATTTATTTGATCGGAGCAATTGGACTACTTGAGTTGACTTGTGAGGGTGTTTTGGTGGAGATCCAGCTAGCTACTTTATTCTTTGGTGTAGAATTTAAGCATGTGTGAAAATTCTGTCTAGATTCATTTTACTTTGAATTATAAGTTTTCTCCGAGAAAAATAAATATTTCTACGTATATTAATGAAACAAAACCATATCTATTCTTTGTTGTTCTGACTAGTTAAAAACTATCTTCTGATATAATTAAGCTGAGAAATTAACAGTACTGCTCGAGATTAATTAGCAGTCTAATTAAGCTCTGACTTGTAATCTTGCATGCTTCACGTGAACTGAGTTTATATTTTATATAGTTTACATGCATATGTGAAGTCAGAGAGAGAAGAGAGCCATTGGAAATTGGAAAGGGGACCAATCGTTTTGGTTGGCAATGGCACCACAACTCAACCCTCTGACCTATAAAACTAGTCATCTATGTATTCATTTATTTTGTCCGAAATTGATCGAGGCAGTAAACTGAGACGTAATTTGATGAAAATTATGAAAATTCTGTGTTATCTTATAATATTTATAATATAAGGAGTGTTGGTATCTAATTAGAAAAAGAGTTTTCGATATTGACCCTTCAATGTTTAAGTCAGTGCTTAATTTTGGAGATAAAAGTAATAAATTATAGTAAATGATATGTGCAAGTAAGAAGCATCGCATATCTCCGTCGGTAGATGGAGATTCTTTTTATAATATCAATGTTACGTTGTGCACGTATTTTAAAGCATTAACACGTTTTCCAAACCCTTCTTAAAAACTGACATCTTTAACACCTTTCCTTAAATGAGACAGCAAATCATTGTGATTGACATATGGGAAACTTCTAAAGGACTATTTATTTACTGACAGGATATTCTCTATCATTTTCTGTATAAAACTTTCAAAAAAAATATGATATAACGTGTATTTGGGTTCCGCTGTAGACTGTCCAGCCGTCACTCAGTCGGGATATCGCTAGCTCAGGCGTATAGAGTGAAGCTACTGACCTATTCTTCACTCGACTTTCCTATTGTTAGAGAGACGCATTGTGTTCGATTGGACCTAAGGTCTGATTGGCAAGTACAATAGATTAGATAACTTAGTATTTGACTCTTAATTTCAGTTACAAGTCGCGGAGGATGGTCGTTCGGACGGTTTAGTCAGCCTTTCACATCCTACCTGTTCTAAAAGTCCGCTCAGCCAACCTTGCCTGATCTGTAATCCATAATCTCATGGTTCATCTGATCATATGATTTTGACCGTTTGACTTTAACCTCTACGTCAGTCAATCTTCATTATTTTGACCCACTTTTTAGTATCAGTACAGTATGAATCTTATACACTAGAATTAGAATACATGACATATTATTAAACTTTATGGAGATTGGAAGAATAGGAGCCTTGGCGCAAAGGTAAAATTATTGTTATATGACCAAAAGGTCATGGATAAGACTGCATACAATGAATCTTTCTCCGAAATTTAGCATAACGGAAACTTCATACACCAGATTATCCTTTTTTATGGAAATTGGAATAATATATACCTCTCAATAATAACTAATAAAATTCAGAGTGAGATCAGAAGCCGAAGGAATATATTTATTAAACATTAGTAGAATATTTTAATCCTCTTCACTTCCAGCAGTGAGTTGCTGGACTCCTCGATCTATCGTACACATTCACAAAAATTCAGAATCTTCATTTCGTGTAGGCCTCCACTCTTCTCGTCTCATTCCAAGGACTACTCCATCACTGATTAAAGTCTCCAGTGATTATATGTATCTATAAGCCTGTCTGCCTCGAATTGATAGCAGATCGAAAAAACTATGAAACAACCAAACTTCTGGGGACAGTAACAATTGATAGCTGATCTCTTCTCTACATGTTTTTAGTCACAGTCTATACTTCAAGTTTTCACTCCAATTGTATAACCTCAAATGCATGCCAGACTACCTAGTAAAAGAACTTAAGTCAGTGAACTGATCAGATCAGAATCCTTATAGCATCTGGATGATTCTTAGCTAAGATCATGGCTGTCACTTTGCACTAGCTGTTTGAAGGTCAAGTCTTATCAACCCATCACTTGGTGCATTTGAATTAGCTTCATCTGGTCATCGAGCAGCAAGTAGTGGGTTCACCTGATCACCAGCTTAGTGACTCTCATTCCTCCACTCTCCCTAGTCCCTTGTAGTTTTAGCTAGCTACTATTACACATCAAATCACCCCTTTTAACTAATCTATACATATAAATTAAACATATATAATGGAAAAGAAAGGAAATCTCGGCCATGCTTTAAACTGAATCCAGGCTTCTGTGTGGTCTTGTCGTTTCACATATTGTTATATATATATGCAATTCATATATCTTTCCTTGATGAGTCTTGTCATTTCCCGTGCTTCTGCTTGTATTTTTATGGTTGCAAAAGAAAGATATATTAATTGAAACTTGTGCTCGCTGCATGGATGCTAGCTAATTCTCAGTCCTTCAGGTACATGAATACAAAAGGCTGAGACCTCCACTTTCTTTTTCGCAATAGGCAAGGAGTCACATGAGCTAGGCAACATGATGGTATCTTACACTTTACAGATTGACTATGAATCGATTCAATTAATGGTGAAAAGGACCTCATTTTGACTGGCTTCCATGACAGTGACTCTTCCCACTTTTACTCCATGGATGCCACTGCTTCCAGTACAGCTTCATGAATGGCTATAGCAACTTTTTTTCTTTTTTTTTACTACTATCATCGCCTCCCCCATATGCAGAATGTGGTCCATAGTATTCACCAGACTCACAGTCTTTTTGCCTAATTAATACAAGGGTAACAAAAGATAATCCAAGTGTGTTGGCTGGGGTTTGGGGAACATGC
Source organism: Zingiber officinale (assembly GCF_018446385.1). NCBI lineage: Eukaryota > Viridiplantae > Streptophyta > Magnoliopsida > Zingiberales > Zingiberaceae > Zingiber > Zingiber officinale. Next base: position 1,289,116 of record NC_055995.1, on the reverse strand, counting down.
ACCACCTGAGAGGGCACTCATGGTCATGTGATGGAGCTGAGTTAGTCTGGAGTAGTTGCTCATAGCCTCACACTCATCCATCATCACTGAAAAGATAGGTGGGTGTGTTAATTTGCTGGCCATCTTCCCCCCACAATGATTGGAGTGTTTAATTTGCAGACAAATTCATGTCTCATCCTTCTGCAGGCTTCCACATGCCTTCTCCCCCCACCTCTCTTTACCCTTTCAACTCACTACTTTTGGATGAACTGTTTGCTTTGGCTGGGATCGGCACCACCTGCACAATTAATAATGATGCTGTACCGTTGCTGATCCCTCTTCTAGGGCTTTTTTAATCGCTCTTTCTGCGTTGCAGGGGAAATGGAAGCATGCAGGCATGTAACAGAGGTTTTCAGAGCCCTATCATTGTACATCATTTTGACCATTGGTCTCCCACTACAATAACTCCAAACACATTTTCTGCATGTATGTGGAACAAGGGCACGCAACAAATGCCCTCCTCTTCTTACTATTTACATATTCACAATGCTCTCTCTCTCTTTTTCTCCCGATCTACGCAATTAACTGTCGCAACGGTATGATATGATCTTGTCTCCCTCCCAATTAACGCGCCATAGATCTTGATAAGTTAATTACTGAATTTTTCTGCCTCCCGCAGGGATGAGAATGTAATTCTTCAGATCTAGTTGCAGTATATATTAAAGTTTTTCTTTGCTTTCTTATCGCTAGATTCTGAAACAAGATAGATCTACGTATGGAGGTAGGTGATAAAAGAAAATTTACAGTTTGACTGTGTTACGTATATGCGATAAAACTCTAAAAATTACGTCGGATTAATTACTTCTACTTTTGATTCGAGATTCAGAATCAGACTCTGTTGATGAACACGCGTGCAGAATTCGGAGAATTATATTTATTATTAGAAAATCTGTAGCCGCCAAGTTTCGGATTCAAAAGGTAAGATTTAGATTCTCGTCAAAGTCTCCGGAGATTTTATTACTATTTTTAATAATTTATATTTTTATGGTATTTAGGTTAGAGTTTGTCTATATCAGCGTCTTATTTTATTAATTTGAATTTCTTTCAAGGAATGTTTTTTTTGGTAAGAAATTTACTTTTCTTTATGATATGGTATGCTATAAGTGAACCCAAAGTTAATGCGAAATCTGTTGGTACAGTTGACACTAATAGTCAAACTTGAGTTTTAATGAACGACAAATGTGTTAAAATTAGGTGTTGTGTGATCTAACCTTTTTACCAAATGTGTAGGACTTGACTGGTCTGACATCAGGTTGAAATTCAGCTAGATCTGGAGAACCTGATAGATGGTGCAAAAGTCCAACTAGGTCAAGGTGTGACCCGATATTTGATGGAAGGTTCGGTTGAATCCGTAAAACCGGACAGCTGGCCAAAGTCCAATTGGGTTTATGGACTTGACAACTAGCGGTACGACCTGATAGACTGAAGTAAAGTCAAACAATTCTACATGGTAAGTAAGATAAGTCATTGGAGGAGAGTGTCTAGTGAGGGCGAGTCCCAATTAGGAACTTTAGGTGTATGCCTAGTTTAAGTCCATTTTGGAAATCTAAATTAAGACCATGACTAGTTTATAATCTTGGAAAGACAAAAACTAATTAATACTGTTATTTTATTATTGTGCTAACTTCGTTTTGCAGGCTATAATTTATTTTTGAGCTAACATATTTTGCAAGACGAAAAGAGCAAAAATCAACCTCAGATGAATAATGTCCGAGACGCCTCACAAGTGCTCTGAGGCGCCTCGGATCAAAGCTTGGAGGCACCCTGAACGAGCTGAAGGCGCCCTCAAAACGATAAGAATTGCAGATAAAGTCTTGAGGTGTGGAGGCGCCTAATGTGCCTCGAAGGCGCCTCAAAGTGGTTGAAGGCGCCCTCACGTAGATAGAGGCCGAAGTTTGTGCAGCTTATCGCAACCAAAGTTTCCGAGATGAAGTTTGCACTTGGAGACGCCTCAGACAAGGATGGGAAGCACCCTAAATAGTCTATAAAAGGAAGGTTCACCAAAGTCTGCAACACAATTCATTCATGACTTCTATAAGCGATCTTTCAAGTTTTCGGCTACTCCAGCTTCGTCCTCCTGTTGTGCTGCTACGCTACTGCACTTGACTACTGCTGAGAAGTTGTCCAACACCGAACTTGATCCGATTACCTTCAAAAGTGTTGGGTAACAAAAGTTTTAATTAATGTACCTAATTACTGCATAAAGGAAAGTGTAAGTTGTTACACTTATCTTTGTTTTACTATTGTACTGGATTTTCTCTTCCGGCGGTTTCAGAAGAGGATTCACTACAAGAAAATTGAGATTTTACAACACTTAAAAGACAACGCTTTTTGTAAAAAGCGTTGTCTTTTTTTTTAACAACGCTTTTAATGAAAAGCGTTGTCTATCTCTTTATTTTCTTACTAATAGACAACACTTTTTATAAACCATTGTCTATCAGTAATTTTTGTGGGTCAAAGATAACGTTTTTTCACATTTTTCTCCTTCTTTCACCTCCCAAACTACAAAAATACTTCCTAGGTACCCTCTAACTTGATCTATTTATTTGTTTTGTATGTTTTTTCTTGAAATTTTTACTGTATGTGTTTAGATTTGTATATATCTATTAATTGTTTAGGAAAAAATGAGTTGTTACTCCACCCATCACTACACCATCTACCGATGCTAGATTCTTGACTGAACAACTTAGGTTGTACTTTTTTGAGCATACATATGTACCCCTTAAGGCCAAATATCTAAATAGGGGTTTTTTTACCCGGTATTGTCCAAACATAATAGAACTAATAGATTATTATAACTTAGGCTGTCTAGTTTATTGTAATCAGACAATGAATCTAGATATATGTGTCCAATTTTACAATAACCTAGTTAAGGTAGATGACATGACCTACTCCTTAGTCCAGAGTACCTGGTAGGAACATTAGTTTCTCCCCTATTGTTCTAATCGACTACTTAGGTATAATTGTCATGTGCTGACCGCCATCTTTTCATCCATAGGATGACAAGCGCCTCGCCAAATTATGTTGAATCGAAAAGAATTTAGATATCTCCACAATGGCATGATATTGTTCATTTTGGGCTTAAACCCTCATGGTTTTGCTCTTGGGCTCTCCCCAAAAGGCCTCATGCCAATGAGATATTTTTTCTCTTATAAACCCATGATCTTTCTCATGTATTTCCAATATGAGACTATGTTTGTAACCTTGCAACCCCAACATATTAGAGGAGTCTTCCACCCTGATCGAGCCGTCCATCACACAAGGGTACACCACCCTTTGAGACGAGATGACTACTGGATTTTGGAGGATTGAGGAGCAGGTGTAGGTGATCCTCTAGGCTCTACATATCACTGTTCAACCCCCACCTCCACATGCTGATGATCCCTCGACATTATTATGTTTTATGACTGTACTTGGATATGTTGTTTGATTGATCGACCTACTTATTGATTATATTTTGCCTGATTGATAGCTTCCCTTGATAATATAATGATTTTGTTTTACAATAGATTAGGACTTAATCTCTCACTTCATTCTTTCTACAAGCAATTTTTAAATTCCAGGCAAATTTCTTAATTATGTTTTCACAAAATCCTAGTTTTCTAGGTGTTTCAAAACTATTATGGACTTAGCCTAGGACTTCCCCTAGAAATCATGATCCTATAATTTTAGGCAATCAACATCTCACAAGCACACTGGAATTATCTTGCTTGTGTATTCAAAAACATGAAATGATGTGAGATGCTTAGGTCTTTGCCTGGACTTCATATGCTTATATCAGTATATAAGCTGGATTAATAGACTTAACTTTACTAACCTAGTGAACGCTACAATCTTCAAATAGTTAGTTAACAACTAAAGGTTAGACATCTAAGGTTAATTTTTAGATGAATATTATGTTTAAAATAATATCAGGTTAAGAGAGAGGATACGCTTAAAAATATTTTGAAATTCGCTTCTTTGAAAAATTCATGCAAACACTTTATGTTTTGAAAATAACTTATAAATTTTAAAAAATATCCTTGAAAATACTTGAAACTTTTATTCAAAACTTGCTTTAACAATTACTTTGAAAAATCCTTGTAAAATGTTGTGTCACAACTTTTAACTTTGTCAAACTTTGTTTGGAAAATATTTTTAAAAATGTTTCATAACACTATTTTGCTTAATTTCTTTAAACAACTCTTTAAAAACTATTTTGAAAACTTACTTGCAAAACTTGCTTTTCAAAAGTTACCCTAAAAATTTAACTTTGAAAATTACTTTGCAATACTACCTTAAAAGTTATTTTGAAAATTCCTTTTAAAAAGTGTTTTGAAATTTCCATAGAAAATGGTTTGTAAATTCTTGTAAAGTTAATCTTTGAATTTAAAAAAAAAATGGGCATGCTTTGTAAAATGTTTTGTTTTTGAAAAATACTTACAAATGCATTGTAAATTTTGAAAATCCCTTCCAACGTTCCTTTAAAAACACTTTGAAAATTTCCTTGAACTCATCAACTCCTTCCTAAAATAGACCTACAAGTTTTTGTGAAAAATTTTCCTTTGGAATTTTTTTTATGCTTACTTGCTCTATTTAACTGCTTTATACCCGATAAGTTACATTTTTTGTGATGAACGACAAAGGGGGAAGTTTAGAGTTTAAGTAAAAAAGAATTAAGAAAAATCTGAAAAACTTAACCCTAAAATGATCAAGAGATTAAAATAAAAAATTAAAATCAGTTAAATTTCTCTTAAATCATTGTTGCTATATCTGTTTGTATTTTTTTTAACTTTAATACAGGTTGTATCAAAAAGGGAGAGATTATTGGTGCAGTTGACATAAATGGTCAAACCTAAATTTTGATGAATGACAAATGGATTAAATTAGATGTTGTGTGATCCAACCTTTTTACCAAGTATACAAGACTTGACTGGTCTAACACAAAGCTAAAATCTAGTTAGATCTCGAGGACCTGATAGCTGGTGTAGAAGTACAGAGAGGTCAAAATGTGACCCGATATCTAGCGGGATATTCGGCTGGGTCCGTGGACTAGATAGTTGGTCGAAATCCATTTGGGTCTGTGGACATGACAATTGGCGGGAAGACCTGGTGGACCAAAGTAAAAAACAATTCTGCATGGTAAGTAAGATAAGTCACTGGAAGAGTGTGTCTAGTGAGTACGAGTCCCAATTAGGAACTTTAGGCGTAGGTCTAGTTTATGTCTATTTTAGAAAACTAAATTGAGACCATGAATAGTTTCTCGTCTTAGAAAGACAAAAACTAATTAATACTGTTATTTTATTATTGTGCTAACTTTATTTTGTAGGGTATATTTTATTTTTGGACTAACACATTTTGCAGGATAAAAGAAACAAAAATCAACCTCAGATGAACAGTGTCTAAGGCCCCACAAAGGTGCTCTAAGGCACCTTAGATCGAAGCTTGGAGGCACCTTGGATGAGCCACAGGTGCCCTTTAAGTGATAAGAACCGCAGATAAAATTTCGAGGCTCGGAGGTTCCTTGGAGGTGGTTGAGGCACCTGCGACACACATTGGAGGTGCCTCAGAGTGGTTGAAGTCACCCTCATGCAAATAGAAGCTGAAGTCTGTGTAGCTTATCGCAACCGAAGTTTTTGAGATGAAGTTTGCACTTGGAGGCATCTCGGACAAGGATGGGAGGCGCCCTAAATAGCCTATAAAAGGAAGGTTAGCCCAAACCTTCGACACAACTTATTCACAACTTCTATAAGCAATCTTTCAAGTTTTCGGCTGCTCCAACTTTGTCTTCTTGCTGTATTGCGACACTGTTGCATTCGACTACTACTGAGAAGCTGTTTAACACTGAGCTCAATCCGATTATCTTCAAAAGGTTGGGTAACAAAAATTTTAATTAAAGTACTTAATTACTGTATAAAGGAAAGTGTAGGTTGTTACACTTGTCATTATTTTATTATTGTACTTGATTCCCTCATTCGATGGCTCCAGAAGAGGATTATAGTAGATTGTCCATTGATACAATCCGAGGGATCATGAGTCTTGGAGTAGGAGTCGCCAAAAACTCCGAACCAAATAATTCCTTGAGTCCTTACTTTTTCAGTTTCTATTTTACCTTATTTCCACTACGTACTCACTTTTAAAAATTAAAAAAAAAAAGATAGTTTTTTTTAAAAGCATGTGATTCACACCCCCCTCTCTTACGTGCGTAAAAATCCTACAAGATAGATGTCAAGATGATGTGACAGTCAAGGTCGAGATGAAGTGACGATCAAAGTAAAGGTGCACGTACCCGAATGAGCCACCTCCCAAGAGCAAGCCCTTACTATAAACTCGGGCGGACTTGAACTCGACCAGGGCGATGGGCCGCAGCTCCTTGTATTTTATGGGTATAACTCCCAGAACAAACCCGAGTGGACTAAGAGTTGGCCGAATATACAAGACTTACCTGCCCATGCCTCAGTATTTCTTATAAGCAGGACTCTCGGCTTAAACTTGGGGAGACAAAGAGCCAGTCGAGCTTAAGGAGCTTAGTTCTCCACTCTTCATATACAAGGTTCTCAATATACATCCGGGAATATAGATCTAGTCAGCCCATGTGTTGGTCGGACTTATAGGGCATAGATCCTCATTCTTCAAATACAGGTTCCTCAATATATGGTCCGTCGGCCCTAGAGCTGGCCGAACTTAAGGGACTTAGCGCTCTACTCTCGAATGCCAAGATACATAAAATAAACCTGGTCGGCTCCTGCATCAGTTAGACATACAGGGCCTAACTCTCCACCTCTATAATATAACTCTTAGTATATGGATGATTGACCTTAAAGTGTCAGACAGACCTATGGTGCTAAGCTTCCCACTTCTCATGTGTCAATCTCCCATCATACAGTCGGTCGACTACAAAGCCAGTCGGACTGCCTCTAGGCTAGTTGGGCTACCTCTAGGAGAAAACATTGTCAAATAATCATAACAACTTGTCAGAGAATAACAGCTATTCGTCAGGAAATATTTCGCTACCATAGCATATGCATGCAGGGGAACCTTCCTCTGAGGGGGCATGTATAACTTTCATTGTCTGACATTACTTGACATATTTTGACATCAAACATTCGCAGCTGCCTCATTAATACAGAGGTTATAATAGACGGTTCATACACCTATAACGAAACTTGCCACGAGGGGTGACCATACATATCCCAGTATTCGACATATTTTGAGACTAAACATTCCATAACACCTCACGACTACGGAGGTTCTGATGGTCAATATAAAAATGGGGTCCTCTTCATCGGGCAGATACATTTTTTTACAACGTTAACACAAGCACGTATCTATTGTTCACCTTCTTCCCCACCTTTCGCTAGGCTACTCTACTAACTTGAGCGTCAGAGTGTCTGCGTCAGGATCCCCCTCCTTGGTTCTTGCTCTAACATTTTCCTTTGTTCTCTTTGCGGCGTGCGCAAAAAGAATTGACAGGTGTCATCTTTTCTCCATCTCACAGTCTCCTCCCAATCAACAACTACCGATTTCAAAGAGTATTACTTTACAAGATAGGAATTGATCTCTAAAAATTAGTTCTTTTTTTTCTTTATCCAAGGGTCTAGAGTATATATAAACGTCTTTTTAGTCGTACGAGAATTTATTCCTCAATTACTAACAAATTTTCCTTTTTTCTAGCAAACACAATTTTCTCCCTTTTCTTTCTTCGGGTTCTCTCTTGATTTCTTCTCAATTCCTCTTTTTATTAGTCCACAGGATAATTCATTATTCTGGCGTCAAAAATACTCTTTGATATTTAAAAATTCTTATTACTTTACCTTTCAACAAGTAAGTTTTTTAATGGAACAATAACAGTGTGATATATTCACTGAATTTAATTATTACTCAATAGAATGATAGCGCGACAAATATATAATATTATTTATTGATTAATTCTAAAAAAACAAGATATTATTCTCTTAAGTAATTTTTAGGATATATATAGAAATGACAAGACTTTTCGAACTTTGGATGATCGGAAGATGTTTGAAATAGTAGATAACTTTCATATATATGTGAAAAAAAATTAGTTTAATTTTTTTTTTGCTGCGAAAAAAGAATTTTAATTTGTGCCAAAAGTATGTGGAATGGGAAAGGAGTACACAGAATCACTAGTCTTACAAACTAAACCCTCAATTCCAATATCAATTAATACACAGCTCACAACAAGGCCCATTAGTTCAATCATAGAATTCTAAGGATGTTGAAGTTCAAGTTGATAGATCTTGGTCAGAAATCCATCACCAACTTGAATTGTTAAGGTTTCAATTGGATTATTGTCTACACCATCTCACAAAAATTTGTTAATAGACAATTCTCTATACATCCACATTGAAAAATGCATGCATCCTGCATGAGAATTAAGCATACATAAACATTAATCCAACACAATTAAGCTGCACTTGCTCTTATATAATTTTTCTTCTTCTTTTTTATAATAGTTAACCATTAATCATACGGAGAGACAGAGTGACTGAGGATGGTAAATAAACACACAGACAGACAGCTATGTAGATGCATAACATATAGATAGATAGATAGATTTGTTTATGGATTTAGTTTGCAGGACAGCGTTTGAAGCAGGTGCAGTGGCGGTGGATGCGACCCTCACAGTCCCCTCCCTCGTAGCCCTCTGTCAAGCAGACATTGTAACAGTTGCGATCAGAAAAGCAATATCCATGGAATCTCCCACTTCGAACTCTGCAAACTCTTGCTTCTCCTAACTCTGTCATGAAATACTGTATATTGATTCGAGTTCATGTGATCATGTGCTAAACGAAGGAAAAAGATTACCAGGAGCAGCGAAGAGGAGGAAGAGGAGCAGCGAACAGAGGATTACTGTCTTCATGATCTCAATGTGCTTGATTATTTGCCGAGACGTTGTGAGCGAATAAATAGAGGTGTGTGAAGTGCGTGATGGGGATTGGTAACGCCTGGACATGTACATGTCTGCCCATATTCCATGTGCAGCCAAGCTTGTCCTCGAATGAGCTAGACAAGCTTTTGTGGGTTCTGTTCGTGGGTTTTGTCTCCATCTCTAAAGTTGTTTTATTAAGACACCCGATGTAGAACGAAGAAGAAAAGCACGAATTAAGACACTCAATGTTGGACGAAACAATATGTTGTCGAAAATTTTAAGGACTTAACTGAATTTAAAATTATACAGAATTTAATTTCAATTTACAATAGAGACGACATGAGTGGATAATATCAGACTGCCAGTAGTGACTGATTTTTGCTACGTGCAAAAGAGCGGCAAATCTGTGTTGCCGAGTGGGCAAATCGATCAAGCAGCAGAGCAGCACGATCGGACGTAGCGGATCAGAGAGGGGTCGATCGGGCAATAAGGTCGGGCAACAAAAAGGCCGACCGAGCGGATAGAGAGAGGTCGACCGGGCAAAGTAGGCAGGCCTAGCAAAAGGCTGATCGGGTGAACAGACAGGCAGGTCGAGTAAACTGATGTCAGTCGGGCGAACAGACGGGCAAGTTGGGTAGACAGGTCGGGCGACACAGACAAGTCGGGTGGACAGTGACTGATCGGGCTAGCTGACAGGCCGAGGAGCAAAGAAACTGGTCGGGTGAAGATTTCGAGCGGGAAAAAGGACCGAGCAAATGGTCGGCCGAGCTTTGACACAGAACGGGACCAGTAGAACAGAGCGAGCAACGGACCGAGGCCTGCGAGAGTTACAGTTTCCTTGAAACAGATTCGCCCCATCTTCGGCTATGCTTCAAGCCTTACTAGGGTCGTCTGTTTCCTAGGATACAACGGCTAATCGTGATTCCCACCAAGCAGAAACGTCTATCGTTTCACACATTATCACTCGACCGTTTCGATTCTGCATTAATATCGAATTTAATGCATCATTTTGCCCCAATCGGTCTGCCATTTGGCGCAGGCAGGTCATGCATGCACACGAGTCAATATGGTTCAGTGCAATTCGGGTCCTGGATTTGTATCCCCCTCTCCTACTGCACACCCACACGTAAGAGAAAGTCTCTTCCCATGCATTTGTTCACATCCTCAATGCATGTGAATCACAATATAAACTAACCAACATGTCATAAAACTCCCAATATGAGATTAAAATTCTATTTACAATGAAGTTTCTATCATCTTTCACTTTTTCTCTATTCACACATATTTAACACTTTGACGATGAGCATCAAATGAATTATTATTATTGTCTGGTTTTCTCTCCCGTTGGGGTGGATCAATGATCAAGACATTGCATATATAGTTTGTACAGTGGTAAGTGTATTTATATGTATCGAATCGAATCAATATGCATAGTTTTATCAGAGGCCAGTGAGGAATTGAATCTGCTTGAGGAGAGGAGCAAAAGCCTCCATCAGCTTCTCGCAGGGATGGTTGTGTATTCCCTCGTAGGTGGTCACTACAATGCTTGCGTCTTTGGATTGGCGTTGGACTTGTTTCTTCACGTTGCATGTGTGATGAGTACACCGGTAGTAGCTCCTTTAACAATATAATTAGCAACAATTGGACATGAGAAAAAAATAATTAATATATAATAACGACAATTAATCAAGAAGCTGCTAGCTAGCCAATAAGGAGAAATAACATATTCTTACTGGCATTAACTTACATTTACATTATTTTCTAATTTCAATTCTTGTTTTTTTTATCCGGGATTCAAATTGATGATCAGTAATTATGGCAACGATCAGACATAGAAAATGAAATTGAGCATTTTTTACTTTAGCTTTGTAGATAGGTTTTTAAAATACTCGAATAATGTATCATAGTTTAAAAATTATTAAATCGTATATCGACTTTCTATTTTATCCTCGTCCTCAAATCAATTCGTCTGGACAAATAAATCAATCGGTTGATTTTTTTCAGTCGAATCGATTTTATTTTGTTTGAAAAATTCATCAGTCGATTTCGACCAAAATCGACTGATAGACTTAGAGATCTTGGAATGATATGAAATAAGTTTTTATATGTTCGTCTAGTTCTCCTGATTGTAAAAATACTATCATATATTAATTTGACCTAATATATTGAGAACAGTGATTTTTGAACACTAATTAGTTTTTCAAGCATATTCGTGTTAAAAAAATCACTGCTCTCAATATATTTGGTCAAATTGATGTTTGATAGTATTTTTATAATCAAGAGAACTAGACGAACACATAAGAATTAGTTTCATATCATTCCGAGATCTCTAGGTCCATCAGCTAGTTTTGGTCGAAATCCGTTGATGGACCTAAAGATCTTGAAATAATATGAAACTAATTCCTATGTATTCATCTAGTTCTTCTAATTATAAAAACACTATCAAATATTAATTTGATACAATATATTAAGAGCAATGATTTTTTTTTAAACTCTGGCCGAATGAACCTAAATAAAATTAATATAGATTCATTTAACCAAAATAGGTTAATGGATCTAGAGAGCTCAGAATAAAATAATGAAAGTAGATCCTATTATTTTTTCTAGTTCTTATAATTATATCCATACCATCAGAGATCAAGTTGACCCAATATATTGAGCAATAATTTTTTAACATAAATTAATTTTTCAAACAAATTTATGTTTTAAAAATCACTTCTCTCAATATGTTCGGTTATATTGATATTTGATAGTATTTTTGGAATCAGAAGAACTAGATGAATATATAATAATTAATTTTATAGCATTTCAAAATTTTTAAGTCTATCAAATATGATTTTATAGATAACACGATTAAAATTGAAAAACAAGAGTATAATTTAGGGGACTAAAAATGCAATTCTGTTAGAAATAATATTACTACCTGGGATAAGGGCTGTTCTTGACGGCTTTCTGCCCATACTTGCGCCATCGATACCCATCGTCGAGGATGTCGTTAGGGCTCTTGGTCCTGAACGCAAACTTGGGGCTCATCGCCTTCTTCCCCATCGTCGTCGGCGTTGACTTGTCGTTCGACCGGCCACCACCTCCGCCCGCTTCTCCTTCTGCCTCATCACCCTGCAGGGACACTGCCGCCGCACCGCTCGGCAGAAGCAGCGACGCTAACCCCAACTCCGGCATGAGCAACGGCGCTATTGAATTATGATAAATACTCTGTTCCTGCAATACTTGCTGCTGCTGCTGCTGCTGCTGCTGCTGCTGCTGGATCATGAGCAGACTCTGATGAGTTGCGAAATTCGGAAAGCTGCCGGAGATCATCGGTGCCTCTGGTAATTCCCCTCCGTCCATCAAAACTCTCGTGTCCATCGATCGAGTTATGTAAAAGACTTAAAACCACGAGAGATATGATGTTCGCATCGAGAAACAGAGGGGGGACTGCGATATATATATAGAGAGAGGGAATTGAGAAAGGTTTGGGGGTTGGGGGAGGTTGGGAAGCGTCAACTGCATGCATGCAAAATGAGACAATCAACGACATACCAACAAACACATATCAGCTCAACTGCCCTGCCAATCTCGCTGCATATCGATCGATCCATCGATAGATCGACGCAAAAATTTTGTTTTTGAGAGATTAACGAAAAATTCTAATACACGGATAGATTACGTCAATATGGTACTTTCTAACACGTGCATCGTGCTTGGACTTCAATTATATAATCCTCCATGTTTTTTTTTCGTATGTTTTTTTTGTTTTTGTTTTTGACACAGACCACCAGGCTTGATCTTGAAGCTGGCAAATAAATTACGGATGATCGACGACGACGACGTCTGTTGATTAAACAAGACATGGCATTGGTGTTCACGCCTTAAAGTAAATTATTAAGTGTATTGTATGGGGAATATTTTTTAAGTCGATAAGCAACAAACGTATGGCAGTGAGCAAAGAGATCGATTAATTACTGAAATCGATCAAAGTTGAGGGAAAAAAGTTGGTGACAGAGTTTTACGTGTCGTTCACCTAAAGATATCGACTTTATCGGCCTCGCAGCAATTATGACAATCTGATACGAAATGGTAGTTATGCTAAGGTCAATTGCCTTTACTAAGTTTTATTGTATTTAAAAAGGTAGATCCGCTACCTTAGCGGCCCCCCTAGTGCCGGCCCCACGGATATGGAGGGAGGTTCATGCATGACGGGGTAAACCCCAGGTCGTCAGTTCCTGAGAATCGACCCCTGGCCATTACGCCAGAGATACCATGCGCCCACCGTCTGTGCTACGCCCTGGGGGCAAGTTTTATTGTATTTAAGACATTATATAATGTAATTGATTTAGTTAATTTTTTAGTAGCTCGTTATTATATTCAGATATACCATCAGCTAAACTCTTATCTCTACCCTATTTGCTATCTGCGCTTCTTTTGAGTTTTAATTTAGTTTAAGTTATATTGATAGTATTAAATTTTAATGATTTAATATTTATTAAGTGTAAACTATGTGCATGCTTAGTTTTACACATATAATATTGTTACAAATTTAATTCTCATTAGGTAATAATATATATCAATATGGGGTGTTAAATGAAAACCTCAGGTTGACTTAGAAGGCGAAGTCAAGGTAAGGTGAAGGTTCAAGCCAAAGAAAGGTGGCGGTCAAAGGGCCACCCTTGGATAGAGCTCAGCCTCTCATCTAGCCCTGAGGCCCTCAATTCAAGGGCGACCGGTCTAATGGTCGGTCCTGCCTAAGGAACAAGCATCCCAGTCCTAGGTACAGTCAATGACTCGATTGAATCTGATCAGCCCGAGATATTACTTCAGTGATTGGGGAATAGTCCCCAGTTATGAGAACTCCCAATCGAAAGGTTAGGCTGGTCCCTGGGGACTTAGTTTTCCTTTCTCTAGAAGACGAGTAGCCCTATGTACGACAGGATGACCATAAAGTTGTTCGAGCCCGAGCGACCCTACAAACTGGACGGTATTTCACCCAGACTTTCAGACTCTTATCATATATTCGAGCGATCTTAAGAATAAGACAGTATTTCACTCAAATTTCTAGGCTCCCAGCATATATTCGAGAGACCCTAAGAATCAGACGATATTTCACCCAGACTTTTAGACTCCTACCATATATTTGAGTGATCCTAAGAAATAGACGGTATTTCACTCAGATTTCCAGATTCCCAGCATATATTTAAGTGAGTCTAAGGACGGGGTGGTATATCACTCAAACCTCCAGCATTACCACACATGTATATCAGAGCAATATAGAGTGCAAATCATCCTTACAAAACTCAAGTTTCCATTTATTATTCACCTAGGAAGGTCGACACCCGCTGAGATATACTCAGGGAACAATATTATCAAAGAATTATAATAACTTGTCAGAGAATAACAACTATTTGCTAGAGAATATTCTTTTAAGATGAGGCAGGTCCCGAGAACCTTCCTCGGAGGCGATTATGCTTCCCCTCAACGGACATATTATGATAGCATATTCCTTCAACTGCCTCATTAATGGTGTCAATTGCAAAAAGACAGCATACGAGTAGTGAAAGATTCCTTGGACTAGCTATACGTCTTCCAAGATGCATATATTCCGTTGCTCAACAACTTCTGACATCCGACATTCTCTGTCATCTCGTGATTGCGGAGGTTATAGAGGTGATATATAAATAGGAGGTTTTCTCCAATGGCAAGGTAAGCACACTAAATACATTGTACTGTGGGCATCCTGTTCTTCATTGCTATTGTTCTGCTTCCTACCTAGGCATACACTGACTTGAACGTCGGAGGGATTTCGCCAAGGACCCCTTCTCTAGTTTTTGGCACTGACATTCTATTGGCTAATTTAAGTGTGTGTAGGGAGCTCAATGCATAGTCAAGCATTCTCGATCCCATCCAGATGTCTTCATCCGGTCAACACCGTAGCCACCTATCCAGCGTGTCATCTCCATCTTTCAGACATGATTATATATGAATAAAGTTTAGATATACAATAGATTAGAAAATATATTTATTATAGAAGAAAATTTTGATTGAGTTGAAAATTTTATGGAGTTTACTAAGCGTCAGCCAAAGTGTATGAATGGTGACCAGTAACGTTGTTCGTGTAATCATTGTAAATGTAGAAATATAACTTTTCGTGATGAAAATACTGCGAAAGTATATTTAGGTAGAAATAAATTTATTCCAAATTACTACAACTATATTGTCATAGAGAGTCATATATATTTGAGCCAATTAGACCTTTTATTACTTTATCATTTGCCCCTTTATTTTAGTTGGAAGAATAATCAGCTAATGATAATGCGATGCAATTAATAGTTTATGACGCGATAAATGTAGTTGATTATTTGAATATAGATAAAATACCAATATCTAAAGTTTAGACACTATATGGCATGATAAAGGCTAGTCAAAGAGAAGTGTGAGAAGATATTCCTTCTGGTTATTCTCAACTGTCAGCTACTTCAAGACTATTGAACATGAAGGCAGAACATCATTTCTCAGAACGATGTTACGATAACATTTGTCAATTGATGTCAGAGTTGCTCTCTACTGATAACACAATAATTGATAGCTTATGTTGGTGCAAACGACTCTAGTGTTTTGATGTTTTGACTATATATTTATTGGAGTTTAGTCATGTCAAGGTTGTCTGGATGTCTAGCAAGGGAATGATGAAAAGTCTACCAAATGATTAGTCCTAACTACAGTTAGGCAAGAAAAGTACTAACTGCGGTTAGGTAAGGGAAGTCCTAGTCACGGCTAGGCAAGGAAACTCTTAACAGATCGTGTAAACTAGGTAGGAAGATTCAGTAGATTTGGAGGAGTTAATATTGAATCCCTAGCGAGTTGATTCGATGTTGAGTCTGAGTGAGTGAAGCTAGGTGATGAAAACTCTAGGGAAAGGTAACCATAGGTTATGGTGAGTGAAGCCAAATGGAGAAACCTTAGGGGGAGGTAGCCCTAGGTTCTGGTGGGTGAAGCTATGTGGAGAAAATCCTAACGAAGGTAACCTTAGGTCTTAGTGGGTGAAGCCAGGTGGAGAAAATCCTAAGGGGAAGTAACATTAGATAACGAGAAGTCTTGGAGGAATGCACTCCAAGCAAGGTTGATCGAAAGGTTTTCGGTCGACCGCGTGAAATCAACCGAACCAACGGATCTTGGTAAACCTAAGTTTAGTTTTACCATAGTATTTTGCAGTACTATTATTGTTTTTGGCCAATTTAGTATTACAGAAAAATTCTTAGTGGATCAGACGATCAGATACTGAGCAAAAAAAGTCCAAACAGGTCTAGATAACCAAATATTTGGTAGGTAGGTTAAGATAATTAGTTGGAGTGGAGCGACGGGAAAGTCGTGTTCCGGGAAGAGACAAGCCCTAGGTCGCTGATCCAACTGAAGAAATCAGGAGGTTTCCATGTTGAGATCAAGACATGTCTTACTATCTTTCCTATTCATGCATTAATACTGTTGCCAGTGAGCTTCATCTTTTACTCTTTGTCGGTATACTATTATTTTTAGGTTGCATTATTTACAAGAAGATAGTAGTATGTTACTATCTTCCTTTTCATTGTACGAATTACTTCTTTTTGAAAGTTTCAGGAAGAAGAATTATTGTGAATTGTCCAACGGTGCGATGAAGGATCGTGGGTCTTGGAGTAGGAGTCGACATAGGCTCCAAACTAAGTAATCAAATGAGTCATTTACATTGCTTTTACTTTTCTATTCCGCTGCTTATTTTGATAAAAGAAAAGGTTTTTAAAATGAAGGATATTCACCCCTCCCTCTATCATATCTTTTTGATCCTTCAGTTTCTACAATACAAAGAATTGATTAGGGGCTTAGGTTTGCCTGTGGAAAAAAATTGATTGTTGTATAAATAATTGTATGATATTTTGGAATGAAGACAGTGAACTGATTGATTGCATAATATGTAATCACCCTCTTTATAAGTAGCGTAGTTGCATATCAAGGAAGAATAAGAAGAAGAAGAAGAAGAATTTATCATGGTAAGTTATGTATTACTTCTCGTTAACTATTAGATCGCAACGCTTGTGTACATTTGCTGTAACAGCAAGCCACATAAGGTGGTATTATAAGCATGTACATGAAGGAGATATAATGTGTTATTCCTCTAAATCACCTGTATGGAAATATCTTGATATTATATTTCCCTCCTTGGCAATGGAATCACATAATATAAGGTTGAAACTTTCATAAGATGAATTTTATCCATCTGTTCAATGTAGATAATAATATTCATCTTGGCAGTCATATTAACACCATATATAACTTACCGCCATAGATGCACATAAAAGACAATTTTATGTTCCTTATCGTGCTTATTCCAGGTCCAAAAATGCAAAAGAGAAGATAGATATTTTTTGCAACCTCTAATTGCTGAGCTGAATGAATTATAAAATGTAAAGTCAGAGACTTATGATATTGCAAGTAAAACTAATTTTACCCAATATGATGCTTTATTATGAATAATTAGTGATTTTCTAGCATACTCAATAATATCAAAATGAAACATCATTGGTAAATTAACATGTCCACATTGTATGACAGAGTTTGACGTAATGTCATTGCTTGAAGTGGGATATGTATCTTGGTTTGATAACTATCATAAATTTATTTACTAGTTGAGCACCCTTTTAGGTGAAATAAGAAATATTTTGTCAAGAGTAAAATGGTCGAAAAAGTTTTGTCATCAATCAAATCAGGTGAAGAAATTATTGAAGAAATATACAATTATGGATTTGTACAAGTAACTTAAACTGGTTCTGATAAATTAAATAAATATATTGTTAGGATGTGCTAGTATGATTGGAAGAAAGGAATCATATTTTGGGAGCTAACATATTGAAAATATCTACTCATTCGACATAATTTAGATGTGATACATGTTGAAGTTTTTTTCAATAATATCTTCAATGCTATGATAAATGTTCCTAAAAAAATTAAAGACACAACAAAATCACATGAAGATTTGAAAGAATTAGTTAGCACACCTAAGTTGTATCAAAATGAAATAACCAATAAATTTTTAAAAGTTTGTTATACATTGGATAAAGAAGTTAAGGAAGCTTTATGTAGTTGGTTGAAAGAAATCAAATTTCCTGATGGGTATGTCTCAATTTGTGGATATGAAAAAAATTAAAAATATTTAAAATGAAGAGTTATAACTATCATGTGTTCATGTAGAGACTTATTCCAATAGTTTTCCATGATCTACTTACTACTAATGTTTGACAAACATTCATAAAATTGAGTTTGTTTTTCGTAGATTTGATATCGAGCAGTATTATGACAGTGGAAATGATTTGGTTAGAAACAGAAATACCTATGATACTATATAAACTTGAACGCATATTCCCATCCAGTTTTTTGATTCAATATAACATATACTAGTTCATTTACCTTATGAGGCATGACTAGCTAGTCATGTGCATTATAAATGGATGTATTTCTTTGAACAGTTTTTGAGAATATTAAATAATAATGTTCGTAATAAAGCAAGAATTGATAGATCAATATGTAATGCTTATCTAGTTGAAGAAGTATCTTCTTTCTGCTCATATTATTTTACTGCTAATGTGAAAACTAGATGATCCGGGGAATGATCAGTAGGACGCTACGTGGATAGGAGGCTAGTGAATTAGCTGAGATAGTTCCAAGGTTAGATTGATGTCTGGATACTCTGACCTCCTGACCCATAGTTACTCGGGTCTCCCAACTCCATATCCTATTGGGCCTCCCGACTTCATACCTACTTGGGCCTCCCAACTCCATAGCTACTCAGGTCTCCTAGCTCCATAGCCTCCGGGCCTCTGGCTTCATAGCTACTTGGGTTTCCCTACTTCATAGTTACTCGGGTCTCCCGACTCCAAAACCTCTCAGGCCTCCCGACTTCATAACTACTTGACTCTCCCGATTCCATAGCTACCTACTCGGTCCCCTGGTCCATAGCAAATTGGGCCTTTTGACTCTATAGCCTCTCAAGCCTCCCAACTTCATATCTATTTAGGCCTTCCGGCTCCTCAACCATGCAGGATAAGATGTCATTTTAGGAAAAGAATAATCATCGCACAAATCTTGATTATTTTAGGAGGAAGACAACAACATGAATAAATCTTACATTATTTAAATAATTAAATAATAACAACATAAGAATTGGAATAAAAGGAAAAAGTCTGTGAATCTTGATTATTTTTTAAAAAAAAGGTAGCAGCATGAATAAATCTTACATTATTTAAGGAATTGATAATATAAAGATTGGAATGGAATGAAAATGTCTGCTTTCCCTCTATAAAAGATAGTGATTTTCAATCTCCAAGGTACACATCATTACTTACATTAAAATCCTAATATTCATCTTCTTTATCCTCTAATTTGAGCGTCGGAGTAGCTACACCAGGGAACCCCCTAGTTGTCATTCTAACTCTCCTCTTGTTATTTCTCTTAGTCCAAGTACCCAACTACGTTATCATCCTCATTGTCATTCAGAGATTAGCGATTAAATTGGTAGCTAAGGCAATTCACAGTGATTCATCTATCGACACTCGTGGGTAGGATCAAATTGGTATCGTCTATGGGAACACGAGTTAAGATCTAAACCGAAGCGTGAAGATGGATGACGCTGGAAGACCTAATGTTATAGCTATGACGATAGAGGATTTTGATAAATTGGTTGTTACAATGGTGTAAGTGGGGCTAAAGGAGCAACTCTCAGATCCCCCAACAGATCATCCTTCAACTAAATTACCACCCCAATCAGTTGAAGGACCCCAACACATCAAAAGGTACCTTAGTTGACGGGAACGCCACGAATTGCTTCTCCTCTACCAATTGATAAGTCTGTGGTTAGAGAACCCTCTGCATAATCTTCTGGTCAAACCCCTCATCAAGGTTTTCCAAGGGAGGTCAGTTTCAAATTTGGCAATTCGAAGGCTCCTCGGGGTTCTCTGTTCTCAAATGACATCCTTTAGTGACAAATTGCTAAAACACTTTCGAGTATTACAAATTGAGAAGTATAATAATACTATAGATCCTAAAGATCACATATGCAAGTTTGAGAAGACTTCCTTATTACACCAATATACGATGGTGTTAAGTGTCAAGTTTTCTTAATCACGCTCTTGGATTTTGCCCAAAGGTGCTTTAGTCGACTCCCCGCTTCTTTAATTCAGACTTTTGAAGAATTTAAAGTTGTATTCATGCAACACTTTGCAACAAGTTGGAGATACCAAAAAACATCGCATGATCTGTTCCCTCTCAGGTAGAAATTCAAAGAACCCTTAAAGAAATACTTACAATGGTTTAATCAAGTAGTCCTAGATGCTCCCTTGGCTATCCTAGAAGTGCAAGTTAGTGTCTTCTCTCAAGGCTTGATTAATGCATATTTTTTTAGATCCTTGGTAAAAAAACCTCTTACAAACTTTAAAGGGTTACAAGTTTGAGCATTGAAGTATATTCAAGTCGAGGAAGCCGAGTCAGCAATAAGAAAGGAGACATCGATTCCGACTCTGACTCGTGTTTGTAGGATAGAAAGCGCTAGAGAGGGGGTGAATAGCACTCGTGACTTTTTCACATTCATTTTGGAAATCAATCTGAGTAAAATGCAGTGGAATAAAAGAAATAAAGAAAGAAAAATAGAATGCTAACACAATCGAGTTTTACTTGGTTTGGAACCTGTGATGACTCATACTCCAAGGCTTACACTCGTTGAGTGTTTACTTTGGACAATTCACTATCAATTTGTAAATTACAAGTATGCAAACAAAATACAAGAATTATAATTTAAGTACTATTAACAAAATTATACCGATAACTTTGGAGTTTGGAGAGTCATATTTTCGGTGGTCAGAGTAGCATCGCATAGTCGTAGAATCATCTTTAAAGCAGCACACAAGAGAAGGATTGTAAAAAATGAGTTGTAGAAGCTGCTAATCGAACCCTCTTTTTATAATCAAGTTGAACCTGATCCGATCAACTAATCTCGGGATCACTGTTTGACTCGACATTGATCGGTCGGTCAATCCTCCCTGATCAATCGATTGATCTTTCTATCCTAGCTCTCCGTCCAAATGTTGCTGCTTTTGATATGTGTTCGTTTGGTCAACCAATCCAACCGTTCGGTCGATCAAACCTTTGATGCTCCTTGGCTTATCTGATCCGATCAACATGCTATTTATCCACCATTCGATTGATTGAACTGGACGTTCAGTCGACTGATCCCTTGGTCAAAACTTCATCATGAGCTAATATAATCTCTGGGGTTTGATCGATTGATCTAGACATTCAGTCGATTAAACAAGGCAAAAACCTTAACCTGCAAAATATTCTTCTTCTTGCAAAATAGAGTTAAAATAATAAGCAAAATATAGTATTTTGACAGTTTGTGGACTGTCCGGTTCTAACTTTCAGATTTATTAGAAATCCTAATTCGAACTGACGCCTACTATTCCCTCTATGGGGAGCGCATCCTCACCTACTCCTCTAAGGAGAATTTATGTTTTACCAAATCGATCCTCCATACTATCTAGGATTTTCAGTAGGACGTCTGATCCCCGACCCATCCAGTCTTCCATCTGGTGTCCGTGACCCCAGGATTTTCACCTAACATCCTCGACCTTAGGATTTCGCCAATATCCTTGACTTGCTAAGACTTTGCCCAGTCCTTTGGACTAGGACTTCATTGTCTAACCTTAGTTAGGACTTCCCACCTACCTACCGTCAACTAGGACTTTCCTTTGCCTAAGATCACTTAGGACTTTCCTGCATACTCAGTTCAACTTGTTAGAACAACAACCCTGCTTAACTTTGAACCTTTACCAATATCAAAATACAAATTTGATTAGTTGGTGCTTCTAGCATCAACGCTATCCCACTCATCAAGATCGAAGAGCTACTCCACCCATACAGAGTCGAGAATCTAATTGAAGAGGATAAAAAGTGGTTTAAGCCTTGGAGGTGGCCCCAACTATTTTCAAATCTAGCCAACAATCCCCCGAGGTGACTCAGTACTACACCTATCATCAATCAAGTACTCACTCCATTCGAGATTGTTAACAGTATGCAAGGGAGTTGAAATGAATAGTTGACCAGAGAAGCACTAAGCAAACCGAGTCAAGCAAGAGGAAATCTTCTGAACTTTACAAGCATCATCACAACCATGATACTGACCGATCCATGAGTCGATGACCTCATTCTCTGGAAGAACCTCGAAGCTCCTCTTGATCTTGATAGAATGATGAGGAAAAAGACACTAGCAAGGAAAAGGTTAGTACTCGAGGAAGCATAAACATAATCTTAAGTGGACCGACTGATGGAGACTCCACTCGGGCTCGAAGGGTTCATGGCAAAAGGCTAGAAAGTTATGTTGTTAGTGCTAGTCGGGGAAGAGGGTAAGGTCCTTTCATAAATTTTACACTTGAGGTTCTGGTTGGAATCGAGACCCCACATGATGATGTTTTAGTGATTGAAGCTTTTATCGCTAATTATAGAGTAAAAAGAGTATTCGTTGACTTGGGCATCTCTATCAATATCATCTTTAAAACAACTTTTGATCAGATGTAGCCGGACAATGAGAAGTTTCATCCCATACATACTCTCATGTATGGTTTCACCGGACATGAGGTACAAGCTATCAGTCAAATTAATCTCTCTCTTTCCTTAGGAGTTAGGAGAGGAGCTATTAGTGTGAACTCGACAAACATCCTTTATTATCATGAATACTATCTCAGTCTACAATGTCATACTAGGGAGATTGACATTAAGTACTTTTCAAGCAACAGTCTCAACTTTTCATCAAAATTAAATTTATGATAGAGCGTCAAGTGGGAGAGGTGAAAGATAATCAATTGATGGCAAGAAAATGTTACATGGACAAAGTACGAATCGATTCACCTAAAATCCGCCGAACTCAAAATAGTGTAGTTCATGCCATCCAAAAGACATCAATATCCTTACTAGAGAAAAATTATGAAAATGTATGGATACATCCCAACAGACTAGACTAGATCACTAGAGTGGTAGTCAACCTCTCTTCAGAATTAAAACAAGAATTAATTGCATGTGTCTTACATAATTATAATGTCTTCGCCTGGTTCTCCAAAGATGTTACAGGAGTTTCACCAACTATAATGGTTCACCAGCTCAGGGCCGACTCAAGGCATAGGTCATTAAGGCTTATGCCTAGGGCCCCTATTATATTGGCGTCCATCAAATTTTATATATATATATATATATATATATATATATATATATATATATTAGTCAAGATTTATTTTGATCGATATTTTTAATTTTTTACTAGCTAAATTATATTTGATCAATAATTTTTAATTTTTAGATTTAACTAATAATTTTTTTATTTTTTATAGATTAAAGTTGAATTTGATCATTTTTATTTTTTTTACTTGTGTTAGATTTGATTGTTAATTTAATTTTTTAATATTAAAGTTAGATTTAGTTAGTAATTTATTTTTATTTTTTTATTAAAATTTGACTCATAATTTTTAATTTTTTACTAATAAAAATTTAATTTAATCATTAAAATTAAGTCTCAGTAATAAATTAAAAATGTTATACTTAATTAATATTTTTTTATAAAAATACTTTTGAAAGTCTTTCAAAAGCATATTTAACATTGTACTATTATTTCTCTCTAAATTTTATTTTTCTTTCTACTCCTTTATTATCATTTTTTTACCATTATTATTGTGTCCTTACTCTTCGATGAGTTATTATGCACACCTTTTTTTTTTTAATAATTTGTCATCAATATTTACTAGCTAAATATTTTTTACTAAATAAATTTAATTGATGATTTATCCAAGTTAAAATTGATAAAAGATAGCTTGGTTCACGAAGATTCTGTCAATGTGGGATCCTAAGGAAGGGTCTATTGTACGCAGTATCTATATCTACTAGATTATTACTCAAACCAATTACATCAAGACTTACCTTCGTCGAAGTTAAAATTAATTGATAATTTAAAAAAAAAATAATTAAAATGTATATTAATAGTATTATAATAATTTATTAATCATTGCCAAATTAGTTAACATAAAATATTTTTTTTATAAGTTTTACTAATAAAAAGTGAAGTTTGACACAAGATAAAATTATTACTATGTGACCTAGTTGGTCACTCCTTCCGATTGTTTAAATAATCATTGGCAGGATATAAATCTGTCCTTTTAAATTTACTAATAAAATTAAATGTCTCTAATAATATTTTTAATATTTATTTTTAAAAAATATTAAGGCTTTAATTTTTTTTTTTCAGCCTAGGGCCTCCAGAATAATTGAGACGGCCCTGCACCAGCTAAACACACTTCCAAAAGTTAAATCTATTCTACAGAAGAAGCACAACTTCTCATCAGAGCAGGATCAGGTAATTCAAGTAGAAATCAATAAGTTAATGGAGGCTAAGCACATATGGGAAGTTCAATTTCCTACTTGGCTTGCTAATGTGATGTTGGTATCTAAACCTAGAGGTAAATGGAGAGTCTGCATTGGTTTTCATGACCTCAACAAGGTTTGCTCAAAAGACTGTTACCTTTCTCGATCAATTGATAGATTCTACCTCTGGTTGCGAACTTATATACATGTTAGATGTTATTTTAATCAAATATGTATGATCTGATACTTTGGTCTCAGACATTGACTAGACGTGTTGAACACTCCAACAATATGGGCTTAAACTTAATCCTAATATTTGTCACCTCAAAGAAGCACAATGATTGGTTGGGCACAATATTGCTCTTTCTCGATTCATCTCTCATTCAACTAATCAAAGCTTACCTTTTTTTAAGATATTAAGAAAGACATCTAAATTCAAGTGGGATGAAGCTTTCACATAATTAAAGGAGTATATATCCCGATTACCTCTACTTTCTAAACCAATAATAGGAGAAATGTTGTGGATATATTTATCAGTGTCCGAAGGGATGGCAGCAATGGTCTTACTCTACCAAGAAGATGAAGTACAATACCTAATCTATTTTTTTAGACATTTATTAAAAGATGCTAAAAGTAGGTACATTAACCTTGAGAAATTAGCTTTTGGACTAGTTCTCGCTACTTCCAATTAAGGTTGTGTTTCCTTACTCACCCGGTCCTCATCAATAGTAATTTGGGTCGGTTATTTACTAATCTGGAAGCCTCAGGAAGGTTAATCAAGTAGACTACCGAATTTAGTAAATATAATATATCAGCTACGAACTGTTATTAAAGCTTAGGCTTTAGCAGATTTTTTGACAAAAGTTCCTAACCAGGAAGCAGAAGGGATATAGAAAATTTATATAGATGGCTCCTCAATCAAGAACCAAGGAAGTGGAGTTGGGATATTACTAATATCTCCCCGGAAAGATGCATTTCAACTTTCTGTTCGGCTAGATTTCCGAGCATCTAATAATGATGCTGAGTATGAAGCCTTGCTCAGCAAACTTCAAGAGGCAAAACAAGTCGGAGCTTCTCGAGTAGTTATATATTCAGATTCTTAGTTAGTAGCTCAGCAGCTAGATGTAAATTTTGAGATAAAAAAATGACCGATTACTAAAATATGTAGACATTTTTGAGAAGTTGAAAGACGATTTTCAAGAAGTTACTTTTCAAAAGATTCCTCGAGTAGATAATCAAAAGGCAAACGAGTTGGCCAAACTACTAAGCGCATTAGCAGGGTGAAGAGCGAATGAATGTGCATCTTAAACTCTATTAGTTTCCCATATCGAGCAAGATTCAATCTAAGATAAACCTACTGGCTGACGAACACCACTCATTACCTATCTTAAGCAAGGAGTTCTGCCCGTCGATCTCTAACATAATCGGTTACTCAATAGAAGAGTGCCCTGCTTCACTTTAGTCGGGGATATGTTATATCGGTGATCCTTCTCGTGCCCCATCCTCAATGTCCCAATTCTGAGGACATCGAATATGCGATGAGGGAAGTTCACAAGGGCATATGCGAAAATCATATTGGATGAAGGACATTTACTCAAAAGATATTATTAGCTGGGTACTTTTGGTCAACAATGCAAGTTAATACTGTATGATTCATCGCAACTTGTATTCCTTGTCAAAAATATCATAATCTTTCTTACAGACCAACAAAATTCTTGAAGACTTCCACTATGGCAATCCCCTTTGATTAATGAGACATGGATATTGTGGAGCCTTTTCTAATTGGGCCCCAACAAAAAAATTCCTCATGGTAGCGGTGGATTATTTTTCTAAATGGATCAAGGTCGGAACATTAGCCCAAATAAATGAAAATGTGGTCAAAAAATTCCTATGGAAAAATATTATTTATCGATATGTTGTTCGTCACAAGCTCCTAGCTGATAATAGTTGACAATTTCAAGGTCGACGATTAAAAGAATAGTGTGAGAGATTCATAATCTAAGAGACTTTCACTTCAATAGCCTATCCACAAAGAAATGGTCAAGTAGAGGTGATCAATCAAGAAATAGTTCAGGACCTTAAATTTAAATTGGATCATGTTAAGGGTAACTCGGTGAACAAATTGCTAAACATCTTATGGGTTTATAGGACTATGCCATAGGAAAGTACTGAAATGACTCCTTTTCATTTAATTTATGGAGGAGAAGCAATTTTTCCTATAGAAATTGGAGAAGAGACAATTTGGAGGAGCACTTATGGGCAAGATAATTTTGAGTGACGACTCCTAGATCTTGATCTGATTACCAAAACCCTAGAATGAGTAGATGCTGTTGGTGCAATATCCGTCAGGTCAAGGTTGACCTAGTTGACCAAGCTTGAGTCTTGATCATGGTTTCGATGTTTGACAATACAAGTAGACACATGGACAATGTAGGTGCAGTTGTCTATGTGGGAAGAGTCTGATCAGGGACTGATCAGTGTGGATGAAGAAAAGTCAAGTAGGTCAAAGTTGACTGGATACTTGATGAGGAAAGTCCTAGTGAGTGAAGCTAGGTGAAAGTCCTGGTGAGTGAAGTCAGGCAGTTGGAAAGTCCTAGTGAGTGAAGCTAGGCAGTATGAAAGTCCTGGTGAGTGAAGCCAGGCAAGGGAAATCCAGATGGGTCAAGGTTGACTAGACATTTGGTGAAAAGTCCAAGTAGGTCAAAGGCATTGATCGGATACTTGGCACAAGGAAGAAAAGACCAAGTAGGTCAAAGGGATTGACCGGATACTTGGCAAGAAAAAAAAAGTCCAAGTGGGTTAAAGAGATTGACCGGACACTTGGTGAGAGAGTCCTAGCTGGTCAAGGGTGACCGGATGCTAGGTTTTATGTACCAACAAGTCATGGTTGACCGGATGTTGATTTGGGAGGCTTGGGACTTGGTTTTAGGTAAAAATCAAGAGCTGAATCAATCAGTGGATTGATCAGTGGATCGATCAGTGGATCGATCAGTGGATCGATCAGTGGATCGATCCAGGCTTTTCCCAGCGAACAAAAAGCCTCTGGATTGATCAATGGATCGATCCAGGCCTCCGGATCGATCTGTGGATCGATCCAGGCCTCCGGATCGATCTGTGGATCGATCCAGGCTTTTCCCAGCGAACAGAAAGCCTCCGGATCGATCAGTGGATCGATCCAGAGGTCTCAATCGATCAGTGGATCGATTGGGACGCTGCTGCTTCGCGCGATAAGCTCTGGATCGATCCGTGGATCGATCCAGACATTTTTTCAGAGCACAGAGGCGCTCTGGATCGATCCAAAGCCTCCCTAATCGATTGGGAGCAATCCAATCGATTGGGATTCGACCGTTAGCGTCGTTTATAGCTGTTGGCGTGCGATTCCTTCAGTAGCACTTCACCGATTCATTCCAGATTCATCACAGCTCCTCCCCAGCACTCTCTAAGCTCCTCACCGCCAGTTCTTGAAGGTTCTTGGAGGTTCATCCAAGTCAAGAGGCAAGTTGCAACGAGAAGAAGAAGAAGCTAGGGTTTTTACTGCATCTCTTGTAAGCTTTTCCTTATTCTTTACTACCCTTTCTTCTACTTGTATTGAGAGTCTTGTAGGGCTTCTCCGCCTTCGGTAGTTACCGAAAAGGAGTGTTTATTAGTGGAGGTGTGTGTGTGTGCGTGGATCCTTGGACTAGTCACCTCTTGTGAGGTGGATACCAAGTAAAATCCTATTGTTAGCATTGTTGTAGTTTGTTTCTTTGTATTCCGCTACGCATCACTTTGAAGAAACAAGCAACGAAGCACGACGAGCACACGCGAAGCTATTCACCCCCCCCCTCTAGCTACTTTTCGGTCATAACAAGTGGTATCAGAGCAAGGTTGCTCTTCACCGGAATCACCGCCGGAAGGGGCAAACATAACAAGCAAAGCTAGAGGGTGAAGAAGTTGGAGCAAATTCAATAAAGTCAAAGAATTCAAGAAGCTCAACTTCAAGATGCAATTCCAAGATGGACTTGGATTTGATACAAGGGTGGCTCCACCATACACATCCACAAGCTTCGATTCTTGGAGATCAAGAATTGAAAATTTCTTGATGATGGAGATAGAGCAATGGTTTGCTCTAATGGAAGGTTTTAAGGCTCCAAAGAATTCAAAGGGCAAAGTTCTCAAAAGGAGCAAATGGAGCCAAGAACAAATCCAAAGATGTGAGGCCAATGACAAGGTGACCAAGCTTTTGGTCAATCTATTGCCGAGCAACATCTTGGAGAAAATTGGAGAAGTTGAAGATGACAAAGAGCTATGGAGCAAATTGGAAAAGGCTCATGAGATCCCCTCCACTGTACCTAACCAAGAAGAATCCAAAGAGGGTGACTCATTGGAGCAAGATCAAGAGGAGGACTCCGAAGTTGAGAGATGCTCAACTTCCGAAGAAGAGGAAATCCAAGAAGCTTCATTCTCAAGGGAGTGTAATCAAAAGAGCAAGGAAGGAGCATATTCCTTGTTTCATGTACAAGAGGATGAAGAAGAAGGTGAAGCCTCCACCTCTAGGATTGAGGGGGAGCAACTCTTGGTGACACCGGATCAAGAAGAAGGAGAATCCTCCACATCCGGGTCAAGAGAAGAAGAGGATGAAGAAGCTTCCACCTCCACAAGTCAAGATAAATCAATTGGAGGGAAATCGATTTCGGATCAAGAGGAAGCCTCTACATTCATATCAAATGGAGGAGCAAGTGCCACCCCTACACAAGAAAGTATAAATAGTTCAATTAATAATAAGAATCATATTATATGTTTTGAATGTAGGGAACATGGGCGCTACAAAAGCAAGTGCCCTAAATTGGCCAAGAAGAAGGGCCAAGTGGCACCTAAGGGCAAGGAGAAGCCAAAGGAGACCATCCCCGGAACAAAGAAGAGCAAGGAGCACATTGTGTGTTTCTCTTGCAATCAAAAGGGGCATTACCGGAGTCAATGCCCTAAGGGGAAGAAGATGGTCAAGGCTCAAGGAGGAAGCTCAAGTCAAGGGGGAGCCTCTAAGGTAGAAAGGAAGGTAACTTTTATTGAGTCTACCCCTTTACATTATGGTAAAAAGCATACTAGTTCTAACTTATATCATTTTAATGTTATTTACCATAAGAATAGAGAGCATGGTAAAATTAAGGAAAATAATGTAGCTTACCATGCTAAAACTACCACACCTAGGATTAGGAAGGTAGATAAAAATCTAGGCAATCACACTAAGGACCTTAGCTACAAGCCTAGAAATAAAAATGCTCATAAATTTAATGGAAAACCAAAAACTAAGGACTTAGTGATAGAAAATCAAGTCTTGAGGTCAAGGCTTGATAAAATGGAAAAGACCCTAAAAAGGATGGGAAATATCCTAAAAGGGCAAAATGAGCATAGCCTAGGTCTAGGAGCACAAAGATCATCTAATGGTCATAGGGGTTTGGGATACAAACCAAAGGCTAAGAAGGATATAATCTCTTACTATAGGGTTCCATATAGTTATGGAACCAACCCTAGGTCTAGTGGTCAAGCCAAAAATACAAGGGAAGTTATCCCTAAGAGTATTTTTGCAACAAATGTGACTAAGACTTCTAAGAAGTCTAAGAAAGTCACAAAGATGGTTACAAGGGAAGCAATCCCTAGAGTTGACCTAGAAAAAGTGACCAAGACTTCTAAGAAGCCAAACAAGGTCACTAGGAAGGTATCTAGGGAAGTTATCCCTAGTCAATACCTAGAGCATCCAAGGAGCACCAATAGGTTTTGGGTTTCTAGGAGCATTTTCTCTATCCCATAGATGAGTTAGAGAGTGTCAACTCTGAGAAGAAGGGTAGTGAACCCAACTTTGAAGAAATTGACACTCAAGGAGCATTTTCAAGGTTTTTGTTAACCTTTGAAAATGAAATGGATTTATTGTTACTCTTGGAAAGAGTAAAATGTGCTATAAAGGAAGAAATTTGAGATGACTTTAAATGGCACAAGAAATCAAGTGTTAAAAAATACCAAATTGGGACTTTGGTATTGTCTTAGGAATTTAAGGCAAATCTAAGCCTTAATTTAAAGTGATTACTCTTATGGGAAAATGAAATATGCCAACATTTTAGGAATGTTTTAAATTTTTAATTGGCATAATTAATTCAAGAGATTAAAGAAATGTCAAGTTGGGTTTTGGCATTTTCTTAAGGAAATTGGGCAATCTAGGGTTTATGCTTTAGGATTAGCTAAGGGTTAAGGATACTTAGATAGATAATCTATGTATATTTTAATTATGCTAAATTTTGCCATGTTTGGTTGCCCATTATATGCCATGACATCATGTTTTATTTGTGCATTCATGACTTATTATGAAAAACTCAAAAATACCATGTCATGACATACATACATCATGTAGTTATAGGAAATTTTCTTCTGAAAATTATTTCTTTTTGATGTATGCCATAACATTATCATGCATTATGTTATTTCCTTAAAATTAAGGACAAATGGCAGTTATCATCAAGTGGTATACCAAATGACATCCTAGGTGGATGGTCAATATCCACAAGATGCCTAGATAAATATGCATGAACCCTAGGTTAGGGCAAAACCAAAATTAACATTTCACAAAGACCTATAAGATGACTTGTATGTGTTTTATGCACAATAGATACAAGTGAGATGTTAGGAAGACGAACAAAACTCAACATGCTGAGTTAGTGCATTTCCTTGAGTTTTAAGTTCATCAAAACACATAGTTATGTGTTTTCCCATCATTGGGAAAACTGATGTACAAGTCATGTGCATTAAGCCCAAGGAACATGCTGGGATATTGGTTTTGAAAATATTTTTAAAATACTTTTGGAAAACCTTGGTGAAAGCTATCTTTTGATAGTAATCATCATTGAATAGTTAGACACAAACTTGAAGAAAACACTAAAGTTTTTGTAAGTTTTCAAGTTTGTGTCAATCTTTGAAAATATGAAGTATTTTCTTAGAAAACTATTTTTTCATGATAAAGTATACCCTAAATAATGTCTACACAAATTTTTACGATTTTTGGAATTTTGTAGATTTTTCTAGGGGTTTCTGAAATTCACTGAAAGTGAATTTCAGAAATATCAGGGCTTCAATCGATCACCCGATCGATTGGAGTGCCTCAATCGATCAGTGGATCGATTGAGAAGGCAGTTTCCGCGAGCAGAAGCTCACTGGATCGATCAGTGAATTGATTCAGCATGGTCCAATCGATTGGAACCCAACTCCAATCGATCCAAGTTGCTGATTTTGGCTGGGAAAGCCTAATTTCAGCACGTTTGAACCATGTTTAGTCTAGGGAACCTTTTCAAACCCTCTAAATATATTTGTATACATAAAAAGGGTGTTTTCATGTTGAAAACAAGGATGGATTGGCTAAGTGAGACTAAGAAGAAGTTTAGACTGAGGTTGTTTCAAATTTTGAATATTTGAATCTCGAAAGTTCTAATTTTGGGTTTCCTAAAGGTTTAGGGATTCCAAGTCATTGTTGGTGCAATGACAGAAGTTACCACTATGTCTTTAGGGGGAGTTACTCACTAAGGGCATGAAACCTATTTTTCATGAACCTTGGAAGGTGGTTAACCTTCTTTTAAAAATATGCTCAAGGTTGAGCGTTGGAACTTTAATGGGGAGTGCATATCCTCATTGTTCAAGTGGTTACAAGTTGTGACACGTTTAAAATGCTCAAGGATTGGCATTTGACTACATTGGGGAGAATGTAGATTTTAGGATAAATGAAGGGTATGGGACCTTCTTTATCGTGTTGATCACAACAAGTGAAGTTGTGAACAACGATGAGCAACTCTTCAGGGGGAGAGTCTCAAAGGGGAGAGTTATTCAACAAGTAAAGTTGTTGATGTGTGCCCATAGATGGGGGCATGTTTGTGATGTGTGTCAATAGGGGGAGAATGTATGGTTAAGTTAGGTCTTCATTACCTAAAGGGGGAGTTTGCCCTCTAGAAAAGGAGGAGAATGAAGGAAACCATCATTCATATATTGGCATGAAGGGAGTTGAGGCTATGAGATTAGTCTAATTTCCTAACTCAACATGTGGTATTGTCAAACATCAAAAAGGGGGAGATTGTTGGTGCAATATCCGTCAGGTCAAGGTTGACCTAGTTGACCAAGCTTGAGTCTTGGTCATGGTTTCGATGTTTGACAATACAAATAAACACATGGACAATGTAGGTGCAGTTGTCTATGTGGGAAGAGTCTGATCAGGGACTGATCAGTGTGGATGAAGAAGAGTCAAGTAGGTCAAAGTTGACTAGATACTTGATGAGGAAAGTCCTAGTGAGTGAAGCTAGGTGAAAGTCCTGGTGAGTGAAGCCAGGCAGTTGGAAAGTCCTAGTGAGTGAAGCTAGGCAGTATGAAAGTCCTGGTAAGTGAAGCCAGGCAAGGGAAATCCAGATGGGTCAAGGTTGACTAGACATTTGGTGAAAAGTCCAAGTAGGTCAAAGGCATTGATCGGATACTTGGCACAAGGAAGAAAAGACCAAGTAGGTCAAAGGGATTGACTGGATACTTGGCAAGAAAAAAAAAGTCCAAGTGGGTTAAAGAGATTGACCGGACACTTGGTGAGAGAGTCCTAGCTGGTCAAGGGTGACCGGATGCTAAGTTTTATGTACCAACAAGTCATGGTTGACCGGATGTTGGTTTGGGAGGCTTGGGACTTGGTTTTGGATAAAAACCAAGAGCTGAATCAATCAGTGGATTGATCAGTGGATCGATCCAAGCTTTTCCTAGCGAACAGAAAGCCTCTGGATCGATCAGTGGATCGATCCAGGCCTCCGGATCGATCAGTGGATCGATCCAGGCTTTTCCCAGCGAACAGAAAGCCTCCGGATCGATCAGTGGATCGATCCAGAGGTCTCAATCGATCAGTGGATCGATTGGGACGCTGATGCTTCGCGTGATAAGCGCTGGATCGATCCGTGGATCGATCCAGACATTTTTTCAGAGCACAGAGGCGCTCTGGATCGATCCAAAGCCTCCCCAATCGATTGGGAGCAATCCAATCGATTGGGATTCGACCGTTAGCGTCGTTTATAGCTGTTGGCGTGCGATTCCTTCAGTAGCACTTCACCGATTCATTCCAGATTCATCACAGCTCCTCCCCAGCACTCTCTAAGCTCCTCACCGCCAGTTCTTGAAGGTTCTTGGAGGTTCATCCAAGTCAAGAGGCAAGTTGCAACGAGAAGAAGAAGAAGCTAGGGTTTTTACTGCATCTCTTGTAAGCTTTTCCTTATTCTTTACTACCCTTTCTTCTACTTGTATTGAGAGTCTTGTAGGGCTTCTCCGCCTTCGGTAGTTACCGAAAAGGAGTGTTTATTAGTGGAGGTGTGTGTGTGTGCGTGGATCCTTGGACTAGTCACCTCTTGTGAGGTGGATACCAAGTAAAATCCTATTGTTAGCATTGTTGTAGTTTGTTTCTTTGTATTCCGCTGCGCATCACTTTGAAGAAACAAGCAACGAAGCACGACGAGCACACGCGAAGCTATTCACTCCCCCCCCCCTCTAGCTACTTTTCGGTCCTAACAGATGCTTGGCTCAAAGCATACCGATAGCGAATGTGCACCAAGTATAATAAATGAGTCATTCTTCGTACTTTCCAAGTCAAAGATCTAGTTTGGAGAAAAATTAAATCATTAGGAGACGTAAGTAAATTGAAGCCACAGTGAGGAAGACCCTTCTAGGTAATTAGCAAGCTAAGCTCATGATCTTATTATTTAGAGGATATAGATGGTAAGAAACTTGATCAACAATAGAATGTCAATCACCTTAAACCTTGCTTTACTTGAAAATATTTTTTTGATTTTAAAAGTATCTCTCCAAGGTCTATCTATGTCTAGTGCTTGTTCTTATCAAATAAAAGGTTATTTCTCCTTTTAGATTCAGATTTGACCCCAAACTCCTCCAACTTGGACGTAGTCGGAGTTGAGATCTTCTCGGCTGTAGTAACGAACTCCTATGCGTACAAGGGTTGAGAGAGTATCATATCACTGTGTTCTCTTTATAGCCCAAACTCTCTGTGACTTGGATGTAATTGGGGGCGAGATCCTCCTAGCTGTGGTAGAGGACTCCTCTTTGTATAAGGGTCGAGTGAGTACCGTATCACCGTGTCCTTTTCAGGATCCAAACTCCCTCGGATTTGGACATAGTCGAAGTCAAGATCCTCATGGCTGTGGTAGCAGACTCCCCTTCCTACAAGGATTGAGTGAGTACTGTATCGTCATGTTCTTTTCACGGTCCAACCTCCCCTGGACTTGGACATAGTCGGGTTCGAGATCCTCCCAGTTACAGTAGTGGGCTCCCATTCGTACAAAGGTCGAGTAAGTACCGTATCGCCATGTCCTTTTCAGGGCCCAAAATTCCCCTACTTAGCCATAGTCGGGGCTGAGATCCTCTTGGCTGCGATAGCGAACTCCTCTACATACAAGAGTCGAGCGAGTACCATATCGTGGTGTCCTTTTCAGAGTCCAAACTTCCTGTGGTAGTAGACTCTCCTTCGTACAAGGGTCAAGCAAGGACCGTATCGCTGTGTCCTTTTCATGGCCCAAACTCTCTTAGACTTGAAAGTAGTTGGGGTTGAAATCCTTCTAGCTGCAGTAACGGACTCCCCTTCATACAAGGGTCGAGCGAGTACTATATCGTTGTGTCCTTTTCATGACCCAAAATCCCCCGTACTTAGAAGTAGTTAGGGTTGAAAACCTCCCGACTGTGGTAGCGAACTCCTCTTCACACAAGGGTAATTAGGGTTGAGATCCTCCCAGCTGCGGTAGTTGTTTCCCTCTCATACAAGGGTCAAGTGAGTATCGTAATATCATGTTCGTTTCAGGGCCCAAACTCTCTTGAACTTAGATGTAGTCAGGGTCAAGATCCTCCCAGCTGCGGTACCGGACTCCCTTTCATACAAGGGTATAATGAGTACTGTATTGCCATGTCCTTTTTAGGGTCAAACTCTCCCAGACTTGGACGTAGTCAAGGTTGAAATCCTCTCGGTTGTGGTACCGAACTCTCCTTTATACAAGGGTCAAACAAGTATCGTATTACTGTGTCCTTTTCAAGGCCCAAACTCCCCCGGACTTGGGCACAGTCAGGGTCGAGATTCTCCCGGCCACGATATCAGACTCTCCTTCATACAAGGGTTGAGCGAGTAGCTGGGGTCGAGATCTTTGCCTTCATTACAACAAAGAATATATATAATGATTTCAAACTTGCATTAATGACGACCAAAGATTTACAAAATGATAGATACATCTTAAAGCTTAAAAATCAGTAGCATCTTCATCGGGGATGTTTTCGTTGATCTTGAAGATATTGATAATTAATTCAAAGAGGGGAGGCAGTAGGGAGATTTCTACTTTCTATATACCAGCTACTTCAAGGTGTCATCAATGCCATGCCGCACCATGCATGATGAAGCGGATACTGACCATATCAAAAAATTCCTCCGATTGAAGGAATTCCTTTTCCTTGGTGGCCCACTATTCGTCTACTCCCGCCTGATGCTCTTTAATCTCAAACACCTGACCCTTTAGTTGGTTCTTCTAGGTCTCTAGCTCCTCCATAGAACCTTGCAACACCTTCAAGGAAACCTCTTAGCTCTGTAGCTTAGTATGAGGATCTTCAATATTGACAAGGGCAACCTCCAAGTCACAGTGATGGGTTTTTGTTAAAGATTTAGCTAACTCAGCCTTCCCCCGAGTGACCCCCAACTCCTCCTTCATAGTCCCCAATTCTTGCTGATTGGCCTCTAAATCAGCTTGAGTGGCCACCTCCTTTGCTACAACTGCTTCTAATTTCTCTTGATGCTAAGCTGCGATGGTGGTCAGTGTGTCTATCTGCATCTGCAACTGACTCATGGAGTGCGCCAGACTGATTCTTTCGGTTGTTGTCTCTGCAATCCCCTTTGTAGTTGGGTAATTGTCAACTGATCAGAAGCAGGATCTATTTGCAGTTGCTTGAGGCAATCAATCTCTGATTTGTGCAGCAATTATTTCTTATTGAGTTACGGCCAAAACTTCTTGAGAGAGAGCTACGGTTAGTCGTGCCTCTAGTTCAGCTATGTGGGCCTTCAAATCCCGATGACCCTGGCAGAATTTGGGGTATCGCCATCCAAAAACCATCAACTAGGACATGTACATGGTACCATTTTGTAGAAGTTCTTCTGCTAAATCTCAAATGGGCATGGCTTGGGTTGTTGCGTCCCTGTCCTTCCAAGCAAGAGTTGTTGGACTAAAGATGAAAAGATTTACCCGATGCTTAGCCTGGATTGGGTTTTGGGCAAACACTATCAAGATCAGCACTGAACTAAATTTGATACTATATTGTATAATTAAGGCATGTATTCTTTTAAAAGATATTATTAAAATAGTGTTTAATTATTTTTGCATTTATCAGTTTTAGCATGTATATATGAGTCGGTTTGTTTTCAAAATATCAAATGTACTGTAGTTTGAAGCATGTATTATCTTTATTACAAATAACTGCTGAGATGTGTTGATATTTGATGTTTTTTAATATTTGAGTTGATCTAATGAATTTTAGTTATATATAACCATATACTATTTGAGATTTTATATGATGAATGTTGTTTTGTAAATGTTGAATGTTGTTTTTTTTGTTGATAGTTGAGTAAATTTGTGGTTTATTTGTTGACATTGTTTGTGAATGTAATGGATATTTGAATTTGATGTGTTGAATGTAATATATCGAGTGTATTGTGTTGAATGAATTTAAATAATGCAAATGTGAATGGTATTGAGTGTGAAGAGTGAAATTTCCAAAATAGGAGAGATTTTGTTCAATTTTTATCATAAATTAACGACGAAAGTTTAATTTCCATCGCTAAATTATGATAATTAGTGATGAAAAAATTATTTCCGATCGCTAAACTTTAGCAAATTAAATTTTATTACTAGATGATGTCGGTGACCGAGATAAATGCGACTGGAAATTTTGATGGCTAAATTTACTCAGCAACCGAATATTCAATCGATACTTTGTTAGTGTAGGGGTAAATGAATTTTTTTTGGAAGGATAATTAAATTTTAATCTCATTCGAACTTATCTTATTTTTAGTCGGCAAGGATTTATTATCAATGCTGATTTCTACTCTCTCTTTCTTAATTGTAATTCTATTTAATGTATGTGTAATAAATTATTTTATTGTGCATTAATTAAACAGCATTATTGATTTATATCGCTGTGCTATATTTCAATCTAAACAAGACAATTGCTTTGATCGCGAGAAAGATTTTATAAAATGTGAAACATGATGCGAACCCGCAGCTTTCAACAAAATTTGGATCAAATTAAATGCCTTGTTGACCTGCATG
Source organism: Zingiber officinale (assembly GCF_018446385.1). NCBI lineage: Eukaryota > Viridiplantae > Streptophyta > Magnoliopsida > Zingiberales > Zingiberaceae > Zingiber > Zingiber officinale. Next base: position 1,251,442 of record NC_055995.1, on the reverse strand, counting down.
ATCCATAATTTAATCAGTACTCGAAAAGATAGTGAATCAGTCGGACTAAGATTTTTTTTTCCCATTGACACGGTGTGATAGAGTTGGATGTATTTTTCTTTTTAATGGATCGTAGATTTGAGAATATTAGTTGTCAGGATATGTATCTGTGCGTACTTCCTTAATTTTTCCAAATGACCAATAAAAAATTTCCGTAGAATTAGACCAGTCATTTCAGATTCGATATTATCTCACCTGATTAATTATAATCAATACCCATTAATCAAACTCGATTATGCCCATAAGCCCATTTTGTGGTGGTAAAAAGGCACCGTAGCACCCTCACACTCTCTGAAAGCTCTTAGCCGAACGACCTTTTTAGATAGGTGCAAGAGATAATCCAAAATATGTATCGGTAGTGAATCCATGCTTTACCTTGCTTAAGTACCAACTCGGTTATATTTGGAGGGTTCGATTATGCCCATTCGATATGTTCAATCATATCACATAACACAACAAATCCACACGAATGGTAGTGTACTAATTAAAAGGAAACACATGAAACACATGAATGCTTTCAACAAAACTTGGATCTAATTAAGAAGCAAATTAAATGCCTTGTTGACCTGTACCTATCAATCAAACTTGATTATGCCCATAAGACCATTATGTGGTGGTAAAGGCACCTTGGCACCCTGGATAAGCCACGGGGCTTATTCATTTTAGTCGAAAGGTCTTTCTAGACAGGATCACGAGATAATCCGAAATATACATGTATCAAGAATTAAATCATGCCTCTCCCTATTTTGAGTACCAACTCGGCTACATGGGAGGCGATTATGCTCATTTGATACATTCAATCATATCACATGATACAACAAATTTATAGTATACTTTATCTTATCTGAAAGCTGAAGAGATGATGCGTTAGGCAGATGGTGGCGAGATTGACTAAATAGAGACTTTAGATGGGAGCAAAGGAGGCGAATGGGAATGAAAATCCTTCCCGCGCACACTAAAGAGTGCAAACAAACATCAGTGCAAAAAATCAAGTAAGGGGTCTCTGGCAAAGACTTTCTGACACTCAAGTTAGTGTGATACCTAAACGGGAAATTAAACAGTAACTATCTAGTAGAGCGTGTCCAGGTGTATCAGAGTGTTTTAAATCGTACTTTGCCATCGAAGAGGACTCCCTTTATATACTACATCTCATAACCTCCGCAAGCATGAGGTGGCAGAGAATGTCGAGTATCAAAGGTTATCGAGTAAGGTAATATGTATTCTGGGAGACGTATAGTCACCGTCCAAGGAATCTTCCGTTACATGTGTGCGCCCTTTTTGTAATTGATGTCATTAATAATGCGGTTGACGGAATATGTTGTCATAAAATATCAGCTAAAGAAAAGTGTAAAGTCATCTTTGAGAAAGGTTCTATTGAATGTCCGTGTAATAATAGAAGAATATTCTCTAACAAGCGGTTGTTATTCTCTGATAAGTTATTGTGATTCTCTGGCAATGTGATCTCCGAAGATATCCCAGCCAGATGTTTGGCCAACCAGATGCATATATATGAGAAAAATATTGAGTATGATAGGACGAATGACCCTTGAGACCACTCGGCTTGGGCTGTGTAATGCTGGAGATCCGATTACGAAGTGATGGTAAGTCAAGTCCCCTAGGTTCGGACGGTTCTTAAACCGACTGACCATAAGCAAGGATATTTGTTTCCGAAAAATGGAGAACTGAGCCCTCGAGAAACTCGACCAGTAATTTTAGCTGATCATCAGCTTGTCCCTAAAGTGATATTTGAGCTCTAGGAATTCAATCAGATTTCTTCTGAGATTTGCCCTGTATATTTACTTGGCGAAGATAAACCAGTCATTTATCCGGCCACCCATATACAGAAGGACGGAAAAATGAACAATGAAGGCCCTTATATTTTGAACGGATGTCAGATTAGCTCATTGTATACTAAGCACTTGGAGCGGCATGCTAGATTCCTAAGTCTTACTTGAATAGTTACGTTCACCCCCGGCTGATCTTATGGTTGATTGAGACTCTCTTGAATTCGGACGGATGATGATCAGTCCGGTATATGCTATGCGTACAGACGGAGAGTGTTAGACCGCTTTGGTTTGACCAACTTGTTGACCGAGCGTCTTTATATCGAGGGCCTTAGTACTCGGCGAGAAACCAAGTTTGATTGTGAGTGGCCCCCGACGACGGTCGTATTATACTGTAATGGGGTTCGTAACCGCCAATTAAAAGGAAACACATGAAATATAATCAAAACGGATACACATGCATGCATAAATCGAACGGGACGGAACAAAAGATCCTCAAAAAGTAGTATCCAATTAAATCAAAAGGCGCGTCACAAAACAAGAACGATCGAGGACATTAATTTCACGGTATTCTCCGAAAAGGGATGCAATCGAAGACCTCCCCGAGGCCCTTCCTGATCTTGCTCACGGCTTTGGCCTTCGTCGTCGTCGTCGTCGTAGTCTTCTTCTCCGTCTCTGCCACATCTCCCGACACGACCATCTGCATCTGCGCCCCCGCCGAATTCTTGGAGTGATTGGGCAGCGTCATGGTGTGGCGGTCTATGATGTGCAATAGCGAGGCGAGCTCGGAGGAGTCGTAGAGAGGGCTCCCGCAGTCCCACACGCGCGCGCCGCTGCCGCCGCCGTCGTCTTCTTTTGCTTCCATTCTGATCGTTTGGGTGAGGCTACGGTCGCGCCCGATGCTTTTAATTTGGAAGAAAAAGGGAGAAGAATGTGCGAATTTGATTTGGTTCATTGAATTTGGAGGGGCGGTGCGTGCTCGGCTTCGCACGCCGTGTTGCACGAAGTTGGAAGTCTATTTCGTGGGTTGGTCAACATGTATGACATTTTTGTATCATGTGTACTGTCTATCTTAAATCCGTTAATTAAATTCGGAAAGGAGCTCAGATCAAACATGGCTCACAAATTGGAAACATAAATAGTAAAATTTTTATAGTTGAAAACAATCTTAAATTAAAATAAATAAAAATTAGCATTTTTTTAAAATAATAAAAAGGAGAGAAATAAATAATAATATTTTTATCTAAAATTATTTTTTAAGTAAATCAAACCATTATAGATAAATTTTATAATTTAAACGTACAGCTACCGGAACACACAGCATGGGCCCCACAGGTGGAGGTGCTGGCCCATCCCGCCACCGGCGGGTTCCTCACCCATTGCGGCTGGAACTCGACGCTGGAGAGCGTCGCGCACGGCGTGCCTATGATCGCGCGCGTGGCCGCTGTACGCGGAGCAGCAGGTGAACGCGGTGCAGCTGTCGGAGGGCGCCGGTGTGGCTCTGCGACCAAAGAAGAGGACCGGGCTGGTGGGGAGGGAGGCAGTGGCGGAGGTAGCGAAGGAGCTGTTTGAGGGGGACGAAGGGAAGAGAGTTAAGGAGAAGGTGCAGCAGCTTAAGGAAGCGGCGGCACGGGTGGCGGAGAGCGAGGACTGTTCTTCCTACAGGGTTCTCGCTGGGATAGCTAAGAGCATCTGCAATGCGACGTTAATATCGCATTATAACGTGACTAGTCAGGACGGGCCCACCCCATGTGTAAATTTCTTTTTTTTATTTTATTTTATTTTTTAAATAACGGTTGCATTCAAGTTTTTTTTAATGTAAATTTTTAAATTAAAAATTAAATAACGGTTAGTTATTTAACGGTTATTTTTTTAATGATTAGTTAACGGCTAGTTCGAAATTTCATCTATAAATAATCATCAACATGCACACATATTTTCATTCCAACTCACTACTCTTTCAATTCTACTCTCTAAATTTTCTCCCCATTTATTTTTTTTCAAGTTCCTACCTATCTTATTTTCTATCCAAAATAGATGAAAATAGTAGAGTATTTTTTACAAATTTCTTGAATTATACAAACAACTCGCAATAATATTCATCTTTCCAAAAACCACAAATTCCACCAAATTATCAATACCCACATCCATTTCTCAATATGTCGTTTCCTCCACAAAATCTTCAAAATTTCCAAGGTTTTGGAAATTCTATGAATCATCTGAATTATGCCCCTCGAGGTCCATATCAACCGCTTCCAGCTGAATATTGGCAAAACATGAGCCATCCGTATTTCACGCCGCCGGTTGTTCATGGATATGATACCCCGCACACAACTGGTATGTCTTTCACTCCTTCGATGTCGAATGAACCTGCAACTCCGACTTTTGTTCCGGAGACTCAACTTTCCCACCATGAATCCCCAATTGAGGTGGTTAATTTAGAAAAGACGGTTTCAAATGCAGAGAGTACAAGAAAGTGTTCAAGTTGGACAAAGTTGAAGACGAGGTCTTAGCGAGAAGTTTTGTCACTATCAGTGATGATCAAATAATCGGCAATGATCAAAAGGCGGATGCTTTTTGGAGACGGATTGCAAGCTACTACAATGAGAATCTTCCCCTAGGTTCAAACACCAAAAGTGCAATGTTATACGGTCACATTGACACAATACAATTCAAAAGAAGGTATATCGATTCAACACAAATTACAATAGTATTTATAGTTTATATCGAAGTGGTTACAGTGATGAAGATATATTGAGGTTTGCATACGAAAAATATCTATCCGAAAACAATGGTGTTGCATTCAATCTCGAACATGTGTGAAGAATTGTCAAAGACCGCCCAATTGTCACCCTCGCATAGTGAATGCATTAGAGAACCATTCAGCATTTTTTCAACAAAGGGACGATGCTGTACGAAGAAATGAGTTGTCACCACTACAAAAATGCACCGCTGCGATTCGTCAACTGGCTTACGGAGTCCCCGTCGATCATCTTGACGAGTACCTACGTATGGGTGAATCAACTGTCATCAGGTGCCTTTTCAAGTTCTGCGAATACATTGTTGAAATATTTGGTGACAGGTACTTGAGAAGGCCAAATGCTGATGATGTTCAACGTCATCTTCAAATGCATGATGAGAGACATGACTTTCTTGGCATGTTAGGTAGCCTGGATTGTATGCACTTAAAATGGAAAAATTATCCAGTTGCTTGGAAAGGTCAATTTACAAGGGGACATGGGTCACCAACAATCGTACTTGAAGCGCTCGCGTCTCATGACTTGTGGATATGACATGTATTTTTTGGGGTCGCCGGTTCACGTAACGATATGAATGTGTTATATGAATCTTCCATATTCAACAACGTCTTGCAAGGAAATATGTCGGAGATTAATTTCACGGTGAACGACACTGCATATACGAAGGGCTATTATCTAACAGATGGAATATATCCCAAGTGGGTTACTTTTGTTAAGGCTTTTCCTTGCCCGGAGGATCCCAAGAGGAAGTTGTTTAAAGAAAGACAGGAGTCTGCAAGAAAAGACGTTGAACCGGCATTTAGGGGTGCGCCAATCTCGATGGGCAATTGTCAGAGGTCTAGCTCGGTATTGTATAGGAAAAAGTTAAAACAAATCATGTTAGCATGCATTATTTTGCATAATATGATTGTTGAGGATGAGGGAGGTCACGTGACAAATTGATACAACGAAGAAGGGTGACGAACCCGCACAACCTATCCATGACTCAAACCGAGGATTTTAGGATTATCTTTGAACAAATTTTGAGCTACGTGACACTCAAGTTCATCACCAACTTCGCGCCGACTTAGTTGAGCATATTTGGGGGCAATACAACAACAATCCGTGAATTAATATTTCATATATTATTTTTAATGACATAATAGTATGGTTTATTTAAGTTATTGTTACATTTCAATTTCATAATTACATAGTAATTTAAATAAATTTTGTTTTCCCAACTTTGTAATTTTAGCCGCTTAGTTGTAATTTCGTTTTCCCAACTTTATAATTTTAGGTGTTCAATTGTAATTTCGTTTTCCCAACTTTATAATTTCATTTTTCTAACATTATAATTTCATTTTCTCACAAACATCTATTTTATTTAATAAATATATTTAAAAAATTAATATTATTTTTGAAAAATAATAAAATTATATTTTTAAATGTAAGATTATTATTAAAAATAATAATAATAATTTAAATATTTTTAAATATATTTAAAATATATTTATTTAATATGATATAATTTTAAGATGAGTGAGTGGGCGATGGGACCCATGAATAACGAGTATTAGCGTTAAAAGGGATGTGGGTGAAAGAAGAGTGTTGTTATAACGAGTATGTGGCAGTGTGCCCATGCTTTTTGATGAGGTGGTGAGTGTTATAACATTAGAGCATTGTGGATGTTCTAAGAAATGAAAGAACGACACCGCCACCGTACGTTGTTGACGCTTGAAGGGCCACGTAATAAGACACGTATCTAGATGGAAAGTTGTTGGTGTGCGCTTTGTCTTCACCTGCCCCATAGATCGAGATGAATTGAGAAGCACTCATGGTCCACGTAGTTGCAAAGGTACATTCCTTCCCCGACCCTCAGGGTGGTTATATTTGGTTGGAATTATCATTGATTATTTATTTTAAATTATCAATAAAATTTTTTATTTAATTTGATACTAAATCATTACTAAATAATTGTTGATGTCCAATAAAATCAACATACGTTTTGTTTAAATTTAATTTAATTTAATTGTTGATGTCCAATAAAATTTTGGTTTTATTTAATTTTATTTATACAGTCAAATAATTTCTTTATTTGTTTTTGATCCTTTCTGACTCTGGAGTTTTAAGTGTTCTCCTTTGTCTTCTTGTGTCCTTCCATGAACTAGGTTAGCTAGTTCTTACTTGCACAACACTTAGAATACAATGTTTTGTTTGGAACACGTAATAACAAAAAGTGATTCCCAACTAGTTGTGGTCAAAATCTGTGGGACACGTTCCTGTGTCAAATCTGATGTGTAGGTGGAATGCTCTCAAATGGCTGGCATGACAAAGAAATAGTTTGAACAAATGGATGGATATTTTGATGGTGATCAGTGATTATCTAAATTTGTTGATTGTACTCCTAAGTTTCATCTTACTTTTTTATCATACTTTATCTATACAGTTTTAATTGTGCTAAAATGGAAAGTTGAAGAGATTGAGCTTCCGCTCATGGAGATAGTATTTTGTAATTGTAAATGCAAAATGAGTAAATTTAATAGGATCAGCGGAAGGCTCGCAATACATAATTATTAAAAAGTAATAAAAAAAGAGATTTTTTTAGCTAATGCACATCAAATGTATCATCCTGAATCCAATACACAATCATAAAAAAAATAATAAAAAAGAGTTTTTTTTGGCTAATGCACATCAGATGCATCATCAGAGATCAAATTCATCGCCCAACAAAATTTGATCCAGGTCTTTGCTGCCAAAAGCATCACTCCCTTGTCCAAGCTGCACCCAAGGAGAGAGGAAGTCACTCCATTCGTTTTCTTCATCAAGCTGAACCAACGGGGCAAGAAGCTGCTGGATGCAGAACGTCTGGTTTTCATCACACGAAGAAGGAGACAGCTGCATCCAAGGAGAGAGGAAGTTGCTGCCTTCATTTTCTTCCTTGAGCTGAACCAATGGGGCAAGAAGCTGCAGGGTGCAGAAAGTCTGGTCCTCATCACAAGAAGAAGGAGATAGCTGCACCGAAGAAGAGAGGAGGTTACTGCGTTCATTTCCTTCCTCAAGTTGAACCAAGGAGGCAAGAAGCTAGGCGTAGAACAAATCAAATTTTTATTAAGTCAAATTAAATTTTTAGAAATAATCGATTTGTTCGGTTCGGTTTATATTAAAAATTGGGTCAGTTCAATTTTTATTGAAAATCGATTCGGTTCAATTTGTTAAAAAAATCGGTTCGATTAATTCAATTCGATTTTAATCAAATACTCACCCGTATATGATATGATATAGAAGAAAAGGAGAGAGGAAGATCTGTAATTATGTTCGTCTTGTATGAAACATGAATTGAAATTGATTATTTTATTTAATAATTCTCCGTCTTGGTGACAGTATGGAATTCCAAATTGAGAATTCTTTTTGAAATCCAGGGTCCAAAGGATATTGATGTTGAACTACTCTTTCAAAAGAATATTCCATTAGGAAGTAGTTTTCGGAATTATGTTTTTTGTAATTTTAAATGCAAAATGTGTTTTGTAATTTTAAATGTTGTCTCTATGTTTATACACTGAAATTCCTACTGTAGTTTATGAATAATCATTTACTTTTCCTATTTTTCTAAGCTTTAATGTAGTTAATTTTCCTAATTTGGGCTCATAAAATTTCATGCAATTAGTTAGTATGACATGGTATTTCAAACTCAGATATATTATTGGATTGTTAGCTTACATTAAACACATAAAAATAAAACCAATTTTTGTTGAGAGAGACAACCATTTTTGTTTTTAAGTTCTAAATGGAGACTATAATTGTTTTTTTTTTTAAAATAGATAATCTTTTTATCATTCCTAATTCACGCAACTAGTATCCACGTTAGTGAATCTATATAGATTTTATCTGCGTCAAATTTCATTAAAATATGAGATAGATATCACGACATTCATGTTAATAAATGTCACATATTTATTTTAATATTAATATTCATTATTTATATATACTTTCAACTTACTTACCTTTATTTTTTATATTCAAAATTTATATTTATATTTTATTATTATTATTTTTATAAAATATATATTTTTTTAAAAAAATAAAAGTTCATAATATATAAATGTTATAACATTTAAATATCATAATATCACCCTAAACACCGGCTGCGTTAAGGGAGCTAGAGTGGGGGTGGACGAAGAGAAGATGGAAGAGAGGGCCGAGATCCAACCTCGACGACTCGTCGTTGATCAACACAGACAACACCAACTGCTTCGATTCCTACTCCCACTTCAGTACCACTCATTCTCTCCTACCTCAATTTTAATTCATGTATTAGCTTCTTGCCTTAAATATTAAGGTCAAATGCTGAAAAAAGAATTGTGCCCCCGTCAATTTATTCCTAGGTCAACACAGAGAAGGTCAATCACAGATGATTACAAGTCATTAGTGTAGATGTCACCCGTATATACATGAATTTTATAACTTTTAACGAATCTATCATATATATTTAAAATGAACTAATCTTATTGTAACCTCGACGTTGTATGAAAAGATGGACTTAAAATTTGATAATTACTAAATCATGTATCACAGTTTCCCAAATTTACCAAAGGGTGTGTCTCATTCTCAAAATACTCTTGCAATTCTCTGAGGGACTCCACAACCTTAGAAGATCATTTGAATAAGTATTTTAAAATACTTACATCAAAAGAGTTATTTATAAATCAAAATGATTTTTTTAAACTCTTCTCCATTAGTACATTCATATTTACATTTTAGCCTCTCTTTTTTTTTTAACTCTTCTGGGTGTTTTCTTTTTGTCTAAATTGAAAATTTTAAATTTATTTTTTGTGATAATTTAAGCATGGACAAGTTAACTACGGGAACTGACTCTTTATCTTGTCTTTCTATTTGCAGGTATTCATGAAGTAAGTTATTAATTTCTGATTCATGAGCTACTATTGGTTGCCATCTTGTGTATGTGGTGGTGTAATGTTTCTTTTTAGTGTAATTCTTAATATTATTGATATTTTTTTAAATTTAGCTTTTATTTATGCAGGCAAATAGTTTCTTTATTTATTTCTGATCCTTTCTGACTCTGGAGTTTTAAGTGTCATCCTTTGTCTTCTTATGTCCTTCCATGAACCAGGTTAGCTAATTCCTACTTGCACAACACTTAGAATACAATGTTTTGTTTGGAACACGTAACAATAAAAAGTGATTCCCAATTAGTTGTGGTCAACATTTGGAGGACACGCTCCTATGTTAAATCTGATGGGCAGGTGGAATGCTCTCAAATGGCTGACATGGCAAAAGAAATAGTTGGAACAAATGTACGGATATTTTGTATGGTGATGGTGACCAGTGATTATCTAAATTTGCTGATTGTACTCCTATGCATCTTACTTTTTTTGTCATATTTTATCTATATAGTTATAACTGTGCTAAAAGGGAAAGTTGAGGAGATTGAACATCCAGTAAATGTAAAATGAGGAAATTTAATATGATCAGTTGAAGGCTCCCAATACACAATTATAAAAAAGTAATAAAAAAAGAGTTTTTTTTTTAACTAATGTACATCAGATGTATCATCAATCTCTGAATCCCAATACACAATCATAAAAAAAGAATAAAAAAAGAGTATTTTTTTTAACTAATACACATCAGATGCATCATCAGAGATCAAATTCATCGCCCAACAAAATTTGATCCAGGTCTTCGCTGCCAAAAGCATCACTCCCTTGTCCAAGCTGCACCCAAGGAGACAGGAAGTCACTCCATTCGTTTTCTTCATCAAGCTGAACCAACGGGGCAAGAAGCTGCTGGGTGCAGAACGCCAGATTTTCATCACACGAAGAAGGAGACAGCTGCATCCAAGGAGAGAGGAAGTTGCTGCCTTCATTTTCTTCCTCGAGCTGAACCAACGAGGCAAGAAGCTGGGCGCAGAACGCCTGGTCCTCATCACAAGAAGAAGGAGACGGTTCAATAAACATTGGCAGCTGCCAATTACACACCCTCTTCGCCGGTGGCTGTTCAGTGCATTCAGAAAACAGAGCGGCCTCATCCGGCTGCGATCTCTTGGGCGGCGGCTGTGCAGTGCATTCAGGAAACAGAGCCGACGGAAAGTTAGCGGCCTCGTACGATCTCTTGGGCGGCGTCTGTGTAGTGCATTCAGGAGACAGAGCGGACTCATGCGGTCGCGTCGTCGGAATGTCAGCGGCCGATCGCTTCTTCATCTTGCCCGCCCGGTTCTTGATATGGCAGAGTACTTGGGTCTGGAAGACGCCGGCGACGGCGAGAAGTTCGTATTCGTGCATGATCCAACCTGAATTTTTACTCTTGCCGTCGTTGAAAGATAGGTTGCTCTTGCAACCCACGGCGATCTCCCGTCCTTCGGCATCTAGCGTGGTCACAGATTCTTCTTTCTTGCTGTACAGGGTCCAAGTCCCTGTTCCAGCCCTTCGATCCACCCTCGTTCCGACAGCGTTCTTGCGCTTTCTCTTGGCGAAAAAGTAGCCTTCTTGGTCGCCATTCCTCAAAAGATTCCACGGTTCGGTGCCGTAGACGTCGGCTTCGACAACCGCCGTGGACGGCACCGGCTTTCCAGCTACTTTATTAGCCAGATAGTCGACAATGAGCTCTTTATCGGTGGGGAGGAAACGGTAGCCGATCGGAATCGCCGTCGCCGTTCCGCCCGTCGTCGTCGCCATTCCGAATTTCCGATCGTTGTGTCGTGGTCTGGTCCGAGTGCCGCTTTCAGTGTAATAAATATGGTTCGGGTCCGGACCCGGGCCGGGCCGGGCCGGGCCGGGTTAAGTATCCGTTGACCCGGTCGAAGGACCAAACCCTATAAGCAAACTCGAGATCGCAGCGGAGGATCAGTTCGGCCGCTGCGAGAAGGCGGCGCAGGTCGAATACCAGGAGGTGGGGGCGAAGCTATCCCACTTGCTTTCGAAATTGAACCCTGCCGCCGAGGAGTCTCTCTCTCTCTCTCTTTCTCTCTCTCTCTCTTCACTTCCATGGGACGGCAAAAAGGCGGCGGCACCAAAGCTGAAGCTGACGGCCAGAAGAGTCATGGCCTCGCCCTGGGCACCGCCTGCGTCGAGGGAGACAGAATGGGGGTGGACGGCGAGGAGATGGAGGAGAAGGCCGAGAGATCCAATCTCGACGACTCGCCGTTGATCGGCGCGGACAACACCAGCGCCGACTACTACTTCGTTCCTATCCCCATTTAGGTACCGCTCATTCTCTCCTATTAGCTCAATGCTGAAAAAAAAAGAGTTTTTTTCCCTTATTTTTTTTATTATGGGTCAATTGCTATTTTTTTATATACTTTAAAACTTTTACGAATCTATCACATATGTTTAAAAATAACTAAACCTACTGTATAACCTCGACGTTGTATCAAAAGATCATTTGAATTATTACTGGGGGAGCTAGAACAAATACCTTATAGTTTTTTTTTGTCTAATTGGAAATTTTTAATTTTATTTCTGTGATAATTTAAGCATCGACAAGTTAACTACTATTTTGTCTTTCTATTTGCAGGTATCCATGAAGTTAGTTATTCATTTCTGATTCATGAGCTACTACATGTTGCCATCATGTATGTGATGTTGTAATGTTTCTATTTAGTGAAATTCTTTATATTTTTGATTTTTTGAAATTTAACTTATATTTAAGTAGGCATACAGTTTCTTTGTTTGTTTCTGATCCTTTGTGTTTAGCAATCACTTGGAGATAAAATAAAAGAGAGACAGTAATATTGGTCAATATTATCTACTTTCTCTTGTTATGATCCTCTGCATTTTTTTTCCTCATTTTTTTTTCTAACAATGAAGGGAGCCTTGGCGCAATAGTAAAGTTGTTGCTTTGTGACCAAAAGGTCATGGGTTCAAATCCTAAAAACAACCTCTTGCTTTTTGCAAGTAAGGCCGTATACAATGGATCCTTCCTCGGGACCCCGCATAGCCGGAGCTTCATGCACCGGGCTGTCATTTTTTTTTTTCTAACAATAGACATCAACCTCTGGTTATAGGGATTTGCTAGTGGCTGCTGAATATTATTTGATTGGTTTGGAGATCATAACGATCATATCATGCATAGAAGGGTTATTACAAGCTAATAATAGACCTTATTAGACATGACAAACAGTCAAGGGATGCGGCACATTTGAGAAACATAAGATTTAATGTATAGGATAGAGCCTCAATAAGTTTTGATCTACCTGTGTCTTTTCCTGATTTGCCAAATATTTTAGTGAGCTTCTATTTTGTATAACTTGTCTCCTATGCTAAGTAGGTTACTCAGAAGCGCTTGAATGGTTTTTTTTATTGTTTATGCAAATTTAAGCATTATTGTTGACAAAAAAAAGTTCTGTTATTTCTTTGGGATATTTATTAGTCTAAACTAAATGTTGTAAGGGATGCATCTGTTTGACCTGAGCTTCTTGGTCTACGCCATAGAAGCATACTTAGTCCACTGTTATAAGCTTAAATTTCTGGGCATCATTGTTGATAGTAGGATTTTCATCTCTTTTGATTGTCTGTTGTTATTTACTTTTGCTTTCTTTTATTCTCTTTTAAAATCATTTATCTTTGTTTTTTTTTGATGCATTGGATTCCCTTAACTTTCTTTGTCTGGTAGGCAATGTTAAAGGTTGTTGTTAGGACAAAAACATATCAGAATGTTATTTATCAGAATACATTTCTATTCAAGGACAAGGTTGTCCTCGATGTGGGTGCGGGAACAGGAATTTTGTCTCTGTTTTGTGCTAAAGCAGGGGCAAAACACATATATGCATTGCCATTTTCTGAATTACCTACTCTGCAATGAATTAAATGCATAAATAGTTGGAAATCATATCATATCTGTGAAATGAGCTATCGAGCAATGGGAAAATGACAGTTACTCCCTAACTAGTTCTAGATATATAGAACTGTTCTCTGAGCATCTTGAAAGGGTTTTTTTCCCCTACTAGCTTATAATTTTCTTTCCTGTTTTGTGCGAATTTCTGGTCCATGTGACTAGATCAAACGTGTATACACAGAGTAATTACAAGTATATGCTTTCTGGCTGTGGAGTTTTAAGTGCCCTTTTTGTTTTTGTGTCCTTCCATGAACCAAGTTAGCTAGTTCCTACTTGCATAGCACTTTAGAATACAATGTTTTGTTGGAATACAAAACAACAGAAAGTGATTCGTTCATGTACTTATTAGTTGTTCTTATTTTTTATTATTCCCCTGATTTGATTGGTGTTATTGTGTTAAATCTGATGTGCAGGGGGAATGTTTTCAAATGGCTGACATGGCAAAAGAAATAGTTAGAACAAATGGATATTCTGACGGTGACCAGTGATTATCTATATTTGATGATTGCACTCCTAAGTTCCATCTTACTTATTCATCATATTTTATCTATAGTTATAACTGTGCTAAAAGGGAAAGTTGAAGACATTGAGCTTCCAGTGGCTCATGTAGATGTTATCATGTCTGAATGGATGGGCTATTTCCTGTTGTTTGAGAACATGCTAAACACAGTTCTTTATGCACACGATAAATGGCTTGTAAGTGATATTCCAGTCTGTTTCTTTTTCCAAACATCAAATTTGCATTCTTTTTTCATTGCCATGATAGTACCTACTTAGTTCTTTATATGGTGCTTGGTTATGTTTACTATTCAGTATAATTGCTCTTAAATCTGATTAAAAATTTGAAGGTCAATAGTCTGTATAGGCTAAACATAATGACAGTATCAAATCTTCATCTTAATCTTCAATTTATTTTGGGGGTAATTGTTTTTTGAAAAATTTGTTAAAGCAGGTATGCTTCTTTGTGTGCACAACTAGCATAATAATCCCATTTCATGTCCACTAATGATTCACCAAAATTCATGTGCAACTTGTAAAAGGAAAAATATAATGATCATTGAAACACATGTCACATCACTGTCTCAAAGTGCCAATTGGTATCAGTTGGCATGACTGAAACTTATTAGTTCAACAATTGACTATTATTTATATTGTTAGGCATCGGTAAATGCCACAAAACCAACCTTGCCGACATAGTTTTACTGGCATCAATTGAGATAGGCTTGTGGATAGTATCCAAAATTGACTGAGATAGGAATATTCTCAACAACAGCAAAGAGGACCAATTAAACCATGGCAAGGGAAACTCAAATGAATTTATATCGTGTATTTGTGCCGGTTTCATTCTACTCTTGCCAATCTTATTCAACTGCTCATGGGTCATTTAGAGATATTTATGGACATGTAGGGAAATTAGGTTCGATATTGGATTTCCTAGTAGCATTAAGTAATCTGGATTTGGAAAATTATGGACTAACCTTATTAGAATGTTGTAAGAATCAGCACTCTTATCTGTCGCACAACATTCATTGTGGTATTAGGAAAAATCAAATTATTAGCCAAGATGCTTGCTATACTTTTATAATGTTTTGCTTTCAAAATTTAATTTAGTTGACTCTCTAATTTTTATAGGTTTATACTTGGAGATGTAAACAAAGTAACTAACAGATTAAAACTCACAAGTTGATCTTGGGCTGAACTTTAGGATTGAATGACTTGATAATATAAAGAACACATACAAAATATCTCCCCAAAACTGTTTGTTTGCAAAATTTATAATGAATCTTTTCAATAAAAAACCAACATGTAACATGAGTTAAGGTTGCCCTGCTCTAGAATATTAAGTTAAATTAAAAAAAACACTTAATGAAAAATTCACAATAAGTCTAACAGTAGATTGTTTGTAAAATTACAGAAACAATAAAATGTATTCTCTTTTTTTCATTTCTTAAACAGAAGAACCACAAATAATTATGTCACAGAATAGATACTCAAATATCTCAATTGAATATTCATTAATACTTGAAAGGAACAACCCGATATAATACTTCTTTACTAAATAGTAACCATTATTAGCTAATAAGAATCACAGCTTATAGCTCTTACCATAACACAACGTCTCATAAAATTCAAGGTACATTAAAATGCAAAAATTATGAACTAAATATATAAGACAATGCGATAATCTCAAGATCCACATTGAACCTTGCCCTTACTCTCTATACATCAATCATAAAAGCACATCTCTTAATTGAACTAACCCTTCTCTCTATTTGACTTGAGAATTAACCCTTATCCTTACATGGCCAAAACTTCATTCAATCACCAAAATTGAATCAAACCTCCATCCAATGAAAATCAAAACCCACCTAATAATAAAGCCCAGCAAATAGTCAAGATTCAAGGGATGCATTTATATATTAACTCAAATATTGATAATTGAATTCAAAACATAACACATAGCTCACAATAAGTCTCTGAATAATCAAATAATAAATAAAAACAAGTCTAGGGCACAAAAGTGATGCATGTATTTTTAGTTTGGTAGCTTAACATGCATTAGGCCAAAAAATAGTATTCTTTTGAAGATTTGAAGACAGTTTTTTGAACCAAGAACCATCTTTTGTGCCAATATTGATTTTTTTATTCAACTCAGCTCAATAGTTTTGAATGCTTAGGGTGGTGGTGAGATTATATAATATCATCAGTATCTTATAAAAGATTAAAAATCATAATATCTGTAAGATAATATATACTTAGTTTGTAAAGACAATTTAGATGGTTTGACCATATTAAGTCATGCCATGTTAGGTTAAAAATTGAAAAACAAAATATATAAAATATTATTAGATTGAGTAATTTATGAAATAAAAACTAAGATAGGATAGACTGAGGATTGGCCAATGTTAGGTAGGGTACTTGTTATATGGACTAAATATGATATGTTTTATATATATTGAACTACCACAATGTAATATCTTACGCCAACCATTAAAGCAGATATTATTTGGTAAAGCTTATGAATTGCAAGAGATAAATGACATGTATTATGAATTTTAATGAGAAAATCATTATAAGAGCGCCTTTGTTATACAAATGTTTGTTTAGGATCAATATTCCTCATCCAATAATTTGAAAAGAAGATGTACAATCTTTGGTAATTTTGTAATCTAGAACCACCAGAGCTGGGAAGTAGGGTAGAGGTGAAGAGAGGGAAAACTGGACAAGAGAGAAGAGAGGATAAATCCAAAGTAGAATAACCCCTTATGATCGAAATAGAATACCGAGTATGGTACAAAAGATGCCTTTTGTAGACATTCCCATTAATTCCAGGAAACTCTCCACTGAACCCACTAAACAAAGGCGCTATTCGATTGCACTGATTACTGAAATATCCATACAAATTAATTGGTGACATAACTGGAACTAGCCATTGATTTGCCAAAGGAGGAAAACACCAAGACTTTGCTTGTCATCAGGAACCATTGGCAGTGAAGAAGGAAAAACAGAGTTTTGCCCAACTTTTGAAACTCCAACTTGTGTACTCATTTTTGATCCATCCTCATATGCAGGGACCACTGGGACTCCATCAATGTCATCCTCTATTGGCTGCTCCAAATTATGTTTTGCCTTATGAAGATCATCTCGTCCCCTTATTTCCACTGGCTGTGAATTAGCATTGCACTGAGGTAGTTTGATATTATTTGGAGTTTTTACTGAGGGTTTGTTTAAGTAAGTATTCCCTTCAAGAAGTAACTGAGGTGATGCAGCTATCAACTTCTGAACCTGTTTCAGTAGAATGTTATGGACAGCGCAAGAAGATAGAGAGCCAATGAACATAATTAGCTGAGCTGAGCTGTTGAAACTAACCTCTATCAATCTGTGAAGCTCAAACACTTGACGAAGTAAACAATGATTTCATATTTATGAATGTGGGCTAATGTGAAGTCGGAATGTTTGTAATCCATGCTTGTACCTGTTCACATCAATTTTCTCGCAAGCTTAACAAGGCATTTAATCTATTTTGTACATGCCCAAGATCAAAGGTTACACACTGGAAACAAACTGTTCTTTATCTTGATGAAGTTGTAACGATTTGCGAGGATGAAGTAATTGAAGGGAGACTAACTGTAGAGCCCAATAAGAAGAATCCATGGGACAATCAATTATTCGTTAATAATATGACTCCAACTCTAATGCTCTGGCAAAAAGAGAATGAACTAATGCTCACTCGTGTGCAAGAATATTTCATCCTCCAGTGCCTTTCAAATCGAGAATGCAAGTAAATATCTCATCTCAAATATTATGGTCAAAAGTTCTTGGAAGAGACTTCTTGTTGTATATGGACTCAAATTTTTGTTCTCTTTCATTATTATTGCTCACCATGAAGAGCTTATTTGTGTGATCGATCGAGATTGTTAGGTTTGAGTTTCCAAATGACCTTGCTAGCCCAGTCACATTGCAATTGACATTGATTGACACAGTGGAAGAAAATGGAGTTTGTTACAGATCAATCACTCTTCAAGGAATGTTAAAGGAAAATAACAACTCAATCGAGAATGTTGATGACAAACCAAACCAAACTAGCAATCATTCCATCCTCCACAACTTTACTTTTCCACACTAAAACAACACAACATCTGAATGTGAAACTAGACAAGAATTATCTTGCAAGTGGACGAGATTGTCCTGGTGTGTCTCCTCCAATTTCAAATGAACTGATCTGGCTTGTGTTAATATCTTCACTGTGTTTGAACTTACTATTTAGGCGACCAAATTCGAGTTCCAAGCTATCCTTCAGCTCAAGTATAACCTTAGTCATTGTTGGTCTCCTGCTTCCTGATGCTTGAGTGCACTGTTCTGCCAGCTCTTCGACCTTCCAAGCAGAATTGGCATCGAATTGTCCTCCAAATCTTGGATCCATAATGGCATCTATAGGCGCATTGACAAGCGTTGAAGTCACTCGTTGCATTATATGAGGCTTTCTTGAGCTGGGTACAAGAGGAATTTGACCCGTTAAAAGTTCAAAAAGAAGCACCCCGAAACTAAATACATCGCTCTTGACAGTGAGCTGCAAAGTGTTATGGTACCTAAACAGAGGATAGCAAGGAAATCAAATGAGCACTTTTTCATGCTATCATAATTCATGAGCCAAAAAACATCTCTATAAACTTCAATGGAGTATGGAAGGTGTACAGTAAGCAATTTGCATCTTATAGAGAAGCTATGATAGGAAATGAAAACTAATCAAGATAAGCAAGAGGTTTTACTAAGCCAAGCAAGTGTAGATTGGAAAGATGGTTCACTCAAAGACAATGTGGTGAATGACATCAGTATGCTTTGGGTGAAGCAGATATTATTAGAAGCTTATTTTAGATTGGACAAAGAAGTATGCAAACGTGGAAATCATGACTATGTGCAGTATTGTTCTTCTGAATAAATATTATATATTACATTGATATTGTTTCACAAGCAACACACAACTATGGAATTCAAACTCACTACAAAATTTGGCACAAACTAGCCAGGACCAAGCTTAGAACACTGGTGACTATAATTGGGTTACCAATATCATGCATATGGGAATGTTGACGTTGTGAAGCCTTACAAGACAATTATTAGTAAAATAATTCTAGAAAAGTAATGACGCAAAAAATTTATGGATGTAAGTAGATAATCAATTATCTTTTCTGATAATTTTGATCAAATAATTAATCTATTCACAAGAATTACATGAAAAATAAGGTGAAATAAATGGTTATGGATACTATTCTGAAATTTGAATAGCTAACTGCCAAAAATGGTATAATAGTAATTAAAATAATGAAAGACAGTCTTGAATAGATCTCCAGTACCAATAGACATCATTCAGGACATAATGTTGTAAGATATGTTAACTAATCACTTACCCCAAAAGTATTGTTAACACTTCTGCTTCATGTGTGAGTTGACTTGATTGACTCAAAGCTAACATATGAATTGATTAAATTCCTTTTTTGTACACTCCCCTTTCATGTGTGGGTGGAATACTTGATTTAGATTTTTCTTAGAGATTTGGACCCATCAACATTTTTTCTGATACCATGTTAAATTGATTAGCTAACTACTTATCCTAAAGCTCAAATTATCAAACAAAGGATCAATTTTTAAATTTATATTGTAAACCATTATGACATCTATTTTTATATTTTTACTTTGTTGGAAGGAACATACTTTGTATTAAAATAGTTTGTTCTTTTTGACTCTTGGTTTACCAACCTTAATGGATTTTATGTTTTACCATGCACTGACAATTCAACAAAATTAAACAAGATTTGAAAACATACTCAGGATCAACATATCCAGGTGTTCCGACCACATTTGTAGACACATTAGTCTCATCATCACCTCTGTAAGCCTTGGACAATCCAAAGTCTGCTATCTTTGCCTCTAGATCTGGTCCCAAGAGAATGTTAGATGACTTTATATCTCTATGAATTATTGGTGGGTGACACTTATGATGCAGATACTCTAGCCCTGGATCATGTTGAACAGAGAGTTAGCTGTTGGATGAAAGCTATTGTGCTAAGTCAATGAGACATGCATAGTGCTTTCAGCCAAACCTTCTGCAGCTCCAATAGCAATTTCTAGTCGTTCACTCCAGGACAAGGTTCTACCAGCTTTACCTGTAATGGTCATTTGATGTAATAGAAATGCCTAAGCAACCATTCAGGCGAATCAATGAGAATAACTAGCATATGATCAATCTTATGTTTTACCGTACCTATCTAAGCCTAATCAAGTATAATATAGGTATAGTAGTTCGTCTATTGACTATGTAGATTCTAGTGTCTAAACAAGAAGAATGTAACAATGATTTTTGATGAGAGAATCAAATATGTGAAAACTTATGAAACAGTTTGCTATCTCTTCTAAAGGCTTATCCTATAGATACCCGAGGAAAGACCTTTATCAAATTTTTTAGATATGTTGGAAGTTTAAATATGAGAGCACAACCTAATGTCAAAGCTTAGTTAACAGCTAATAACCACTATGTCAGATGTTTCTCTTTTTTTTTTTCTTTATATAACAAAGAAAAGCAAGGAAACCAAAAAATTGATCTACATAATCTACTTGCAAGAATTATTTCATAACCTATCAAATTATCATGAAGGCTTCCCTGAGCCATATATTCATAAACAAGAGCTAGGCCTTCTCCATCAATGCAGTATCCAATCAATTCAACCAGGTTTTTATGATGAATTCTTGTCAAATTCTGAACCTGCAACACAACACACAAAATAGTATCCAACATGGTCTATGCAATGATGTGATATTAAATAAGAATACAGATAAAGGACCCGACATTTTAGATGCTATAGAAGTATAATTCTTAATTTGAGAGTTTTTTTTTTTTTTTTACAAATCTCATCTTTTGAGTTCATTCTAGAAAAAAAATGTTCTAATTATTTTCCTTTTTTTCTATATCTTCCCACATTTTTTTTAAAGAAAAGATTGTGTTAGGTGTTTTCATATAATTCTGATGCGTCAAACCATGAACTTTGTTCAAGTTGCAATATTAGTAATGCAGAAGAATCTTTCAGTCATGTTTATTGACAACATCTATAACTAAATACTAAAAGAACGTTTTTACTTTTGAATAATATGAACTATATGAATAGCCCCACATGTTTATTGAACTTTTTTTCTTTGAAGAATATGAACTATATGAACCTTTGTTCTTTTTATTCAAATATCATCTTTTTGGTTTATTTTAGAAAACAATATGTTCTAATTCCTTTTTTTCTTTATCTTACCAATTTTTTTAAAAAGAAAAGATTGTGTTAGGTGTTTTCATATAATTCTAATGAGTTAAACCATGGTGGCAGTTCAAGTTGCAATATTAGTAATACAAAAGAATCTTTCAGTCATGTTTATCGACAACATCTATAACAGAACACTAAATAACTTCTTTTTTTCTTTTGAAGAATATGAACTATATGTTGAGCCCCACATGGTCCTCCCTGGACAATTTTAAGCTCAAGGAAGCATGCGATCTTAATTACCAAGTACACTAGATGCATAAATTTCATCAGATCATCCATGCTCCAATACATCTTATCTTTGATATTTAAAGTTTTGGAAAGCTTAATTAGTTACCTCAGCACCAAATTGCTTTTCCCCTTGCGGCGATGATTGAGAATTCAACTTGACAGCTACTTGCTTTCCATTTTCCAAACAACCATGAAGCACAACTCCAAATCCCCCTTTCCCAATTTTCCTAGCAAAATTGTTAGTTATGTCAATCAACTGTGTGTATGAAAATCTCATTATATGAGGGTTTGCTGTCAGAGGATGAGGCTGTGGAGGATGAGGTGTATCATATAGACTATTTTTTTCCTCAAGATGTCTTTTGCCAGGATTAAGGACTGAACCTGTATTGCAAACCAAGAGATAATGGTTACACCATATGAAAGCCTATAGATCTTGGAAAGGAATTAAAATTGAAATTAAAGCATGTCACCCAGATTTACCTACCTGGATGCCGTTTCCAAATGCACCACCAAACAAATACCACAGCCATTATTAGCACAAAACACCCACCAATTACTGATATCACAATGACAATGGTCTTATTATTGGAGGAAGGAGGTGGGCTTGGAGGAGGAGCATTAGCATTATCAAATCTGACACCAAGCAATTTAAGCAGCAATGATCAGATTCAGAAACCAATTGAAGGAATACTCATTTATCAGCACTTAATATCATATGGTAGATAACAAACAAGAATACTAAGTGGTCCCCTTCTCACGTTTGTTTGATTTAAAGAGGGCTAGGCTATTTCTTCAAGCACGAATCTTACAGCCGATATGTGCACACATCTCAAAATCCCTAGGTGCTACCAAATATTTATCTAGGTGCCATCAAATGATAATCAAGGTGCCACTAAAATGTAAATAGTTTTGCATTCTAAATTGGTGGGACCTTCCAAGATAAATTCATTTTTTTTTTCATTTGGAATTAGTGGCACCTTGATAACTATTTGATGGCACTATGATGGCTATTTAGTGGCACGTAGAATCCTAGAAAATCATTTAGGGACATTTAGATAACTATTTAGTCGCACATAGGGGATATGCTCAAAATTTCAGCGTTCTAAATTGGTGGCACCTTGATAGCTATTTGGTAGTTCCTTGATAACTATTTGGTGGCACCATGGCACCTAAATAACCATTAAGTAGGATCTAGAGTTTTTTAAAGTTGCATTGAGATTTTGCATGAATATGCAAACAAATGTGAAGGGGGGGCTGCACAGAAGTCCTATTCATGGATAACCTATTAAGAAATATGATTGGATTATACATAAGGCTTTTAAAGCTTACAAAGAGTCAAGACACCCATTCTTGCAGCTACTTTTGCAAATCAGAAATTACATAGTTCTTGATCTGTTTAGGCATAAAATGCATTGTGAAATTGTGAATCATCCCCCATACAAAAGCAGTATTCCTTTTCTACTCAAAAAACTAGCATTGCTCATGTGTTGATATTTGTTCCACCAACATAGCATCCTTAAACAACTGAAAATTTTGGAGGCAAACTAGATTAAAAAAGGTTGATACTTTTCGAGGAAAAGATGGGTACAAAAAGTGTGGTTCCAGATACAAGGGCTCTTAATTTGTTGTCTTGCAATAGTTTGCTTTATGGCCTTTTATTTGGAGGGAAGGAGGGGGAGGGGGAGGGGGAGAGGTGAAAAAAATGAAGGAATAGGAAAGTGGAGGGCAGAGAGAGCAAGAAACAGGATTCGTCGATCTTGTTTACTCTGACTGAAAGAAGACAACAAATATGAAAAAAATTTAAAACAAAAATTGATTGGTCAATTGATTGTCAATGGTGGTCTCTGGACTGGTGGCAATCCAACTGGCCATGAGATTCCTGAATTGATGTTTGGACAACAATTTGGGACCTGTTGGAAACAGGCCTTGCCATCGTCTCTCATCTTGTTTCCCTGATTTGAGAAGAATGGACAAAGTGAAGGTTTGTAGTTTTCGATTCTTTCCCTACAAATAAACATAGTTAAAATATTTTCCTTGTCTCTTTCCTTCCTACCCTTCGCCCCTGTGCCCTTTCACCCAATTGCATAGGGCCTAAGCATTACATGTATTGGTATGAAAGAGGATTGGATCAATCTATACTCGTTATCAAGGCTATGACAATATTAAAGATACTATTAAGTTACAATTATATCAAGGCTATGACAATATTAAAGATACTATTTCTATGGTATAATAAACTGTCCTAATAGCTTGGTCACATTGGAAAAGTTATCTATATCAGAATGATTAAAAACATCAAATATACCTCTTCTTCCTCACCAAGTCATGTTTATACCAATTATTAGGGTGAACTATATGTATTTTATCAGTTAGCTTTATGCAAGGCATACCACTAACAAAATCCAAATCAACTAAAATCATATTTTATGACACCAACTAAAGTTTTCTTTGATCTCTCGCTACTCTTTACACCTCCACTTCTAACTATAGAGTTTATTTGCCACCTTTGAATATTTCCATACCATCTAAAAAAACTATATACCTCTATTTTATAGCAATTGGATGCATCTAACTGCTGTAAATTATCATCCTTTCTAGTATTTCATAGTTCATTCATCAATCTTTATACATATTACTAATTTACTACTAAATAACTCAATATCCCAATCCATAAAGTGCAATGAATTGCACTACAAACTTATTTTTTTTTCCTTTTAGCCTAAGAGACATGCCTCACACAAGACCCCTATAGCTTCTCTCCAAGAGGATAGTAAAGATAACCAGCAACTCTGATAAAGATTGTTTATAAATATATTTATCAACTACCATCAATAATCATGTTTTTCATGACTGATCAATTGGGTTATAACTTGTATATCTGACAGCATTCCTTGATCAAACCAACAAATTCAATCCAATTTTTGAACATTGTAAAGTTGTGAACTAATAAATTCAACTTCACAGCCATTCCAACAAGATAGTGAGAACCTAACTAAGTATTTATTACTCATATGCACTTGTGGATATGCCTTTGTAATGCAACTAAAAAAATGTAAAACAGATATGCTCTGACATCCAGAAAAGACTTATCTTGATTTGGGATTCAGCAGTTATGTACCATATAAATAACCTAAAATTTCCCAATAACAAAGAAATCAGGGTGTAGCATGAATTTCATGCTCCAAGCATCCCAATTCATTGTCAAACTATGAAAAGGAGAATGAAAAGATTTCATGGCTAGGTGGAGACTCTCTTTCAGCAATACTACGATTCTACTCATGAATAGACATGACCATACTGATTCTGAATATATATGCACATTACTATTTCTTTATGGAACTGGAAAAAATATAAATATGAGATACCAACAAGCACACATGTTGCTGAAATCGTCATAGTTAAGCTATCCATGTGCCATCTAACTCATGTCAACAAGTTAATTTCTGCGTCCTAATAGGTGCCTTGTATTAAGAGAGATAAAATTTGCTTTGTAGAATTGACTAAATCAGTTAATAGTAGGAAGAAAGATTTCTTAAGAGAACATTGATGTCAAGGTTTGACAGAAGGAATTATAGAAAACACTTACATAATCTGTAGCAGCCGATCATTCACTCTTCCACTAAGCGAAGGAGGTATTGTCTTATCAATGTTGGTTTGCATTAAATATCTAAGGGAAGAAAAAGCAAAGAAACTTAATATATCAAGAAGAGATATTGACATCTTGTGTCATTGATTCTGCTATTTGAAAATAGATAGTAAATAAACCATTGGTGTAAGACTTACAGAATTTTAAGCTGGGACAATTTTCCTAATGCATCAGGTATCATTCCAGTCAAGTTATTGTAAGATAGATCCCTGAAATTAACAACTAAATTAGAGTTCCAAGTCATCCCTTGAACAAAGAATCCAAGGTACATGAAAAGTTCACATCACTAACAATATTGACGCAGCGGATAACTATCGGTTCCGTTGATCCGCGTACAAATATCATAAGCGACTAGCGAAACTGTTGATTCACGCATGAATACCGGTAATGATTTTCTAAATCTGTTGATTTGTGCACGAATACCAGGAAATAGGCATCCAAAAACTACACGGAGCTTTGGGAAAAGAAGAACGGCATGACCGAATTACTATTAATTAAAAACTCCCCAAAAAAAATTAAACATGTGTTTAAATAGATTCAAACCCTAATTATGCAAAAGACTAAAATACCCTAAAAAATCTAACTCAGCAAAATAATAAAAATACTAAAATTATTTTTCTATTCCCGCATCATTCTCTCTCGGGTGGAGAAAATTCACCCTCGAATTGTTCATCATATGATCAACAGAAAAATCACCATAGAAAGGAATCAAATGCTTCACATTAAAAACATCACAAGTCTTCAAGTGACTAGGAAAACGCAACTGATACACAAGTGTCTAGGAAAACGCAACTGATATAGATTATCGTTGATCTTCTGCAATATCTTACACGGCCCAATTTTTCAATCTTTAAGCTTAAGCTTGTTATACTCGCCAACATCATGCTCAAGACTTATCACTGTCGGATTCTGCTGAAGTTCCCTCGGAGGACCTTCTTGGGAGAGGTACAAGTTTGAATAGCCCAAACCACTAAGATGTGATGGTGGTTGAGCCTGATGAAACCCACTATGCCGGTTCTGACCCTGATAGGTTGTAGAATGTGCTTGACGAAAGAGGTGACATTGTTCTTGAACCAGTGCCATGAATCCACTTGGTAAGTGGGCTCTCATTCTGTTGAAGCGTCAGGTAATAGCTCATTTCTTTGTACTGCTGATTAAGAGCTTCAATGAATCTGATTGATGTACAAGAAGCCATAGTCGTATGGTTAAGGTTGAAGCCTCCGGGAATGCTGGAGGAGCTTCTCAATCCTCCATAGGCAGAGGGTAAGGAAGAAGCCTGAGGTAAGCTGGTGACAGAAAAGCTGCCTTTGTATTGTGGTTGTGAGTTACTCTATGCCAGCATTGTATACAACTGAAGATTGATTGAAAAAGCTGTTTGGAGAGAGCATTTGTTGCACTAAATTTGACAAGCGTGGAATATTTTGCATTTGTGAATTTCCTTGTAGATAGGTGTAAGTTGCAGCATTTGGCTGTGAAGAGGTTGGCAACCCATAACCGGAAACAGATGAAAATTCATTCTGAAGCCCGTGTGTAACATCCAGTGGATG
The DNA here is from genome assembly GCF_018446385.1 of Zingiber officinale. Classification (NCBI taxonomy): domain Eukaryota; kingdom Viridiplantae; phylum Streptophyta; class Magnoliopsida; order Zingiberales; family Zingiberaceae; genus Zingiber; species Zingiber officinale. The sequence continues at coordinate 1,224,808 of NC_055995.1, read as the reverse complement.
ATTCCTCACCACTTCCGATTCTGAAATTGAAGTCATATAAAGATTCTCTGAAGCAGTTTTAGATATAGAGAGGCTACATTCTTAGTGAGAGTTGACTCATGCGGCCCATTGTCATAGTACTCAAGATTTCCTGCATTTGGCTCATCGATTTTAGAAGCATCGTCTATAGCTGGGGTCACTTCCAAGTTCTAGCTAGTGGGTTTGATGGAAAAGATCCAGAAAATGCACCAGAACCAAAACCACCAAAGCTCAGATGGGATCAATGATCAATCTGCATTAGTAACCCTCAGATGGTCACGGATAATTACTGCAGGGCTAGCCTCGGTAGTTTTTGTGTTGGCCTCCTCATGTATACTCAATTGTATCAAGGTTGCAGCAGTTGGAGAAATTCCTGCTCCATCCTCAGCTTCATGATCATATTCAAGATCTTCAGATTGGTAAGCATCTATTCCCTTGAATGTGAACCATCTATGGAAGTTTCGGCATCCACCTTCCTCTCTGCTACAGAGTTGAATGTTATTAGTTGAGGTTTATCATTAGGTCTTTCATCCGGGTCTTGGAAGTTTTGCAAACAAGAGTCTATATGCAAGTCAGAACCAGTATTGGCCACACAAAGGGCTCCTAATGATGGGTTAGCATAAGCTGTTGAAGTGCCAGTTATCTCTGTAGAAATTGACACAGTATCTGTAGGTTGCTCATCATGTATGGACCATCCATCATTATAAATATGCTGATCTCCAGCAGCTCCAAGGCCATGATTAATATCTTCAAGATGGGTGGATTCCTGAAAAGAGTCTAATCTCCCTTTCGTTTCTGATGGCACAATTGAAACTGGGATTTGTTTTGCATTTTGAGGTGGTCCATTTAACATTGCTGCATTTTGTGATAAGTACAACTTTTCACTTGCAATAACAGGCATGCTTGGATGTTTCCCTTGAGGTCTGCCCATCTTGACAATATCAACCATGGAAACATGTCCTGGCTTCCCCGACCAATTGTTTTGGAAGCATGATGAAGATTGCACGGGTGTGGGAGTTATATCGACAAAGTTTGTTGCATGCATCGTATTTCCCATGGAAGCAGACATGCTTTGAACTGTTGGTCTTTTTGGTAGGAATGCCGGGTAGTGTTGAAGATTCCATAACTGACAAAAGGAGCAACACTACTACCATTTTCTTTTTCGTTTATTGGTTTACCTTTACCAGCCCCGTAATCAATGAAACTAGAATGGAAAGAAGTACTACGACTCCCATGGTCACTACCACCTTTAGATCCACGGCCTGAATTGTTGTTCAACATTCGAAACCTGGATTCTAGTGGTTCTTTGATCTCCTTTTTCTTGTCACACTTGCACTTGACCTCATAAGCGTCCTTCACTTCTGAGTTTGTTCGGTGATTGTTTTTGCATTGGATCCAATTTCCTCTATCCAATCTTTTCAATATTGCTTCCATCCTCGACAACATGCTTCCACGAGATCAACTCAACTTTGATACCAAACTGACGCAGTGAATAACTATTGGTTTCGTTGATTCGTGCATAAATACTGGAAGCGACTGCTGAAACCGTTGATTCGTGTACAAATACAGGTAGTGATTTTCTAAACCTATGGATTCATGCATGAATATCAAAAATAGGCATCCAAAAACTACACGGAGCTTTGGAAAAGAAGAATGGTGTGGCCAAATTACTATCAATCAAAAACTCCTAAAAACAATTAAACATGGGTTTATATAGACTCAAATCCTAACTATGCAAAAGACTAAAATACCCTCAAAAATCTAACTCAGCAAAATAATAAAAATACTAAAATTATTTTTTTGTTCCCCCATCAAATATCATATCAGTACTCTACATATAATTAATCAAATCGAAGTAGACTGCATAGACACATGTAGCTCTCACGCAAGTGGTGGTCTAATTATAGATCACGAACAAAAAGGGTTGATGATAAGCAATATGGTCAAGAATGGCAATCTAGAATGACCAAATGGAAATGCATACTATATACCATTGATGAAATGATTGTATGCGTACAATTATGAACATTAAAGAATGATGATATGATATTCTCATTATTCTGTAAGATAATTTATGTAAGATGGACATAAAACATTAGTGGAAAATTTCATAAGAGAAGATAACAATAAATAGGAGCTTGTACTTTGAGAAAGTAATTGTGGAGTACTAGTTACAAAAATGAACTTTTATTGTAAAAAATATAAAAATTTTAGTAGACCAAAATACAAAATTTACAAGTATTCCAGAAAACTCAAAGTTGCATGCAGAAGACACCAACCGATCCTACTGTAACCACAGTGTTTTCTATGTTAGCTCCAATTGTGAAAAAAAGAATAATAGGATAATAGGATAAAACATTATCGGTAGATAGAATTATCTGTAAGTTTGGGGTTTCCAGTGTCTGCACAAGATATGCATTTTAAGTACTTAGTACTCAGAACCAAGAGAATTATATAAGTATCCTTCAATAACAAACACAGAAAGGAAAGGACTTCAAGGATTACTTTCATAGTCAAGTTGCAAGTATATAAATATATACTAAAGGTACTTATCATAAAGCATCAACACTCACAGATAATTGATTGCTGAAAGTTCACTGAAGGAAGGGGATATTTCACCAGTCAGATCACTAGAAGACAGATTTCTGCAAACAATCAAATTCATCTTGTAAATTTAAATATTTGAGTATTTTAGAACAGTCATCATTTTAATAATCTATTTTTTCTTCAGTGCATAACTCACACAGCTGTGATTCTTGGGGGCCCTGAAATATAGCTACAATCCAAACCAGCCCATCTATATTCTACTGGTGAACAGGGATCACCTGTCCATTGCTTCTTCACTTTGTATTGAGCCTTGATGGTGTTAATGGCATCAACTAGTTATCAATAGCCAATAAACAAAGAAATCAATTAGCATATTGCACTAACTATTGTTTGTGAAGAAGAACCATGCAAATGAAAAAGAGAAACAAAGCAAGCATGACCACAACCTAATTAAGAAAGTAACAAAATAAATCTGAAAAGAAATTGTTGGTTTTTGTCTGAATAGCAAAATCTTACACAGAAAACCAAAGAGCATAAGATGCTGTAAATCTAATAGCAGACTATTGACTTCAGGCAGTTTTATGCCATCAACATATCCTATCATACAAGCAAATAATTAACAGGGTTGGCAGAAAATTATGCTCTAGTGGACAATTTTCTTAGTTTCAAACTCATCTGCAGTTAGAGAAATGAATGAAGTTACCAAGGAACCAGATGGGTCATACATAAAAGAAATGATCACGTAGTAAGTAACACCTACTTACAAAATGAAACAACATAAAAAAAGAGAGCAATGATTTAGTAAAAGTTTTGTAGAGCATCTGCAAAAATTATTACAGCTGATGAATTATGTTGAAATATGAAAAACTAAAAATTTTAGTTTTCATTCTGCCTTTAAAAGCTAACCCAGGTGTAGTGCTAAATATGCAAGAGTTCACATTGCAGGGTCTGACTGTAACATATCGGCAAAGACTGCTACATCTCTATGAGAACTCAAGTGTAGTGTTAAACAAGCAAGAGTTCTCACACCATAAGTTAAATAAAAAAAAAGGCAACCCGGTGCATGAAGATCCCGCCATATGGGGTCCCGGGGAAGGATCCATTGTACGAAGCCTTACCTTACTTTTTTTTGCAAGAGACTATTTTCAGGATTCGAACCCGTGACATTTTGGTCCCAAAGCAACAACTTTACCGTTGCGCCAAGGCTCCCCTTCACACAATAAGTTAGATAAGAATAAATATTATAGAAAAACTAATAGTCTAAGATTTGGAACATGAAATATAGAAACCTTGTAAATCAATGAAGGTAGTAAATGCAATGATTAGGAGAAGAATTAGTATTTTGTATGTACAAGAGACAAAATGAATAGGCGAGAAGGCAAAGATGATAAAGAACTCGAGTTTAAGTTATGTTGAAAGAGTAAAATAAGAAATGGAGTGGATATTGTTGTCGATAGTTCGTTAAATGATGAAGTTGTAGGAGTAGTTAGAAAATGGGATAGAATTATAACTCTTAAATAATAGTGGCGAAAGAAACTATGAACATAATTAGCATATATGCACGCAAGTAGGATTAGATGAAACTACCAAATCAAGATTTTGGGACGACCTAGATGAAATATTACAAAACATTCCGCCAAATGAAATGATTTTAATAAGAGGTGATCTAAATGGATATTTCGGAGTAAAAAATAAGGAATATGAGAGGGTACATGGGGGTTATGGGTTTGGAACTAGAAATGAAGAAGAAACACTATATTGGATTTTACGATAGTATATGACCTTATATTAGCTAATGCGTTTTTTAAGAAAAGAGAAGAATACTTGGTCACGTTCAAAAGTGAGAATAATAAATCGCAAATTGACTCTCTTATGGTTAGGAAGAGTGATAGAAAGATTTATAAAGATTGCAAAGTCATCACTGGAGAAAGCTTAACTACTCAACATAGGTTAGTAGTATTGGATATACGCCTCAAGCATAGTATCAATAGAAAGAAAATACATATGACTCCTAAAATTAAGTAGTGGAAGTTAAAGGATGGGAAGCAAAATATATTTAAGGAGAAGGTAGGAGTACAAGTATTAGGTGAAATATATGGTAACTCTAATACAATATGGGATAAGATGATATCAAAGTTAAAAATCTAAGAGTGTACTTGGTGAGTCAAAGGAACATGCACCACTAAATAAGGAATGTTGGTGGTGGAATGAGAAAGTAAAGGAAAAATAAAAAGCTTATAAGGAATTTTATATATTTGTAAGAACGAGAAAAACTTAAGAAATATACAATAGCCAAGAAAGAGGCCAAAAAAGTAGTGAATGAAGCAAAGAATAAACCTTTTAAACGATTATATCAAAATTAGATACCAAAGAAGGGGAAAGAGAATTTATATAATAGCTAAAATGAGAGAAAGGAAGATAAGAGATCTTATCCAAATAAAATATATTAAAGATAAATGCCATAGGATACTAGTAAATGATGGAGAAATAAAAGAGCGGTGGAAGAGGTATTTTTATCAAGTTTTTAATGAAGGCTTAGTTTATCAACTTAACTTAGGTAATTTAAATAGGTTAAATGAGTATAGAAATTTAAATTTTTATTGTAGAATTCAAACTTCAGAAGTAAAACGCGTTTTAAATAGGATGCACAATGGAAAAACCATTGAACTAGATGATATTCTAATAGAGGTATGGAAGTGCCTAGGGAAACAAGATATTGAATGACTTACAAAATTATTTAACATGATATTGAAAATAAAAAAAAATATCTGATCAATAGAGGGTAAACACTCTAGTTCCCTTATATAAGAACAAGGAAGACATACAAAATTACGTAAACTATAGGGGTATTAAAGTAATGAGCCATACCATGAAACTTTGGGAAAGAGTAATAGGAAAAAAATTAAGTAAACAATGGTGACTGAAAATCAATTTGGGTTTATGCCTAGAAGGTAAACAATAGAAGCTATACATATTTAGACAAAAATTGAGAGCAAAAACAAAATCTCCACGTGGTATTCATTGACTTAGAAAAACCTTATGATAGAGTCCCAAGAGAAATTATATGAAGAATTCTAGAAAAGAGAAGTGTTAGTGTAATATATATTGAACCAATTAAGGATATATATGAAGATGTAATGACCATAGTAAAAACTTCAGGCAGAGTAATTGAAGCATTTCCAGTAAAGATAGGATTATATAAGGATCGGCTCTAAGTCACTATTTTTTTTATATTGATTATAGACGAACTCACTGCACACATTCAAGACTATATACTATGATGCATGTTGTTTGCAGATGATATTGTTTTGGTAGATGAAATACGTATAGGAGTAAATGCTAAGATAGAATCTTGACCAGAAACACTAAAAGGGAAAGATTTTAGGCTTGGTAGAATAAAGAAAAAATATATGAAATTTAAATTTAGCAATATTAGACGTAATGAGACAATTGTTATGATAAGAGATGACGAGTTGCCTAGAACTAAGAGTTTTAAATATTTATGATTATTTTTGTAAAATGATGGAGGGATTGAGAGAGATGTCTTACATAGAATATAAGCAGGATGGTTGAAATGGAGGAGAGCGTCGGGTGTTTTATGTGATCGTAAAATATCTCTAAAACTTAAAGGAAAGTTCTATAAAATTGCAATTAGACCTGCTATGTTATATGGAGCTGAATGTTGGGTTATGACTCGAGTACATGAGCATAAGATGGGAGTTAAAGAGATGAGGATGTTAAGGTGGATGTGTGGACATACGAGGATGGACAAAATAAGAAATGAAAGTATTAGAGAGAAAGTTGGAGTTGCATATATTGAGAAAAAATTCTGAGAGACATGTTTAAGATGGTACGAGCATGTACTTCGATGACCAATAAATGTTCTACTTAGGCGATGTGAAACTATAACAAACACGAACATTAAACAAAGAAAGACCAAAAAAGACTTGATTAGCAACAATAAAACAAGATAAAATTTATTTAAGTATAGATGATAATATAGTAGGGGATATATCTCAATGGCATAAAAGGATTCATATAGTCGACCCCACCTAGTGGGATAAGATTTGGTTGTTATTGTATTTTGCATTTAAAAGCTCAAACTAGCATAGCTTTGAACTTATTCTCTATTTCATTTTGTTTTTTGTTACAACTTTCAAGATTTACCTCAAATTGTTAACATGTGTTATCTTTTTTAATTACCTCTTTGACCACATAATTAAGCTATTGAATTTGAATGGTTCAGGCCAGGAATAGGACGACTAAATCAAGCACAGTTTTAATTATTTAGCTTTTAGGTAATTTTAATTTGTAAGAACAAAGTTTGAATATTCAAGAGCTAAAAGTAAATCAAATATCTAATGCCCACGTATATATCATGCATAAGATGGGAATTTCAGCTAACCCTTTCATGAATGTGGGCCGATATATTGCCTTGGGACACCATCCACAGAATCTACAGGAATTTTCTTAATTTTGTACTAACTTTATTTTTAAGTTCTTATTTTTATTAGAAATATTATTTGATAGTATCGATGTGATTTAATATCTCAAATGTCAACGTTCTAACAATCAGAATATGCATCTTCTTTTCTTTTTAACTCATTAAAGTTTTAATCTTTACTAACAAGGTATCCAACTAAAAATTAAGCACTTCAAATTTCACAAAAGTTGAAACGCTTCGTGCCAATTAGTGTTATATAATGTTGAAAAATTAATATGGTAAAGAATATGCCCAAAAAACTCCACTTTTTTCCCGTTAAAAATAAAAATGACCGAAGAGAATAAAAGTATCAGGGAAGCAATTCGTCCAGTGTCCGGTTGGCAACATTTAATTTGGTCTACAAAAACAAGATCGCAACTTCAAATTTTCCACAAGAAAAACGAAAATAAGTTGCAGACAACGTACCATCTCTCTCATTGGCCGTCACGTTCTCGAGGTACATGGCGGAAAACACCTCCACGGCATTCAAGATAGGAGGCAGGTTGAAGCTGTCGTTGGGCTTGATCTCCCACCGATAGGTATAGTTTTGGTAGAGGGGACCGTCGCTGTAGATGACATCCGCCCAAAGGTAGGAAGGGGGGTAGTCCGCAAAGCAGTTGTAGCCGTTGAGAAAGATGTCGACGGCCCTGGACTGATTGGGGAGGAGGGCATCGAACTCGGAGAAGAATAAGGTGGCGTAGAACCGATTGTTGCGAAACCCGGTGTCGGCGAAGTCCCAGTAGAATTCAATGTCCGTGACGCCGCCGACGCCGGAGGGGATGACCGCCGTTTGCATGACGGCCTCCGGCACCCTGTAGTCGTCATATGAGAAGTATTGGATCGGCTGAGTGGTGTTGATGTTGGTCCAATCAGACCGTGTCCATTCTCTCCAGATGCGATCGTACGGGTCCGTTGGGTACCTGGTTCATTTAATTATGCAACCGCAACAACATCTCAAACCCAATTCAACTTTTTATTCTTTTTACCATAATATTTAAATATAGCAATTAGGAGGGCATAATTATGATCCATAATTATTAAAAAATAATTAAAGAATTTTGATAAGTTTAAATAATTTTAATTAAATTTTCAAAAAATATTTAATTATAATAGTGTTTTATATATAAAGATTTTTTATATTATAGAAATTAAAAATTATATATATATATATATACACACCAAGACGACAGTCGTGGGCGATGCTCACTCTTGTTTATTCTAATAAAATTTTGCCTTCAAGGTATATTCGTTACCTTAACGATCCATTTAGTATCGACCCTAGTTGATATAGAGGAAGATAAATATAAGTACATACGCGCATAGTGAGGTAAACATCATGTAGTCAATTCCTGATAATCAACCTCTGATCATTACGTTAAAGATGACATACACCCGCTGTCTATACTACTACGCTTGAGGGATAATAAAATTTTGCCATTAGAATTCAGTAGATTAAGTTATAATATTAAATATAGAAAAAAATTTAAATCGAAAGAAATTTTAAGTGCTCACCTTAAGGTGGGCTTGATAAAGTGCGTAGAATATGATTCCGCTATCTATGTATATATATATTTGTCACTGACCTTATGGTTTGAGTTGCACCCAGGTTTAGCCTGGCGTATACTTGAAGATAGAAGTTGTTATTGACTAGCGTGTATAAAGAGGAATCCATGGGTCTCAGCTCCAAAGACGATATGAAGGGGACTCCATTGCCGGTATTCACCAGGCAAATCGATACAGAATTGTTGGCCACTGCAACGATCAGAGCCTTTGCTCTATATGTAATAGACTCGTTTTGTATACTCATTGTCATCAACATGTTAACATCGATGTAGACATCGAACTCCAAAGGCTTGAGAGTGTTAGCTCTGTGGAGTCCGTCGTAATTGCCGTATAAGAAATAGGCGCGCACCAAGTACTTGTAGTATTGCACTACCGGTCGCAACGTGTAGCAGCTCCGCGTGCTGTCGGGGAAGCTGCGCAAGGTGGTTAGCTCCTGCCGGAAGGAGGATAAGTAGGTCGAGTCAATGTTGTAGTCTTTGCCCGAGTCTATGTAAGCGTTGTCGGAAACATAGGTCAAGCCAGTGGTGCTATCGACATAGCTGGTGCCATCACTGATCCCGCAATCGATGCTTATGAAAGAGGTAGAATCTGTAGATGTTCATATGGAAGATTTAAAGTTAAATGGTGTGCATATGAGGACAATCTTATACACGAAGCTCCCATCAATATAGGATCCCTAAGAAGGGTCAATTGTATGCGACCTTAGTTGGTAATGCGAGAGACTGTTTTCTATGACTCCGACTTCCAAATCGAACGACAACAACTTTAAATGGTACATAACTGAATCAATTTATACCTGGAGGGGGCTGGCAATGAAGCCCGAGAACATTAATCAGTAGAATTTGCAGGAGAAGCCAAAACCAGTAGTAGCTTGAGCCTGATCTCTTCTCCATTGCCTGCTTCTCCAACTGAATTTTGAGCTGTGATTTGGATGGATACAGAGAGATTATATAGAGCAAGTTGATTAAAATTTTATGATGTTGTATTATAAATACTACAAAATAGTGAAACAAATTATATAAAATATGCTTAAACCCTTCATTGACTTTGATCTTTTTTATTAACCTTGAACTGATCTCATGAAAACACAATAATGACAATAATAAGAAGAGGAAAAGGAGTTGAAAACATGCATTAATTGTTAAGTGTTATGCAATGAATTTACTGAATTTTTTTTCTATATATTTTATTCTGTACGGCAGCAAGTTACATAATTATAAAAACTCTAAATCTCTTTTAGAGCCGATTCAAATACAATAATTCATTAATAAGTGACGTATTGAGAATGTTTAAAGTATTTTCAATCGCTGTTTTTAATAGCAAGACTTTTTAAAATAATTCCTGAATTTTTAATTAACTTTATCTGCAACAAGTTGACTTTTTAAAATAATTCTGGACAAGGAATTATTTGTAAAAATATGGATCCAAGATCTTAATGAGTTGAATATCAAACTATGAACACATAAGCCGAGTTACAAAAACTATATATATATATATATATATATGAAACAAGAAAAGGAAGATAGAAAAAATTTAATTAGTAATAATAAAATAAAATAAAATTTATTTAAATATAAATAATGATATAGTATAAATAGAGTATAATGACGTAGAAGGATCCGTATAGTTGATTTCATTTATTCAGATAAGGTTTAGTTATTGTCATTGTTATAATACTTTTTAGATATAATAATTTTGGCATTTTAATTAACCGTGCAAGCAAGTTTAAGTATTATCCAAATCACGTACCCAATTTTTATAACACCTAAATCATGTACTATATTTTTAAAATACCCCTACTCTTTTTTCCTAGATTTATCAAACAGTTTCATCTAAAATTGATTGATTGATCTAAAAAATTTCAAATCACTTCAAATCAAAACCAATATACTCTTCAAAACCTTCTTACTGTATTTATGCATTCAGAGCTGAATTTGATAGTGTAAATTGAGGGCAGTAAATTTTTAAACTTACAAAAGTATAATAAAGTTTATCACAAGCTCATTATAGGGCCTAGGACAATGATATTCTCTAATCAACACTACGAATGAGTTCCTAAAGACTAGAACTTTCTTAATTTTAAAAATATCATACTTTTAAAATTTTAAATTGTGTAGGCCCATCAGTCAGTGGACTTAGAAAACTCCGAATCATTTCAAACTAAAACTAATATACTCCTGAAGTTTCGTTAATATATCCATGTCCTCAATTCGATAGAATAAATTGAGAACAATGACTTTTTAAACATATAAAAGCTTGATAAAATTTGTCATAAACTTAACACACTCCCAATCAAGTCCGATCGAATAAGGGAAACTAAGTACTAGTACAGTTCAAATGACTTTCGATGACTCAATCTATCCGGTGATTATCACCTACTCAACTAGAAAGTCTAGTCGGACCTTAGGAGAGAGATTTGGTCCATCGGACCCATGGGTCAACCGTTGAAAAGCATCCGCTCGAAGACGTATAGGGAAACCTTTCCTTGCTTCGTCGGAAGACCTTGGGGCTGTGACCTCCCATAGCTATTCAAGTGGTCTTTCATGAGTGTCCAACCAGGACTCAAGGGATTATTCCCTTACCCTTTCTCTCTTCTTGAGGGATTAGGCCAATCATTCTAATTAGTCTTTATGTGTTGGCTTGAGGTCTGACCACTTAAGTGTTAGTTAGAGCCCTAGAGCTAATCATTTGATGATTGTATGGACTCATTGTATCATATTCTTGTATATTAATAAAGGCATTTGTTTGGTTATTATACTTATTTGTATTAGTGCCAAATAAACTAAGTATAATAGCGTCCTTGAGTAGAAGGTTCATACCTATATCAATCGATTAGTTGAATCGATAGTGAGATGATATAGGGAACACTACTCTAAATCATTCCTAGTCGAGTATTAACATTCAGGGACAATGTTAATGCAATAAGACTAGCATGTAGGTCAGCTCGATGACTTGATCTCACAAGTCATGGATATAGAGATATCAAGCTGACACATGGGTATACATTGGAGAATGTATACTGAATGACCCGCCATGAGAAAGTATCATGGATCGTTATATGAGTGTCATATACTTTCTCATGTGACTATTAGTATGACTATTAGTCCTTAGACCTGAAGTCACCATGGATCCCTACATAAGGAGTTATGTACTTTGGTTTCGTCAAACGTCACCCGTAACTGGGTGGACTATAAAGGCGATTACTGGGTATATAACGAATTATGTAGAGGGATGTGAGTGATGTAGATGGGATCTATCCCTCCCATATGACGGGAGCGACATCGGTATTCTTGATAGAGTGAGACCACTAAGTGCATGGTCATGCCCAAATGAGTCAACATTAGATGTTGAGCTCATTTGATCGAGTGAGTCTACTTGGAGTTCAAGATTTAGATTGATTAGAGGATGACACGGTCTATGCCTCACATTGATCAATCTAGATGTCTAGGATAGAAGGAAAATGTCACATATTGTGAGGAGTCACAATTAGTAGTCACAAGGTGATGTTGGATCTCAACATTCTTGTAACTTGGGTAGTAATGATGTGTTGCTAGATACCGCTCATTACTTATGCTCCTAAATGGGTTTAGGGCATTGCCAACGTTACAAGAACCTATAGGGTCACACACTAAGGACAATTAGATGGAGATTTGGTTCATACGATGAACCAAGAGGATTAGATTCATTTGATGAATCAAATTGGATTAAGAGTAATCCAAATTGGGCTACTTGAGTTAGACTCAAGTTGATTCATGTATTTAATGAGTCTAATTTAGATTATGACTCATTAGATCAATTTAATTTAATGAATTAGATTCATTATATTAAGTTGGCTTGAATCAAATGGTTAGATTAGATCAACCATGAGAGAGATTGAGTCAAGTTTGACTTGACTAGAGAGGAAGAGGAAGAGTCAAGTTTGACTTGACTCTTTGCCACATCATGAGTGAGGTGGCAAGATGTGGACCAATAGTGTTGCTCCACATCATCTTGCTTTGCCACCTCATGGAGGTTACAAGCCTCCATTGCATTTAATGTGAGTTAGCCACATTAAATGAGTGGAGGTTACTCATTTGCCACATCATTGTGAAGTGGCAAGATGTGGACCAATGGTAATGGTCCACATCTTCATGATGTGCCACATCATAGGAGTTACAAAACACCTCTTAATGGCTTCACATTAATTGTGATTAATGTGGAATGGGAGTTACACTCCATGGAGTGGCCGACCACACAAAAGTGGTGAATGAAATTTGATTTTATTCAAGTGTGATTATTACTTTTTCTTCTTCCTCAAGCTCTCCTTCTCCCTCTCCTCCTTGCTTGGCCGAATCTTACCAAGGTGCTAGCACACCTTTGTGTGAGGTTTTCTCCACCTACGTGTCCGTGTGGATACTTCTAGAGGACCGACGCTTGACGATCTAGAGATCCGGCAATTCCTTGGATGAGCGGGAACTCGAAAGGGCACGCTTCAAGGTATACTTCTTAACACATAGATCTAAGAGTAGATCTAGAAGTTTTTGAAACTCGTACTCGTAATTTTCATTCGGTTTTCCTTGCACGGATCTACGGCTTTGGGTGATTCAGGGTTTCCGCGACGCGAAAAGCGATTTTCGCGGCCCGAAAAACTCAACATTAAGTTGACTCCATATGGACTTTGACCATCATGTCAACCAATATTCTTTACTTCAATACCCACTTTAAGGGTCCCACTCTACTCCATCAAAATTATTCATGTCTAAAGTAGTTGAAGATGGACAATTGATGAGATGACTCCGTACTAACAACAAGAAGACCTTGAATAGGAAAATCCAAAGCCACCAATGAGTATGCCACGTCACAAAGGGAAAAGGGAGAAAAAAATATCGACAGAGGAGCCAAGGAGGGGTCCTCGACGCAGTTTAAAGTTAATATTCTCAAAATAAAATATAGGAATAAGATGCCCTAATTAAAGTTAACAAGAATATATATGTCACTAACCTTATGGTTTGAGTTGCACCCAGGTTTAGCCTGACGTGGACTTGAAGATAGAAGCTGTTATTGACCAGCTTGTACAATGAAGGGAACTCCATTGCCGGTATTCACCACTCACCAGGCAAATCGATACAGAATTGTTGGCCACTGCAACGATCAGAACCTCTGCTCTATATGTAACAGACTCATTTTGTATGCTCATTGTCATCGGCATGTTAACATCGATATAAACATCGAATTCCAAAGGCTTGATAGTGTTAGCTTTGCAGAGTCTGTCATAGTTGTCGTATAAGAAGTAGGTGCGCACCAAGTTGTTGTGCAAAAGGATGTCCACATATCTCCACAATGGCATGATATTATCCACTTTGGGCCTAGGTCCTATCTTGACATACTTCGGGCCTCCCTACGAGCATCCGGTCACCTTGACCTACTCCGGACCTCCCCGCGAGCATTCTATCACCTTGACCTGCTTCGGGTCTCCCTACGAGCATCCGATCACCCTGACCTACTCGCCTCCCCGCGAGCATCTGGTTACCCTGACCTGCTCCAAGCCTCCCCGCGAGTATCTGGTTACCCTAACCTGCTTCGGGACCTGTTCCGGGCCTTCCCGTAAGCAGTTTGATCCGGTCAATTTTGACTTACTTTGGGCCTATCTGTGAACATCCGGTCATCTTGACTTGCTCCGGGCCTCCCCGCGAGTATTCGGTTACCCTAGCCTGCTTCGGGATATGTTCCGGGACTCCCTATAAGCAGTTTGATCCGGTCAATCTTAACTTACTTCGGGCATATTCGTGAACATCAGGTCACCTTGACCTGCTTCGGGCCTCTCTATGAGCATCCGGTCACCCTGACCTACTCGCCTCCCTGCAAGTATCCTGTCACCTTGACCTGCTCCAGGCCTCCCCGCAAGCATCCAGTCATCCTGACATGCTCTGGGCCCATCCTCAACTTCATTCAAGGTCACCCTACATGCCATCTAGTCTGGACCATGACTCTGATACCATTTGTTGTGCAAAAGGATGCCCACATATCTCCACAATGACATGATATTATCCACTTTGGGTCTAGACCCTCATGGCTTTGCTCTTGGATTCTACCCAAAAGGTCTCATGCCAATGGAGATATCATGCATCCTTTTAAGCTCATAATCTTTTATCAAATTTTTTCAACGTAGGACTTTGATTGAATCCCAACACAAGTATTTGTAATATTGCACAACCGATCGCAACATGTAGCAGCTCCGCGTTCTGTCGAGAAGCTGCACAAGGTGGCCAGTTGATGCTGGTTGGAGGATAAGTAGGTCGAGTCAATGGTGTAGTCTTTGCCTGAGTCTATGCAAGCGTCGCCGGAAACATAGGTTAAGCTAGTGATGCTATCGTAATAGCATGTGCCATCACCGATCCTGCAATCGATGCTTATGAAAGACAAAGAATTTATAGATGTTCATATGGAAGATTTAGGATAATTTGAAAGTTAGACGATGTGCATATGTATCAATTTATTTATATGTGGAGGGATCATACCGACCATCAAAATAAATTAGAAAACACAATGATTCATCGATCTAGTATTTTTTTTTTTTACTTTTAGATTGGGTAGAGCTATCGTTGTTACTTTTAAATTTGGGTTTGTCTTTGTATGTTTTGATTGTACCATTCCGTTGGCCATTTCCATGGTTTCGAAATCATTAATTATAACAATCGGTAGGTCAATGAAATCTTCTCGACTCAAAGTCATCTCGATCGTTTTCTTTTGGCTCTTCATTTGAGAAAAAAGGTATTATCAAAATAATATCTTTTTATGATAAATCTATCTGGCCAGAATCTGGTTGGCCAGAATTGAATTGTAATACATGCATGTAATTAATATATAGAGATGATATTACTAAAATATCTTTAATAATAACTTATAAAGTGTATGTTGGCTGACCAAATTCTAGGCATTTAGCATTGTCCATCTTTTTATCAGTTGAAGAAGACTGCATGGGTAATTAAGTTTGCGTTGTGTGCATAACTTGCATAATAACCACGTTGGATGTCCAATAACGATATACCAAAGTTCATTTGCATCGATCTAAGGACGAATTGACAGAGATATTAGAGATGAGTAAATCATCTTTTACCACATGTGCAACTTGTAAAAGGCAAAAGATCAATGAAATATGTACCACATCATCGTCTCAAGGTGCCTATTGGTATCAATTAGCATCTTTGAAACTTATTAATCTAACAATTGGCTATTATTGATATTGTTAGATATACCAATCTTACCGACGTAGTTTCATTGGCGTCAATTGAGATAGACTTGTGGATAGTATCTAAAATTGACTGAGATAAAAAATTTAATCAAGGTAGGAATATTCTCAAGGACGACAAAGAGGGCCAGTTATACCACGGTGAGAGAAACTCAATGAATTTATATCGTGTATTTGTGTTAGTTTTATTCATTTTAATATCCTCATCAGTCATCTTTGGATATGAAAGTTAGGGAGGTGAAGATGTTAAAGTTATACAAGGATAGATAAAATAAAAAATAAAAATATTAGAGAGAAAGTCGAGATTATATCTATTAAGGAAAAAAAACTCTAAGAAATGTATGTAGACGACCAATAGATATTCCAGTTAAGAAATGTGTTCGGGATTCAATCAAAGTCCTATATTGGAAAGATTTGGAAAAGATTATACATTTAAAAGGATGTAAGATATTTCCATTGGTATGAAACTTTTTGGATAGAGCCCAAGAGCAAAGTAATAAGGGTCTAGGTTCAAAGTAGACAATATTACGTCATTGTAGAGATATGTGAACATTCTTTGGACACAAAAGGCTCATGTCATTATGGAGATATGTGCATATCCTTTACACAACAAATGGTATCAGAGTTACGATCTAGACCAGATGTCATGTGGGATGGTCTTGAACGAAGTTGGGGAAGGCCTGAGCAGGTTAGGATGACCGGAAACTTGCGGGAAAGGCCCGAAGTAAGTCAGGGAAACTGGATGCTCGTTGGGAGACCCAGAACAGGTTAAGAGTATTGGATCAAGTCCCACGTGAGAGGGGGTGAATCACGTGGTTTTTAAAAATTCTCTTTTCGTCGTTTTAAAATCAGAGTGCAAGCGCAGTGAAAAAGAAAAAAACACGAAAAGCAAGCATGAGAGGAACACAAGCAGTTTACTTGGTTCGGAGCCTTCGGCAACTTCTACTCTAAGACCCAGGTCCCGCGGACCTATCGATGGGCAATTCATTATAAATCTCTTTCGGTACCTCCGGGAGAGGGAATCGAAGTGCAAGTAAAGTTATAACAAGCGCAACACCATGCACTTGTCCTTTTACAGTATTTAATTACACAAAAAAAAAATTACCAATACTTTGGAGATTGAAGTGGGAGCGCTCATGTCGATGTCGTTCTGCTAGCCATGATCGGAAGTCCTCGGAGCAATCGTCGGGCGTCGCAGCTTTGTAGCGGAGTCGTAGCAGAAGCCTGGAGCAATAGGAAGTTTAATCAGATACGCGGTAGCTCGTATAGGAGTTGTTGAAGAAGCTTTGGGCGAGCAGCCTTAAATAGAGCATGGAAGGCACCTCCAATGAGGCAAGTTTGATCCCGAACAGTTCGGGACTTTTCTGCCGCGACGCTAAAATTTTAGCCATGGAAGACGTCTTCTATGAATAGTACGAATGCGCCTTCACTGCTTGAAGGTACCTTCGGACATTGTTCATCCGAAGACAATTTTCTTCTTTTGCCTCGCACAACAATGTTAGTCCAAAAATACCCTGTAAAATAAGTATTAGAGCAATTTAATAATAATACAGAGTAGTAATTAGTTCATGTCCTTCCAGGACCAAGAACTAGTTAAGGTCTCAACTTAGGGATCCCAAATGGACCTAAACTAGACCGACACATACTGTCCTTTCAATCGAGACGCGTCCTTACTTGATCACTCTCTTCCAGTGACTTACTTTAACTTACCAGTTTGTCAGACATTCGGTCAGCCCGTCGACCTGTTTGGACTTTGTGTCAGCTATCCGGTCGGTCCGTTGACCTAGCTATACTTCGTACTAGCTATTCAGTCGGCCCGTCGACCTAGTTGGATTTCGTACTAGCTATCCGATCGGTCCATCGGCCTAACTAGATTTCCTGCACACTTAATCAAGTGGTTAGATCACAACAAAGCCTAACTTAACTTACTTGTCATTCATCAAAATCCGAGTTAGACGGTTATTGTAAACCGCACCAACAAAGAGTGACCGGATTATTGAGGATTCAATCAAAGTCCTACATTAAAAAGATTTAAAAAATATTATAAATTTAAAAGAATGTAAGATATCTTTATTGGTATGAGACCTTTTGAGTAGATCTCAAGAGTAAAGTCATAAAGACTCAGATCTAAAGTGAATAATATTATATTATTATGGAGATATGTAAACATTAGTGTAGAAGGATCTATTTATTATCAATCTAATTCATCTTTTAATGGTTCATTTAGAGATATCTATAGACATGTAAGAAAGTATGTCATGTAACATGCGTCAAGACTGCCATGCAGGACTAAAACATTACGTTAAATTTAAAAAAAAATAACAATTAGTACTGGAAAATTCACAATAAGTCCAAAGTACATTATCCGCAAAATTATATATATCTATCATTCCTTAAACAAAAGAACAACCAATCATTATAAATCACAGAATAGATACTCAAATATCCAAATTGAATATTCATTAATACATAAAAGGAACAACCCAATATAACACTTCTTTACTAAGTAGTAACAACTATTGGCTAATAACATCCTTCAGCTCTTACCAGAAGATAATGTTGCATAAAATTCAATTCAATGTACATTAAAATGTAAAAATAATGAACTAAATATATAAAAAGGACAATGCTGATAAATCTCAAGATCCAGATTGAATTTTACCGTTACTCTCTATATATCAATCATAAAAGTATCTTTATTAAATGTCTTTTTTATGTGTTAATCATTATTCTAAAAGTTAGTAGCTGCACGTGATTTACCTCCTCTGTATTGATCTTGAAACAGATTAACAGGGTATTAAGAGCAAACGTATTTACCTTTTTACCACCATAAAAGTACCTCTATTAATTGAACTAACCTTCTCTCTACTTGATTTGAGAATTAATCCTTATTCTTACATTTACATGGCCAAAATTCATTCAATAACCAAAATGGAAACAATTAAACCTCCATCCAAATCAAAATCAAAACCCACCTAATACTAAATTAAGCCCAGCAAATAGTCAAGATTCAAGGGATGCATTTATAAGTTAACTCAAATATTGATAATTGAATTCAAAACATAACACACAGCTCAAAATAAATCTCTGAATAATCAAATAATAAATAAAAATAAGTCTAGGGCACAAAAGGGGTGCATGTATTTTTAGTGTTTGGTAGCTTAACATGCATTAGGCTAAAAAATAGTATTATTTTGAAGATTTGAAGACCCTTGTTTTTATCCAACAAATATCTTCTGTACCAATATTGATTTTTTTATACAACTCAACTCAATAGTTTTGAACGCTTGGGGTGGTGGTGAGATTATATAACATCATCAATATCAGATTAAAAATCATAATATCTATAAAATAATATATACTTAGTTTGTAAAGATAATTTAGATAGTTTGACCATATTAAGTCGTGTTATGTTAGATTAAAAATAGGAAAATAAAACATATAAAATATTATTAGTGTTGGTGTAGCGGGGCCGGCAAGAAGGGATGAATTGTCTGTTAAAAATAAGGCGAACATTTCTCGTTCTTTCAACTCCAGTTAGTAACACAAGTATACTAAACAAAATAATAAAACCGAATAAAAAGTAAGAGGACAATCTATGTACTAACTTACAACCTAAGTGGTTATTAATCCAAGATGTTGACTAAAGTTCCACTAGAAAAACTCCTTTATTGAAGGCGGAGTAGTCTCTTACAGACGTTTACGACTCAAATAATGACTAGGAAGTGAATACAAGACTTGTAGTTCATTATTGTATTTTTCCTAGGTCCAAGAGTCTTTTTATAGCCCCTGAAAAAACTTATCCGAGGCTGGAAGGCTCCTTCAACAGGGTAGAAGGCGCCTCCAACGTGATAAATCCTATCCATAATAAGATAACGTTTATCTTTGCAAACAGTCATTATTTGAAGGCGCCTTCAAGAAGTTGAAGGCACCTTCTATATAGGCACGAAGGCGCCTTCAAGGGTTGAAGGCGCCTTCCTCCGGAAAGGCACGAGGGCGCCTTCAATACCATTGAAGGCGCCTTCAGCAACTACTACTAAGCTCCAAACTTCTCCTTTAGCTCTTCTGCTGCTCCACTTGCTTAGGTGATTTCGGTCATCTAAAATAGAGTTCACCCTAACCCATTTTTCGACCTTCTCCTCGAGTAGGCTTTCTCCCTGGCTCCTCGTCCCTCAAACGTCGCACACGTTCTTCTCATCCACAGGTGTACTCTTCCGCAGCACCTCGTCCCTCGGATGCACCGAGCCCGTCGGCTCCTTTCTTGTGTCATCCTTCTCACTAGCTGCGATTTCCGCTCAACTTTTTGTGTTCCTAAGCTCCTACACACTTAGACACAAGGATTAAACATAACATGACCTAACTTAACTTGGTTAACCAGATCAAAACTATCCGGATACTTATAATTAGATTAAGTAATTTATGAAATAAAACACTACGATGGGATGGACTGAGGATTGGGCAACGTTATAGGTAGAGTACTTGTTATATGGACTAAATATGATATGTTTTACATATATTGAACTACCACAAAATGTAATGTCTTACGCCAACCATTAAAGCAGATATTATTTGGTAAATCTTATGAATTGCAAGAGATAAATGACACGTATTATGAATTTTAATGAGAAAAACATTATAAGAGCACCTTTGTTGCTATACAAATGTTTGTTTAGAATCAATATCCTCATCCAATAATTTGAAAAGAAGATGTACAATCTTCGATTTTGTAGTCTAGAACCACCAGAGCTAGGAAGTAGGGTAGCGCCATAGAGGTGAGGAGAGGGAAAACCCTGTATGATCAAAATGTAATACCAAGTATGGTACAAAAGACGCCTAATGTAGACATTCTCATTAAGTCCATCAAACTCTCCACCGAACCCACTAAACAAATGTGCTATCTGATTGCACCAATTACCAAAGTATTAGTACAAACTATTTAAATTCCTTCATCATTGCCTTTTCTTTTGTCTAAAGTGTTTAAATTTTTGTTGTTTTTGTGGTGTTCAACAAAGATGTGATGTTACTAGGCTCGCTCACTGAAAAGGCTAATACAGGCAAACCACCAGTTTTATGTTTCTTGGTTCATACTTCTTCCAGATCAATGATGGTGTTATCTTACAAGAAAAATCTTTGCTATATATTCTTGACAACAATTGAGAATGCTAAATACAAAGAAGATAAGATTTACTGATTTAGTGTGAATTTTGTCAGTGGCAGATCTAGGAATTTAAGCATGGAGGGGCAATCGCGATCTGAGCTGAGCGCGATCAATTTTTATACGGAACAAGGGACGGTATCCTCCATCTCCACCAATAGAACATCATAATACTACAAGTTATTCACTCAATACCACAAGGAGATAAGCTTTTCTACCTGTAAGGTTTCATACTTAAGACAGTCATCATTAATTGTTAATGTATTTACTTTTTGTACTTAAGATTTGATTGATTAGTTTTTTATTATTCAAGCAGCCAATAACCTTGCTCCATTAATACAAAGGTTGAGCAGAAAGTTCTTTTAGAATGCCGATCAATTGTAGATGCTCAGAATAAATAATAACCTCATCAATTTTAGATGAAGTTTAAAAGTTCATCCATATTTATGAATGTGGGGTATTGTGAAGTAGGAATGTTTGCAATCCATGCTTGTTCTTGTTTGCATCAACTTTCTCACAAGCTTAACAAAGCATATATTCTGTTTTCTACAGGCCCGAGATCAAAGGCTACAACACACGGGAAACAAACTGTTCTTTACCTTGATGAAGTTCTAACGATTTGTGAGGATGAAGTAGATCTGGAGATACAATCAACTATTCATTAAATGGGAAACATTGTCAAGTTTCTCTAACCCAACACTATGAAATGAGATAGCCGGAGTTTTTGTTGATGAAGTAAACAATGATTCATGTGGACTCCCATGATTGGAAGTTGGAATTGTTGTGTTAAAACTATTCTGTGGAAGATTTTAGGAAATTATATCATCCTTGTTGATTAAGATAAGAGAGAGATTAATTGATGTAACTTTATTGGATGCTTCTTGTCACAGGACAGTTGCTTTATGCGATTGCTGAATTCGGTTTGCTTAAAATGGTGTATGAATTGACTGCTTTAGATTAACCTTCTTTGTTGCCATAATATGACACCAACTCTATGCACTAGCAAAAAGAGAATGAACTAATGCTCACTCGTGTGCAAGAACATTTCATCCTCTCCAGTGACTCTCAAATCAAGAATGCAAGTAAACATCTCATCTCAAATATTCTGGCCAAAAGTTCTTGGAAGACACTCTTCTCGTTGTATATGGACTCAAATTTTTGGTCTCTTTCATTATTGTTGCTCACCATGAAAAGCTCATTTGTGTGATCGATCGAGATTTTCAGGTTTGAGTTTCCAAATGACCTCGCTAGCGCAGTCACATTGCAATTCTTCGATTGACACAGTGGAAGAAAATCGAGTTTGTTACAGATCAATCAACCTTCAGGGAGTGTTAAAGGCAAATAACAACTCAATCTAGAATGCTGATGACAAACCAAACCACTCTAGCAATCATTCCATCCTCCACAACTTTACTTTTCCACACTAAAACAACACATCTGAATGTGAAACTAGACGAGAATTATCTAGCAAATGGACGAGATGATTCTGGTGTGTCTCCTCCAATTTCAAATGAATTGATCTGGCTTGTGTCAATATCTTCACTGTGTTTGAACTTACTATTTAGGCGACCAGCTTCGAGTTCCAAGCTATCCTTCAGCTCAAGTATTACCTTCGTCATTGTTGGTCTCTGGCTGCCTGATGCTTGTGTGCACTGTTCTGCCAGCTCTTCGACCTTCCAAGCAGAATTGGCATCAAATTGTCCTCCAAGTCTTGGATCCATAATGGCATCTATAGGCTCATTGACAAGGATTGAAGTCACTCGTGGCATTATATGAGGCTTTCCTGAGCTGGGTACAAGAGGAAGTTGACCTGTTAGAAGTTCAAAAAGAAGCACCCCGAAACTGTATACATCACTCTTTGCAGTGAGCTGCAAAGTGTTGTGGTACCTAAACAGAGGATATCAATGAAATCAAATGAGCACTTTTTTATGCTATCATAATTCATGAGCCAAAAACATCTCTATAAACTTCAATGTGAGTATGTAAGGTGTATAGTAAGCAGTTTGCATCTTATAGAGAAGCTACAGACAGGAAATGAAAGCTGACCAAGATAAGCAAGGGGTTTAACTAAGCCAAGCAAGTGTAGATTGTAAAGATGGTTCACTCAAAGACAATGTGGTGGATGGCATCAGTATGCTTTGGGTGGAGCAGATATTATCAGAAGCTTATTTTAGGCTGGACAAAGAAATACGCATGTGGAAATCATGACTGTGCAGTTTTGTTCTTCTGAATAAATATTATATATTACATTGACATTGTTTCACAAGTAACACACAACTATGGAATTCAAACTCACTACAAAAGTTGGCACAAACTAGCCAGGACCAAGCATAGCAAACTGATGACTATAATTGGGGTTACCAATATCAGACATACAGGAATGTTGAAGTTGTGAAGCCTGAGAAGACAACTATTAGTAAAATAATTCTGGAAAAGTAATAAAAAAAAGGACAGTCCGGTGCATGAAGCTCCCGCTATGCAGTGTCCCAGGGAAGGATCATTGTACGTAGCCGTACCTTACTTTTTGTAAGAGACTATTTTTAGGATTCGAACCCGTGACCATTTTGGTCACAAAGCAACAACTTTCCGTTGCGTCAAGGCTCCCTTTCAATTTTGGAAAAGTAATGATGACACAAAATATCAATGGATGTAAAGTAGATAATCAGTTATCTTTTCTGATAATTTTGATCAAATAATTAATCTATTCACAAAAAGTACATGAAAAATAAGGTGAAATAAATGGTTAAGGATGCTTTTCTGAAATCTGAATAGCTAACTGTCAAAAATGATGTAATAGTAATTAAAATAATGGAAGAGAGTCTTGGATTGATCTCCAGTATCAATAGATAGCATTCAGGAAATAATGTTGTAAGGTATATAACTAACCACTTACCCCAAAACTATTTTTAGCACTTCTGCTTCATGTGTGAGTGAGGTTGTTGATCACTTGATTGACTCAATGCTAACATATGAATTGATTAGATTTCTTTTTTGGACACTCCCCCTTCATGTGTGCGTGGAATACTTGATTTAAATTTTTCTTTGAGATTTGGACCCATCAATTGTTTTTCTATACCATGTTAAATTGTTTGGCTTAGTACTTATTCTAAAGCTCAAATTATTAAACAATGGATCAATTTTTAAATTTATATTGTAAACCATTAAGGCATCCAACTTTTTTTACTTTGTTGGAAAGAACAAACTTTGAATTAAAATAGTTTGTTCATTTTGACTCATGGTTTACCAACCTTAATGGATTATATGTTTGACAATGAAATGGCAATTCAACAAAAATAAACAAGAGACTTGAAAACATACTCAGGATCAACATATCCCGGCGTTCCAACCACATTTGTAGATACATTAGTCTCATCATCACCTCTATACGCCTTGGACAATCCAAAGTCCGCTATCTTTGCCTCTAGATCTGGTCCCAAGAGAATGTTAGATGACTTTATATCTCTATGAATTATTGGTGGGTGACACTTATGATGCAAATACTCTAGCCCTGGATCATGTTGAACAGAGAGTTAACTGTTGGATGAAAGTTATTGTGGTAAGTCAGTGAGACATGCATAGTGCTTTCAGCCAAACCTTCTGCAGCTCCAATAGCAATTTTGAGTCGTTCACTCCAAGACAAGGCTCTACCAGCTTTACCTGTAATGGTCATTTGATGCAATACAAATGGCTAAGCAACTATTGAGGTGAATCAATGAGAATAATTGTCATATGATCAATCTTCAGTTTTACCATACCTATCTAAGATAATTAGATACAGTGGTTCTACATAGATTCTATTGACTAAACAAGAAGAATGTGACAATGATTATTGATGAGGGAATTAAATATATGAAAACTTATGACACAGTTTGCTACCTCTTCTAAAGGCTTACCCTATAGATACCCAAGGAACGATCTTTATCAAATTTTTGAGATAAGTTGGAAGTTTAAATATGAGAATACAACCCAATGTTGAAGCTTAGCTCACAGCTAATAACCACTATGTCAGATCTCTCTCTCTCTCTCTCTCTCTCTCCTTTGTTTAACAAAGAAACATGAATATTAGCTTCAAAGCGAGGAAACAAAAAAAAAATTGATCAACATAATGTACTTGCATGAATTATTTAGCAGTAATGCCATGGTTTCATTACCTCTCAAATGATCATGAAGGCTTCCATGATCCATATATTCATAAACAAGAGCCAGGCCTTCTCCATCAATGCAGTATCCAATCAATTCAACCAGGTTCATATGATGAATTCTTGTCAAATTCTGAACCTGCAGCACAACACAAAATAATATCCAACATGGTCTATGTAATTATGTGATATTAAATAAAAACAAGGTAAAGGACCCAGACATTTTAGATGCTATAGAAGTATAATTCTTAATTTGATTTTTTTTTTTCAAATACCATCGGTTCATTATAGAAAAAAATTATATTTTAATTATTTTCCATTTTTGCTTTATCTTCCTACTTTTTTAAAAAGAAAAGATTGTGTTAGGTGTTTTCTTATAATTCTGATGCGTTAAACCATTGGAGCAAAAGGTGATATTGCTCACTTTAAGCAGCCTAATATTATTGGCCCCACGGTAAGATACAAGCAGGTAAATAAATGGGGAATTTTGCCCTCGCAGAGCGACCATTTGCATGGTGAAGGTTAGACATCCAACGAGACATTTTGCACCTGCTGGGAATTGACCCCAAGACATATTGGAGCAAACACTCATGCAGGTACCAACTACGCCAATTTGTGGAGGCCTGATGCGTTAAACCACGAACTTTGTTCAAGTAGCAATATTAGTAATGTAGAAGAATCTTTCAGCCATGTTTATATAGAATATCTATAATAGAATACCGAAAGAACCTTTTTTCTTTTGAAGTATATGAACTATATGTTGAGCTCCACATGGTTCTCCCTAGAAAATATTAAGCTCGAGGAACCATGCCATCTTAAGTACCAAGTACACTATATGCATAAATTTCATCAGATCATCCATGCTCCAGTACATCTGATCTTTGATATTTAAAGTTTTGGAAACCTTAAATTAGTTACCTCAGCAACAAATTGCTTTTCCCCTTGTGGTGATGATTGAAAATGCAACTTGACAGCTACTTGCTTTCCAGTTTCCAAACAACCACGAAACACAACTCCAAATCCCCCTTTCCCAATGATCCTAGCAAAATTGTTAGTTATGTCAATCAACTGTGAGTATGGGAATCTCATAATATGAGGGTTTGTCTTCAGAGGATCAGGTTGTGGAGGATGAGGTGTATCGTATAGACTATTTTCTTCCTCAAGATGTCTTTTGCCAGGATCAGGGACTGAACCTGTATTGCAAACCGAGAGATAATGGCTACAACATATCAAAGCGTACAGATCTTGGAAAGGAATTAACATTGAAATTAAAGCATGTCACCCAGATTTACCTACCTGGATGACGTTTCCAAATGCACCACCAAACAAATACTACAACGATCATTAGCACAAAAGCCCCACCAATTACTGATATCACAATGATAATGGTATTATTATTGTGAGGATAAGATGGGCTTGGAGGAGGAACATTCTCAAATCTGGCATCAAGCAATTTAAGCAGAAAGAATCAGATTCAGAAACCAATTGAAGGAATACTCACTTATCTGCACTTAATATCATATGATAGATAACAAACAAGACTACTATGTAGTCCCCTTCTCATGTTTGTTTGCTTGAAAGAGGACTAGGCTAGTTCTTCAAGCACAAATCTGATTTGTGCACACATCTCAAAGAAGCCTTTTTTTTACTTTACAAAATCCCTAGGTGCTACCAAATAGTTATCTAGGTGCCACCAAATGATAATCAAGATGCCACTAAAATGTAAACAGTTATGTATTCTAAAATGGTGGGAGCTTCCAAGACAAATTAATTTTTTTTTCATTTGGAATTAGTGACACCTTGATAACTATTTGATGCCACTATGATAGCCATTTGGTGGCACCTAGAATCTTAGAAAATCATTTAGGGACATTTAGATAACTATTTAGTCACACCTAGGGGTTGTAAAGATATGTTCAAAATTTCAGCATTCTAACTTGGTGGCACCTTGATAGCTATTTGGTACTTCCTTGATGAGTATTTGGTGGCACCATGGCACCTAAATAACCATTTAGCAGGATCTAGAGTTTTTTTTTAAAAAAAATGCATTGAGATTTGTGCATGAGTATGCAAACAAATGTGACCGCGAGGCTTTTAATGTCTACAAAGAGACAAGGCACCCGTTCTTGCAGATACTTTTACAAATTAGAAATTTACATAGTTCTTGATCTGTTTAGACTTTAGACATAAAATGCACTGTGAAATTGCAAAACATCCCCCAAACAAAAGCAGTATTCCTTTCCTATTCAAAAAACTAGCATTGCTCATATGTTGATATTTGTTCCACCAACATAGCATCCATAAAGAACTGAAAATTATGGAAGCAAACTAGATTAAAAAAGGTTGATACTTTTCCAGGAAAAGATAGGTCAAAAAAGTGTCCGGATGAAAGGGATCTTAGTGTGAGTCTGGATGAAAGGGATCTTAAGACCTTCTGGAACTAACCTTGTTCAGGGGCAGATTTTTCCCTAATTTGTTTGTTTACAATAGTTTGCTTAATGGGGTTTTTTATTTGGAGGGATGGAAGGGGAGAGATGAAAAAATGAAGGTATAGGAAAGTGGAGGACAGAGAGCAAGAAACAGGATTCCTCGATCTTGTTTCTGACTGAAAGAAGACAACAGATATGAAAAAATTTAAAACAAAAATTGTTTGGTCAGTTGATTGGCTATGGTCTCTGGACTGATGGCAATCCAACTGGCCATGAGGTCCCTGAATTGATGTTTGGACAACAATTTGGGACCTGCTGGAAACAGACCTTGCCAACGGGACAGTAAAAATTTGTAGTTTTCGATTCTTTCCTTTCAAATAAACATAGTTAAAATATTTTCCTTCTCTCTTTCCCTCCTACCCCTGCCCTTGTGCCCTTTCACACAATTGCATAGGGCCTAAGCATTATATGAATCAGTATGAAAAAGGATTGGACCAGTCTATACCTTTTTTTGCTTCTGTGTTCCAAAGTTACAATTATATCAAGGCTATGATGATATTAAAGATACTATTTCTATGGTATAAGGAACTGTCCTAGTAGCTTTGTGCACATTGGAAAAGTTTTCTATATCAGGAAATATGAATGATGAAAAACATCCAATATACCTCTTCCTCCTCACCAAGTCATGTTTTTGTACCAATTACTAGGGTGACCTATATGTATTTTATCAGTTAGCTTTACGCAAGGCATATTACTAACAAAATCTAAATCAACTAACAATCTAAAATCATATTCTATTACACCAACTAAAGTTTTCTTGGATCTCTTGCTACTCTTTACACATTCACTTTAGTTGATTCTGTTCTAAGTATAGAGTCTATTTGTCACCTTTGAATATTTACGTATCATCTTAAAAAAACCATATACCTCTATATCTATTGGAACCACATCTAACTGCTGTATATTATCATCCTTTCTATTACTTCATTCATCAATCTTCATACATATTACAACTAAATAACTCAATATACCAATCCATAAAGTGCAATGAATTGCACTACCAGCTTAATTTTTTTTCCTTTTAGCCAAAGAGACATGCCTCACAAAGACCCCTATAACTTCTCTCCTTTTCAACCACTCATTTTATCCTATATATGATATCTTCATCAATATCTCATTCTTGCTGAATGATAGAGTCGCGTAGAAAAATTCATATTCATTCATCTTATTAATTCCTTTGATTCTTTTCTTATTAGTAAAATTAGCTTATATATTCAATCTTAGTTTTACTTGTTATTTTCTCCCCAATCAAGCTCTGAATTTAACTTATTTATACTCCCATTAATTAGCACAATAGAATTTGCAAATAAGATTCATTGTAGAAGTTTACCTTGAATATATGGTGAGTTCATCTAGAATACTAAAAGATAGGGACTTGAAATAGACCCATGATATTAACTTACAATTATAAGGAAAGCTTTAATCCCCTATAACTTATATGTCGATCTCCTCTTCTTCATCTTCCTTGAAGTGATTCCTCTATCTTTGGCCTAATCAGTGCCACCAAAACCATGTGTCGATATGTATGCTCGACATCAAAATAGTATTGTTCCAACCAATGATTGATACTCTTATTTGAAATGATATTTTAAACATTGGTCAAGTCTTTAACAGCATTTATGTGTCAATTCTCTCATGTTGCCAGATAATTACAAAGTATGCATTTCTTAGCCAAAGTAACAAGTGTGATTCAATTTTTAGAACATTGTCAAGTTATGAACTAAAAAATTCAACTTGCCACCCATTCCAAGAGGATAGTAAAGATAACCAGCAACTCTGATAAAGATTGTTTATAAATATATTTATCAATTACCATCTGTAAGCATGCTTTTTGTGACCGATCAATTGGGTTATAACTTGTATATCTGACAGCATTCCCTAATCAAACCAACAAATTCAATCCTATTTTTAACAATTGTAAAGTTGTGAACTAAAAAATTCAACTTGACAACCATTCCATTAAGATAATGAGAACCTAACTAAGTATTTCTTGTTGGGGTTGCAAGGTTGCAAACATAGTCCCATATTGGAAACACATGGGAAAGATCATGGGTTTATAAGAGAAAAGATATCTCCATTAGTATGAGGCCTTTTGGGGAGAGCCCAAGAGCAAAGCCATGAGGGCCTAGGCCCAAAGTGGACAATATCATGCTATTGTGGAGATATCTAAATTCTTTTCGATCCTACAAGTGGTATCAGAGCCCGGACTGCCAGAAGGTTTAACCGCCGACTGTGCACAAGAGCTATGGTCTGATTGAACCATGTGAGTACAATATTGACCTCGAACAAAGAAAGTGGGGGCTCCTATGTTCGGATCAAGAGGACCAGACACCAGGCAGGAAGTCCTAGTTGCGGCTAGGCAAGGAAAGTCCTAGTAGGTCGGGTGGACCGAGGGGCAGGAAGTCCTAGTTGCGGCTAGGCAAGGAAGTCCTAGTAGGTCAGGTAGACCGAGGGGCAGGAAGACCTGGTGGGTCGAGGATCGGACGTGGGAAGCCTATGGTCCTTTGTTTGAGGGGGAGATTGTTGGGGTTGCAAGGTTGCAAACATAGTCCCATATTGGAAACACATGGGAAAGATCATGGGTTTATAAGAGAAAAGATATCTCCATTGGTATGAGGCCTTTTGGGGAGAGCCCAAGAGCAAAGCCATGAGGGCCTAGGCCCAAAGTGGACAATATCATGCTATTGTGGAGATATCTAAATTCTTTTCGATCCTACATTTCTTACCCCAGTGTTCACTTGTGGATCTTCCTTTTGTAATGCAAATAAAAAAAAATGTAAAACAAATATGCTGTAACATCATATAATGAAGCTAAATTTTCCCAAAAACAAAGAAATCAGGGTGTAGCATGAATTTCATGCTCCAGGCAGTCCCAATTCATTGTCAAACTATGAAAAGGAGAATGAAAATATTTCATAGCCAGGTGGAGAGATAAGCTACTCACTTTCAGCAATACTACGATTCTACTCATGAATAGACATGATCATACTGATTCTGAATATTTATGTATATTTACTATTTCTTTATGGAAGTGGAAAAAATATAAATATGAGATACCAACAAGCACATGTCTAATGTGATACATGTTGCTGAAATCGTCATAGTTAAGCTGTCCATGTGCCATCTAACAAACGTCAACATGTTAATTTCTGCGTCCTAATAGGTGCCTTGCATTAAGAGAGAAATGAAATTTGCTTTGTAGAATTAATTAAATGAGTTAATAGTAGGAAGAAAGATTTCTTAAGAGAACATTGATGTCAAACTTCAACAGAAGGAATTATAGCAAACAGTTACATAATCTGTAGCAGCCCATCAGTCACTCTTCTACTAAGCAAAGGAGGTATTGTCTTATCAATGTTGGTTTGCATTAAATATCTAAGGAAAAAAAATCAAAGAAAATTAATAAATATATCAAGAAGAGATCTTGTGCCATTGATTCTTCTATTTGATAATAGATAGTAAATAAACCATTGGTGTAAGACTTACAGAACTTTAAGATGGGACAAGTTTCCTAACACATCAGGTATCATTCCTGTTAAGTTATTGTTAGATAGATCCCTGAAATTAACAACCAATTTGAGTTCCAAGTCATTCCTTGAACAAAGCAACCAAGGTACATGAAAAGTTCACATCTCTAACAATATCATATCAGTGCTCAACATATAATCAATCAACTTGGTGTAGGCTGCATAGACACGTGTAGCTCTCACACAATAGTGGTGGTCTAGTTATGGATCATGAACAAAAAAAAAGGTTGATGATAAGCATTATGGTCAAGATTGGCAACCTAGAATGACCAAATGGGAATGTGTACTATATACCATTGATGAAATGATTGTATATGTACCATTATGAACATTAAAGAATGATGAAATGATACTCTTTATTCTGTAAGATAATTTATGTAAGATGGACATAAGACGTAAGTGGAAAATTTCGTAAGAGAAGATAACAATAAATTGTGGAGTACTGGTTACGAAAATGAACTTTAATTGTAAAAAAAATTGTTAGTGGACAAAAATACAAAATATACAAGTATTGCAGAAAACTCAAAGTTGCATGCCTGAAGTTCAGAAGACACCAACCAATCCTACTATATAACCACAGTGTTTTCTATGTTAGTTCTAATTGTGAAAAAAAGAATAATACGATAATAGGACAAGACATTATAGGTAGATAGAATTATCTGTAAGCTTGGTGTTTCCAATAGCTGCACAAGATATGCGTTTTAAGTACTTAGTACTCAGAACCAAGACAATAATATAAGTATCCTTTAACAACAAACACAGAAAGGAAAGGACTTCCATGATTACTTTCATAGTCAAGGTGCAAGTATATAAATATATAATCAAGGTACTTATCATAAAGCATCAGCACTTACAGATAATTGATCGCTGAAAGCTCACTGAAGGAAGGGGATATTTCACCAGTCAGTTCACTAGAAGACAGATTTCTGCAAACAATCAAATTCATATTTTAAATTTAAATATTTGAGTATTTTAGAACAATCGTTGTTTTAATAATCTTTTTTTCTTCAGTGGATAACTCACACCGCTGTGATACTCGGAGGCTCTGAAATATAGCTACAATTCAAACCAGCCCATCTATATTCTACTGGTGAACAGGGATCACCTGTCCATTGCTTCTTCACTTTGTATTGAGCCTTGATGACATTAATGGCATCAACTAGTTATCAATAGCCAATAAACAAAGAAATTAATCAGCACATTGCATTAACTATTGTTTGTGAAGATCCATGCAAATTAAAAAAAAAAAACAAAGCAAGCATGACCACGACCCAATTAAGAAAGTAATAGAATAGATCTGAAAAGAAATTGTTAGTTTTTGTCTGAATAGCAAAGTCTTACATAGAAAACTAAAGAACATAACCAGCTGTAAATCTAATAGCAGACTATTTTGAACTCAGGCAGTTTTATGCCATCAACATATCCTATCATACACGCAAATTACTAATAGGATTGGCAGAAATTTATGCTCTAGTGGACAATTTTCTTAATTTCAAACTCATCTCCACTTAGAGAAATGAATGAAGTTACCAAGGAATCAGTTGGGTCCTACATAAAAGAAATGATCACGTGGTAAGTAACAAAATGAAACAACATAAAAAAAGAGAATGATTTAGTAAAAGTTTTCTAGAGCATCTGCAAAAATTATTACAATTGATGAATTCAGTTAAAGTAAGAAAAACTAAAAATTTTAGTTTTAATTCTGCCTTTAAAAGCTCAAACTGTCATAGTTTTTTCCTATTATCTATTTCATTGTTTTTTTTTAATGTTACAACCTTTGATATTTATCTCAAATTGTTAACATGTCTTATCTTTTTTTAATTACCTCCTTGACCACATAATTAAGCTAATTGAATTCAAATGGTTCAGGCCATGAATAGGACAACTAAATCAAGCACAGTTTTAATTATTTAGCTTTTAGGTTATTTTAATTTGTAAGAACGAAGTTTGAATATTCAAGAACTAAATTAACTTAATCAAATATCTAATGCCCACGTAGTTATCATGAATTTCAGCTAACCCTTTCATACATGTGAGTAGATATCTTGCCTTGGGACATCATCCATAGAATTAACAGGAATTTACTTAATTTTGTTTATTAGAAATATTATTTAATAATGTCGATGTAATTTAATATCTCAATCAGAATATGCATCCTCTTTTGTTTTTAACTCATTAAAGTTTTAATCTTTACTAACAAGGTATCCAACTAAAAATTCAACATTTTAAAATTTTCACAAAAGTTGAAACGCTTCGTGCCAATTCGTGTTTTATAATGTTGAAAAATTAATATGGTAAATAATATGCCGAAAAGACTCCACTTTTTTCCCGATAAAACCAAGAGCAAACACAAACAACGATTATTCTCTCTAAAAATAATGAACTAAGAGAATAAAAATATTAGGGAAGCAATTAGGCAACATTTGATTTACAAAAACAAGTTCGCAACTTCAAATTTTTCATAAGAAAAACGAAAATATGTTGCAGACAACGTACCATCTCTCTCATTGGTCGTCACGTTCTCGAGGTACATGGAGGAAAACACTTCCACGGCATTCAAGATAGGAGGCAGGTTGAAGCTGTCGTTGGGCTTAATATCCCACAGAAAGGTATAGTATTTGTTGAGGGGGGCGATGCTGCAGACGAATCCCGCCACAAGGTAGGGAGGGGGGTAGTCCGCTTCCCAGATCTCGCCGTTGAGAAAGATGTCGACGGCCCTGGACTGATTGGGGAGGAGGACGTCGAACTCGGAGAAGTATAAGTTGGTGTAGAACTGATTGTGTCGAAACCCGCTGCCGATGAAGTCCCAGAAGAATTCAATGTCCGTGACGCCGCCGACGCCGGAGGCGGTGACCGCCGTCTGCATGACGGCCACCGGAACCCCGTACTCGTCATTGGAGGCGTATTCGATTGGCTGAGTGGTGTTGATGTTGGTCCAATAAGGAGCATTCGTCAACTCTGTCCAGATGCGATCGGACGGGTCCGTCGGGTACCTAATTTAATTATGCAACCGCAACAACATCTCAAACCCACTTCAACGTTTTTTTTTTTTTACCATAATATTTACAAAATTGGTTAAAAAAATTTGTTTGTGACAATGCATTCCAACAACATTAAAATACACACGTAAAAATATTTTTTAAAAAAATTAAAACATTTCGTTCTATATTTTAAAAATATTAGTATAACAGCTACCAGAATAATTGACCTTAGTTAATCTAATTAGGAGGCACATGCGACAATCAATACAGAAATCTTTTACAAATACATCGTAATTAAGGATTGAATTTTAAATAACTGAGTGATAATCTGGATATCTTATTATGAGACTATAGCCCTAGAAATTACTCTAACCTAATAAAATTACTATATAAAATAATATTATTATATCAAAATATTTTTAATCAACTTAGTTAAAATTATTAAAATATTATTACTCTCTATGTATAAGGATTTGATATCCTACACATTCATGTTAGGCAACAACCAATATGGGCGCCTCCACGAATGAGAGGCGCCCACGTTGGTTGCCCGAGTAAAAAACCTCTATATATATATAAAGAAAGTTCAGGTTTTCCTTTTGGGTTATAGTGTTAAGATTTTAGAATTTAGGGGTTGAGTTATAATAGATTTAAGCTAATAAGATTTTCCTCTAGTATTCAAGCTTCTCTTTTGGATTATAGTGTTTAAGATAAATAATTTTAGGTGTTCACGAGGTATAATATATGTATTTGTAGATTTCGGATTTATGATTTAAAGATTTTTTTTATTTTAAAAAATTAAAATAAAATAAAGAATAGAGACGTTTGGATTAAATCCGGACACCTCGACCAAAATTTTAAAAAAAATAAAAAAAATAATAATTCAAGATGCCTGGATTAATTCCAGACACCCCGAATATACAGACATATATACTAACCTTATGGTTTGAGTTGCACCCAGGTTTAGCCTGGCGTAGACTTGAAGATAGAAGCTGCTATTAACTAGCTTGTACCAAGAGGTATTCATTGGTCTCAGTTCCAAAGACGATATGAAGGGGACTCCATTGCCGGTATTCACTAGGCAAATCGATACAGAATTGTTGGCCACCGCAACAATCAGAGCCTCTGCACTATATGTCAATGACTCGTTTTGTATGCTTATTGTCATCAACATGTTAACATCGATGTAAACATCGAATTCCAAAGGATTGGTAGTGTTAGCTTCGTGGAGTCCGTCATAGTTGCCGTATAAGAAGTTGGCGCGCACCAAGTACTTGTAATATTGCACTACCGGTCGCAACGTGTAGCAGCTTCGCGTGCTGTTGGGGAAGCTGCGCAAGGTGGCCTGTTGCTGCGGGTTGGAGTATAAGTAGGTCGAGTCAATGGTGTAATCTTTCCCCAAGTCTATGTAAGCTTCGTCGGAAACATAGGTTAAGCCGGTGGTGCTATCGACAAAGCTGGTGCCATTGCCGATTCCGCAATCGATGCTTATGAAAGACGAAGAATCTGTAGATGTTCATGTGAAAGATTTAGGACATTTCAAAAGTTAAAACGGTGTGTATATGTATCAATTTATTTATACCTGGAGGGCGGTGGCAATGAAGCCCGAGAACATTAATCAGTAGAATTTGCAGGAGAAGCCAAAACCAGTAGTAGCTTGAGCCTGATCTCTTCTCCATTGCCTGCTTCTCCAACTGAATTTTGAGCTGTGATTTGGATGATGCAGAGATTTATAGAGCAAGTTGATTAAAATTTTATGATGTTGTATTATAAATACTACAAAATAGTGAAACAAATTATATAAAATGATTAAACTCTTCATTTGACTTTGATTTTATTTATTAACCTAGAACTGATCTCATGAAAACACAATAATGACAATAATAAGAAGAAGAAAAGGAGTTGAAAACATGATTAATTGTTAAGTGTTGTGCAATGAATTTACTGAAACTTTTCTAGATATTTTAATCTGTTGGTAGCAAGTTACATAATTATAAAAACTCTAAATCTCATTTAGAGCCAATTCAAATACAATAATTCATTAATAAGTGACGCATTGAGAATGTTTAAATTATTTTCAATCGCTGTTTTTCATGGTAAGCCATTTAGATGATGTAATAACAATATGATGGCATGATTCCAGTTGACTTTTTAAAATAACTCCTGAAAAATTAATTAACTATATCTGTAATAAGTTGACTTTTAAAAATAATTCTAGATGGAATTATTTGTAAAAATATGGATCCAAGATCTTAACAGCAATCTAAACTCTTCAAAGCAGAAGCATTTTATAAACAGCATAAAAGCAGATCCAGAAAAAGGATATTCTAAACACATTCATAGAATTAGAATTTAGAATATATATATTCTAATACAATTGGTTAAAGCACAAACAGCCACACTTTATTAGTGGATAGATTAATAGGAGGCCTCTAGAGTGTGTGTGAATAAATCTGGAATACAAATGCTCATATTGCAACTGATAAACGATCAACTGAGGGATCAAAAACGATGAGTATCTAAAGAAAGGAGCTTTGAACACTGCTAAGCAAGTGCGTGAGAGACTAAAGGCCTTTTGCACCCCGGAGAGTTTACTACTTGGATTCAGTCTAAGCCGCTATGCTTTCTTCTGCATCAAGCGTTGAAAACAATTGCTGCTCGTCAAGGATCCGAATGTAGGAAAGTATTACCGGTCCACTCTGATTCTCCTTCCTCCAAATCTAAGATTTAGATTGTCATAAATGTGCCCGACCGTTACAAGCCTAGGATCGTCTGGAGGGATCTCTCTTTCCTAAAACCAATTGGAGTGAAATGGCAGAAAAGGATATGAAAATGTAGTAAAACTGAGACCAAGGACAGGAAGTGTTATGTACCTTTAAGCCTTCATAATAAGCCTTAACAGCAGCAAAATTTGAATTGATTCCACGGTTCTGGCAAAGATCCCATACGTAGTTTGCAGTGGTGTATCCACCCGTCTGTCCCAATAGGATTCAAGTTAGCCACAAGCTGAAAACCAAACTTTGTTTTTCCCAGAAAAAAAAAAACCGAAGGCAAACACACAATGGAGAACTATGTGAAGTTTCACAATTGAAAAAAATCTAACAAAAGTTTGTGAAGCGACCTAGTTAAAGTTAGGGCTAATCACAAAATATAGGGCATACCTTGTTTGTTTTGAATTAACACGTGCTTTCAGATTTTCAATCAAATAAAATTTTTTTTACCAATTCTAGTCCTTTGAAATGTTTGAATTCTATGCACTAAATTTTAATTTTGTTACAATTCAACAACATGCTTCCAACTGCCATTAGAAATTTATTTATCTAGCTTTTATTTGAGGATGAAAAATAATTTGAATATCTATTAATTTAATGAAGTAGTGCCTATTTAATCCCGTTAACAACAAAATTACAATGTTGTTTTATTGAAATAATAAATATATAAAGTTACAGTTTGCCCAAGTCTTAAATATATGCAGAAATGGAAATAAATTAAAATTTCAGAATTAATTGCTGGTAATGAAATAGAATTAAAACTTGGTGCATGAAACTGAAAATTTTCTAGTATGGTAGGTACATCACAAGAGCAGAATAATAAATACAGAGCAGTGCCAGTGGTTAAAGTCAGGTACCTTCTCTCCCGCTGCAGCAAGCAGAAGATCATTTCCCATCTTTGTGTTTAAGAAAATTCCTCTTGCATGCATTTTCTCCTATGAGAAATTGAAATTTTCATCAGATCGATAACAAAGAATTTATTGGATGGAGAAAACACAAACAAAATCCAATATTAGAAGAACTAAATACTAGAGTCTCTTGAGCAAGTTGCATCCCTCTAGGTGTGTATCCAACCATCGCTCCTTCAGCCAGAGTCTGAGCATCACAAATTCAAGGGAAAAAATAGAATTCTTGAGCAGTTGAGGCTAAAGCAAAAGCTTATCAGTCTAAAATGATCTGAATGCATAATGTGAACAAAAGAAATGACAAATAGAACAACATTTCTACTTTAACTTGTTTCCCTTCTTTTCCTTATCTTCCAAATTAGATGGATGAAGGTGTGAATATGAGGATCATGTATAGGTAACTCTTAACCATAAGATTAAGGTCGAGGAAGAAAAAATACAATACGAAAACTAGCATAATGTCCATAGGATGTATTGTTAATGTCAGAAAACATGTTACGACTGAGGTAAATTAGACAGAAAAAGTAACAAAGTGCAAGCTCAAAGATTGTTGAGTAATTTCAATAACAAGGAGTATCAAATAATGCTGCTAATGAAGGAAGCATTACAAGCCATTACAAGCTATTCTATAAAATCAATAGCACATTAATGAAGCTATAAAGTACTCTCAGAGACACTATATTTGACAATAGGATAGCTATAGATAATTCCACATTTCAAAAAAGCAAAAGTAACACATTCTTATCCAATTACTAGCCTCTAGTTAATCTGTTTAGATAATCCAACAAAGAGTACTTACAGCAATTTTTCTCAAAACAAAGGATATCCAAAAAAACCACACAACCTGAGAAACTTTTCCAAAAAGTAATGAACATGATGTCTATATAAAAACAATATAAGACTAAAAAAACCAAGGTTCAAAGTCTCAATATGCTGGAGTTTCA
Organism: Zingiber officinale; assembly: GCF_018446385.1. NCBI lineage: Eukaryota > Viridiplantae > Streptophyta > Magnoliopsida > Zingiberales > Zingiberaceae > Zingiber > Zingiber officinale. The sequence continues at coordinate 1,186,058 of NC_055995.1, read as the reverse complement.
GACTTTGTTTAGAACAACACTGTTTCAATCCCGTGACAATTTACCAACATATGATGCTGGTAGCGAATTAGAGATCCAATGAGGAATAAAAATGAAGAGAAAAAAAGAAGAGAAGATAATTATATAACTCGTTTAAAATAATTATACAACTTATTTAAAATAACATTTCATAATACTTTCTTGTTGTACTTTCTATCAATATGATATATTTTTGACATTGTGTTGTGAGAACACAAGTTACTAAAAATAACTTTAAGTGTCAATAATTTGTTAGAATGATCCGTCTCAACCTGACATGGTACAAGATTCCAAACCTTGAATAAAATTGTAAAGGACTCAAAATTAATATACTTGAGAATAGAATATTTATTTTACAAAAAAAAGTATACAATTCAAAAACACAAGAATTCTCACAGACTCCTATCCTCCTATTACTAGCCTCTTAGTTAATCTCTATTAAGATAGTCCAACAAAAAAATACTTAGAAGTATATCTTCGCAAAACATAGATATCAAAAACCTTTCCAAAGAGTAATAGAACATGATATAAGCTAATTATAACATATTATTTGAACATACCATGGCACAGAAAAGTACCATAAATTGGTCAGATTGAAAGAATTTGGGGAAGGTATTAATCTCGCAGAAATAAGTCAGGACAAGAAAAATCTAGAAGAGCCTATTATTTTTAAAATCTATGGGATTCCAAGCCTGAACTGTTTGATTTTCCATTTTCATCTTTCATTTTACTTTTTATAATCTCAAGCATTTTATACCTTGCACTTCTTCCATCAATGGCACAGAAATCACAAGAATGCGATAGAGAAGAATGATACTGCATAAATTTGAAATGCTAATAAAATGAACATAGGAATAAATGAGAATATACCAAGTGGAAGAAAACATCATATTTCGTACTCACTGTAAGACCAATTTTTTTTCAAGTAACTCACCGCACATAATTCAGCAAGTGGAGGTCTTGACCTTGTATAATCTTCAAAGATCTTAACACCAGAATCAATATCCTCACAATTGAAGTAGCACCTACACCCATGACAATGTACCAAGACTTGAAATAGCCAAGATTTGCATGTTAATCAAGTACTACACGTCTGGCATAGATTAGACAGAAAGCAAATATTAAATAACAGGATGTTTTAAACGTGACTACGACAGGAAAATGCATTACAATAAAAAACTGATAAATGGAGTTCAGCATTAGATCACCGCGAGAATATACACAACAAGATTATATCATTAAATCACAAAAAATAAACAATTTCACTTGGTTAATCCTTGAGCATCCACATTTTTCAGATTGCTATTTACTAATGAATTTTCTCTGGAGATGATGATCCAATAGGTCAGCTTAGCATAGATAGACTCATCAGATAAAGAAATCTATCTTTTATAAAATTTTAATTTGATTATGCCTTCACAAAGATATACAGAATACATACAGAAAGAAAAAAAGGTCAAGCAGAAAATACATACTAGGAAACATAGAGTCTCCAATATACAATACACTACTAACCATGAGATGTTAAAAGATGAAGTTTCTGAAAAAAAATTTTCTCAATGTCACCAAAGGCCATTAGACCTTTAATGATAAAAAAGAGCACAAAAGTGCACCACAAAGTAATGTCATGCAGCTGCAAGCTTAGAAAGCAGAAATCTAAAGCCTGCCAACCTAAGACATAAAAGTGAATACTTCATGTTGTCACATGTTTGTTCCTGAAGCAGTTTGACACAAATTCAGTATAACAATTTAAAAAAAAAAAATGTAATGATGACTGCATCTTATGCATCATCTTAACAAGTCTCAGCAGCATAAGATTTAAGCATTGAGGAGAATTAATAAATAGATAGTCTTGTTGAGTTGTCTCCAACTCCATAAAAGCAAAAAATCAGTGAAGGATACAATCATATGTTATGTAGATAGTACTTACCTCATTGCATGCATAGCAATGAAAGCATCAAATGAATAACCATCTTGTTTGATCATATCAAGAATTGTTTCCAGAGTCTACCGAAGAACATAGAAAATAGGAAATAATAAACAACTGCATATAGCAACAAAATAATAAAAAAACAATTTTCCAGTAGAATTTAAAATATACTTCTTTGCTTTTCAACTCTGCACAAGCATGCACAGCCACATGATACACTGTTAAATTCCTGTTTATAAACGCCCTTCTGTGCACAAATTCTGCAGTAGGAATATTGTACAACTCCTCTTCTGACACGTTCATCATCACGTTCTCACCACTGTCAGTTGATGTTTCAACAGAAGACCATCCTTTTGATTGCTTAACAAGCTCAATAATCTTAACAAAACAAACTTTTACAAATTATAATATGTTTTGATGTAAACAGAAGTAAAAGGAAAGACAAATTACATACCTTTGTAGTTGTTTCTTCAGTAGTTGGTTGCTTATTCTTATATGCACTTATAAGTCCAGCATAACAGAACTTATTTAACCCAAGACCAGCAGCAGTCATATCACGAACAATGGCATAACTGAAGAAAGACTCAATTGATTATAACAATATCTTCATCTCTCATCCAAAGTTAGGTCAAAAGTAAAATAAAAGCTTAGAAAATATCTCTGCGTATCAATAAAAATTAAAAAGAGATTCTTAATAAGCTGCCTCAGAAATGACAAATGCAAAATAAGGTCATATTCATATGGCCACAATATCTGACAATGCAATTTGACTAAAAAAATATGACAGCAAAAAGAAACCTGTTATATGAAACATACACTACTATGTGTTGGTGCAATCAGGCTATAGGGTTTTGAGGCTTGACAATATACCAATGTTGACCAGATTTAACGAATGGTTAGAAAAGACGAACCAAGGACCAAAACGAGAAAAAAGACAGATAGATATTCAACCCGACTCACACTGGTCCTACACTATGTTTCTTAAATGAGTAACTGCAGCAAAATTATTCGATACATTCCTGGTATTCACACTCAAACTATATGGGGAATGACATTAAATATACCATACTCATTCACCAACTGAGAACCAAATAGACATATCAAAGACAACCAGATTCTAATATACTGTGGAAATGTTTGCTTTATTTTTAGATGGCAAATGAATAACTAAAAGTAATGTATGTTATAAATAGGAAATTTTCATATCATAATTTTTGTAGAAAAGGAAAAATACTCTACAATGCAACATCTAGCATATATTAAACAACTCAAATAGATAACTTGTACATGCTTTTTGGAAAGTTAAGATTACTTTCGAACAATTAGAAAGAATCAGAATATCAACTGAAGTAAATTGCCAACAGTTAACACTGATAAATTAATTGTATTGACAATGATACTAATGCCATTGTCATTTGCCAACAACTCAAATAGATAACTTGTACATGCTTTTTGGAAAGTTAAGATTCCTTTTGAACAATTAGAAAGAATCAGAATATCAACTGAAGTAAATTGCCAACAGTTAACACTGATAAATTAATTGTATTGACAATGATACTAATGCCACTGTCATTTGCCCACCATCCAATAATAATATCTATTAATCATGACTACTAATAGTTAAAATATCAAAAAATAACCAAAATTTCATTGATATACAGCTTGTCTTATATTCAATTACATGTATGTTAAATGCCAATTGAAATGTATGCTAATGATTGTTATTCAATGTTAATTAAAATGGCATAGTTGGAAAACTATGTACTTTGTAGGAAACAGCACCTTAAAAATCATACCAATAAAGGAGACAAAAATTGATTGATTCTTTCTTTCATATTCTGAGTGTTATAATGTGTGAGCAAGCATAAAGTTATTGCAAAATGATGAAGAAATGTTAAGATAAAATTTTAACAGACTTTACTGGAATTTTTTTAGTATGATGGTAAATGATTCCACATTTGCTCTCTAAAATCAAAACAATCAGACTATTTTCTAAAGAATACCCAATATTGTCGTCCTTTGGATGAGATAGTAAGAGCACTCTATGAGGTAGTGAGGTGTATCACTCATGGTTGGAACAAGGTCAAGGATCAACAGTGACCAGTGGAGGTAACAAGAAAGAAAAAAGGACAGTCCGCTGCACGAAGCTCCCGCCAATGCAGAGTCTTGGGGAATGGTCTATTGTATACAGCATTATCTTGTTTTGCAAGAGGTTGTTTCCGCGACTCAAACTCGTAACCTCTAAGTCACACGGCAACAACCCTACCCGTGGAGGTAACAAGAAAAGGAGTAATATTAATTGTCTACTTTGGTAAAAGTGGATCATCAGGATTGTTTACTTATCATTGTTTTGGCATCAGAGTGAATGCAGAAATGTGTATAAACTATATACATCAAATATACCCTTACCAAAAGTCTATAATTCGTTTATTCTCCCTTTACTATCATGATCAAGCATGTGAATGTGTATCTAGATGCATGATGAAAATGTACTGATGTCAAGAGCATCATATTGCTAGATCCCAAAGAAGGAACTAAACTAATATTGAGTCTCTACCATAATATTTAATCCATCACCTTTACAAGCATTTAACGTCCACAAAAAACATTCAAATCAAGTGTCAGTCCACATGTGTGGTGTTTAGACCAATCAAGTTTGCTTCACCCTTCCACATGTATATACAGGTAGAAATTAAAAAAAAAAATACCTAACAATTTAATCTTTTGGATAAGTTATTTTGAGCTTTTGGATAAGTTATCCCCTTAAAATTAACTACCACTAAAAATGATAGACAAACAAGGTAGTTATATCACTGTCCAATAATGTGAATAAAAGTAACTTCATGCATAACTGCAACAAATCTAAACAATAACACGAGTGGAACCATAGAAGCATATGTATTTCAAGAATCAACATACACTTGATCTGTACGGCCTGTTGTTGCAAGGGCATTAAGGAGACATATGTAGGTTTCACCTTTCAACTTGACTCCATGCCTCTTCATTTCTTCCAAAAGCTTTGGAAAAGACAAATAGAAAATAACTCAGTTATTTAAAGTACAAAAATGTGCTTAGGTAACAAGTAATCAACTAGTGAAGCACAAATATTGATAACTTGCAAAATCTTTCTGAGACTAAAATCAAGATATCTCGAGTAAGATGGGAAAAGGAATCAGCATTGCAAATAAAGAAAAGATCACCTTGATGGCTGCATCAGAATTCTTACATTTCCCACAAGTTGATATCAAAAAGTGGTACAGATTAACCTGAAAGTTCAAAAATTAATGCTTCAACTCAGTTATATCGAAAGGTTACCATCCCTTGTTACAGGTACAAACATTAGGCACTTAGTATGTATTTGCAAATCCACACATATCACCACAAACAACTTTGAGAAGCCAATAAATTTTGAAAGTAAGAGAACTAACATCAGGGGGTAAACCCATAGCTTTCATCTCATCGCGGAAGAAGAAAGCATCCTGAAGCCGGTTCCCCTTCATGGTCCCGACAATGAGAGCGTGGAAAGTGTCCCGCATTGGCTGGACTCCGTCCAGCATCATGTCTTCATACACATCCCTCAACAAGAATCCTCTGGAACACAATAAATATCAAATAACACAAAAACTGATCGTGACAGTGAAGGGACGCATCGGAACTTACCTTCGCTGGCCGATCAGGGACCCGATGACGGTGTTGTACTCGGATATGTTATTAGCATAGTTTCTCTTCGCGTACTCAGCCGTCTCCACAGAAAAGGGACGGCATTTGGTCAGAAGAAACAGGAAGTGGCCACGACTAGCTATTTGTATGAAGAAAATTGGAAAAAAAAAAGAAAAATTACAACTTCAACATGAGATGCAAGGAGAGAGGATCGTGGAAACATCGAAAAAAAATGAATCAATCTGAGCAGGAGTGGATTCAATCGCTTACATGCAAAATTCTTCAAAATGTTCATCGCAAATCGGAAGGAGAAAGACCTGCGCCACTCCCAACCGCTGCTTCACTGGGCCGTATTTCAAGTTCGAAACGTTAGGGTTTTAGAGAGGCCTAATCTCGTCTACTGCACGGAATCGTATGTCTTTCCTAACATTTTTGTGAAAACAACCCCGGAAGTCTTGTTAATGTACATTTCATCTTCATTGGGGAAATTAGTTTTCTTTCTAACAAAAAAAAAGTGGGACTAAAATGTTCACATAAATGACAAAATATAATTTAGTTTTTATCCCATCAAATAAGTTTGGATACAAGTGTCAATTAAAAAAAAATTAATTCAGGAATGGGGTGCGATAGTCAAAGACATATATTTCGTAAGCAACCAAAGTTTATCTGTGACTATTGAACTATTAGTAAAATTGAGACGTTATATTAGGAGTCACCGTACTTTTGAATTTACTTGATGAATGAAATATGAGATCGGACTATCTATCTCATGATTAGTAGGATTGTAAAATTTAATATCGTACACCTTATGTCACACACCTCGTGAATCTCTAATGCATTTTCTTTTGTAAGACTTAATATTATATCGTAATCCCTAAATCTAAAGTTAAAATCCTAAATGACTAAACCCTAAATTTAAAAAAAAAAAATTATCTTACATACTAAGCAGCATAACAATATCGTATACAAGGAATGTTATGCTGCACAAACGCACGGTGGGCAACATAACAATAGCACATGTTGTGTATATAAATATAAGAGTTTGATATCTTACACATCCACGTTGGACAACCAACATGAGCGCCTCGCCTCTCACACGGGAGGTGCCTCTGCACATGAGGGTTATCCACGTTGGTCGTCCAAGGTGCGTGTCTATATATATATAGAGAGAGAGCACGCACGGGCTACGGGCTTATTTTTTTCATGATTTTTTTTTTCAGTTTGTACTTTATAGGATGAATTCCAGAAAAAACGAACTGTTTACAACCACTAAAAGTCGATCATGAAAAATATTCTGAATCCATCAGTCATAGCACATGAACAACCAGTATTACTTTAGCCGTATATTACGTACAACTTATGAAAAGATAAGTGCTAGTTTTCCATGGTAAAATGTAAAATACAGTAGAACTTTTGGTCCCCTGAAAAAGAGATTTGTCGACTGATAACAATAGGTATGGCATCTTCAATCCATTGAGAATGTCAAGATCCACGGATCATTCTGGTTTTCTAAGCAGCGCTTTGGTTCATATAAAGAGGCTGTTTGATCGAATGGGTTGACAACGAGTTTTCCCCAGCAATCCAGTCACAATTTGGATTGTACACATACCAACACTTAGAAATGATAGCATTAACATCACTCAGCTAAGTTTACAGGAGGATCTAAGCTGCCAACAAGAATTGCCAGATCGATGTCCTTGTCCTCAAATTTTTTGATGAAAGGATGACTCTGAAAATTCAGTTAGAATCTATCAATTTCTCGAACATTACAGCGAACAAAAAAGAATTACCGAACCACTGACCAGGAGCTCCAAGGATGACAGGCGTTGCTTAGGGTCTTTCTGTATGCTGCAAACAATTCGACGGTAAGGCTAATCAATTAGTTTCAACTTGCAAATGAAGAGAACATACCAAAGTAGGAAGTTTTGACTGTAATACATATGCACAGAGTCACCAAAGCTTTTAGGGACTTGTGAGAATATACATCATGCTTAGTCAGTAGATTTTGGCAGCTTTTGTGAGAAAATTGTCAGAAATCTTGGATAAACATGAGAATAGTATCTCCTCAAACCATGATAATGTGATTCTTGTTAGAATTAATGTCAATGTGGATATGCTAGAGTTAACGTTTAGTCCTACATTTAGTATTTGACCTTTAGTTATTATGTGGTTCGAGTTGGATTGGCATTCTTGGTTTCAGTAACTATTCAATATCGAACAGCAGAAGCATCAGTGTTAAAAGTAGTCTCAGTAAGGCTCTATTTTCCATATATAGAATCTGAACACCATCTTGCAAAAAGCCAAACTCAGTCATAGATTACGAATTATATAACTAAAGATTAGCTCACAACATAAGAATGGATGGCACAAAGATTCAGTAAAATCAGATGGCCTCAACTTAGATTAACACAAACTATAGAGTGACGATCTTGCGCAATGAATGGAAAAGATGACTTGAATCTATATAGAGCCTTTATATAAGATTCAAGGCCAAGGCATTTTAATATGATACCATGGAGGAACTAGAATTCATAGAGGATGATATATAATGATTAAAATGACATGAGAAATATATTAGTTTTTTTTTATTTAATCCTTTTTAGAGAATTCATCAAGTCATGAAAATATAGTACTACATCATTGACAGTAGAATCAAATTCTATTTGATATATAACATCTAGGAAAATACAAATGAAAATGCATAAGAAAAAACTATATGGTGCTACGTTGTGCAAGATAAGAGCGAAGACTTATTGTCTGATGAATGATCAAGATAATTAAAAATAAATACATGGGAGTTTAGGGCATACCAAGCTGATATGAACGAACAGAACTCTGGGGAGAACTGATCTGAGGGAGCAGAAGGTGGTGGTTGATCCACAATAGCCTCTAGAAGTTCATAAAAACTCAAATATCCTTCTGTCTCTGTTGATGTGTAAGGAAAATGGCCAGTTGCAGACTCAAGGATTACCAAGCCCAAACTCCAGATGTCACTTTTGTAGTCATATGAGGTTCCACTAATTCGTTCAGGCTAAGGATACAAGTAATTTATTATGACAATCAAGCTATGAGAACATATTACATGCTGTTAGAAAGTTCCCTCAGAAATCAAAAAGTATCATACCAATGCAACAATGACTTATGGGGTAGAAGTTCACATACCGCCATATAGTTATAGGTGCCAACAAATGTATCACGCTGACCCATGGAATTGAGAAGCACTGCACTTACTCCAAAATCTGTGATCTTCACCTCACCTTTATGGTTGACTAACAAGTTTGATGGCTTTATATCCCTATGAATTACATGTCGCTCATGATGCAGATATACTAAACCCTTCAGAACCTATGCTTACATGAGAATAATATCATCGATCAAAGAACAGTACAGCCTTTCCAGCTTTCATATCCAACAATGTATTAGATACTTGCCTGCTTACAGACAACTGCTAGATATGGCTCAAGAATTGTTTTGACTTGCTTAATTACATCTGCAAGTGACCCACGGTCCATGTACTCAAGTACTAGAGAAATAACACCATTGTGGTAGAAAGAATGGTAACAAACAACAACGTGAGGGCACTGAGAGGCCTTATTTATCTTAAGTTCTTGCACAATTTGTTTACGAACTGTTTCCTGAATGCACATCTGAATACCCTGAAAATAATCAATGAGGTAGAGTTGGGTCACTCTGTTTAAGAAAAACAAATTCTTTCACCACTTTCTTTAATCTAAAAATTGGTTTACTTGGATGTAAAGAGAGGAGAAGAAGGGAGAGAGGAGTAACAAAATTCCACATGGATCGTGAATCCCTTATTTAAATTAATTTTCCTTTCCATCCACTTCCCTCACCTAACTGTCCGTTCAAGTAAACCCCACCTAGGCAACATGGCATTTGCCACTCAATGAGTAAAGATATATGCAAGATACAAATAGAAAAAAGAAAAATAAGTACCATAAATCTAAGCAGGTTTTTATCCTTCACTATATGGCTTAGCTTGTTTGACTAACTAAACTTACAGTCTCAATGTATAATAAAGAAGTAATATATGGGGAAACTAATCAAGTTTTAATTTAAAAAAAAACAACTTTTTTAATATGAATATGTGAGCAACAAACAAAGAATATGAACATTGAGTTGAAACATAATATTAATATGAAGCCTATTGTCCCCTAATGTAAAAAATATAAAAGATTGCATCGAAGTTAATCAAGAGAATAAGAAAAAGTAAATGGCATTTGATAGATCAAGCATGGAGAGACTAAAAAATGGATACAATCTTTATGTCAGCCTTTCACCAGAACCTATGTTAATTTGTTGCTAGAGGAAACTATCTTTGCAGACAATAATCTCACCTTCTTCTGGTAAGTTCGAAAATATAGAAAATGCAAACTCATATATACAAGTTGGTAGGATGAGATTGTGTGCCTTATCACAATCCAATTTACATGTTGTAAGTTGGTGACTGGTAGTGCTTTCTAAAACAGTTATGTTACAAAATTTTGACTGTTTATATTGAACTAAATTTTCTATTTTCCATAAACAACTCTTTGAGTTTTACTTACTTTATATATAACATACATGCTTGAAACAATTGGATGCATAGATGAAGTTAAGACGGTATTTCGATCATAAATGTCCACAGAAAATATACCTTTAGAGCATAAAATGTTCCAAGCCATTTATGGCGCACCAGTTGAACAATTCCTCCACTTCCCTTCCCTATGACTTTAATGGTCTCAAGATCTTCCCTAGAGAACTCTACATCTTCCACATCTGGTGGCTGCATATTGTCATGCCAAAATTTCAAATTTATAGAGAAGATTTGAGAAGTTATCCAATTGAACATGAATGAGCAATCAAATCATGTAAATATTAAATTAACATACTGTCTTTAAGAAAGACCAAGAAGATGTTTTTCATAAAATAATAAGAATACAAATGAATTGCTATATTAGTGACTGAGAAATATAATAAAAAAATGCAGTAAAATTAAAATTCTTGTACATGATTGACTAAAGAGAAATGCAAAACTTTTAATATCTATGTAACTAGCAATGTTAAAAAAAAAAAAAAAGGTAACCCGTGCACGAAGCTCCCACCAATGTAGAGTCCTAGAGAAGGATCAGACCATATTGGGTCAATTGTAAGCAACCTTACCTTGCATTTTGCAAGAGACTGCTTCCGTGACTCGAACCAGTGACCTTAAGGTCACATGGCAACTTTACAATTGCGCCATGGCTCCCCTTCAAATACAGGCCGGATCCTCTGGACCACTTTTGTGATCCAGAGGATGCTCCCTTATCATGTATTGGTGGGGATGCATGGTCCCCATATGTAAAATAGGTGGGGACCATATATCCCCACTAATGCATGGTAAGGGAGCATCCTCTGGACCGCAAAAAGCGGTAGGATCTCCTCTCCTTCAAATAAATAACGACGTTAATGACAAAATGTATGTACAATGTAGAGTCTGCTGTTTATGCTTTCCATCCAATTAAAAACGGGATATTATTCTTTAGTTGAATCTGTTACACTTACATAGTTCCTTTCCTAATATGATGCATTTAGAGACATTTAAATATTTTCTCAGTTTCACAAAACAAGATAAAATTTATTTAAATATAGATAATGATATAATAGGAGATAGAGCTCAATGGCGTAAAAGGATTCATACAGCCGACCCCACCTAGTGGGAAAAGGCTTGGTTGTTGTTGTTGTTGTTGTTGTTTCACAAAACAAAAAGCTCAATTCTAACTGAACATACAGAAATATGTTTCTTCTAGTGAACCAGAAGGAGATTCATAGCGCATGTACAATTGCATACTTCAAATATGCATCCCATTAATTTCAGACTTGGGATTGGCGTCACTTCAGCCATTTCAGACATGAACGTAAGTACAAACAATTAAAAAGAACAAGTAATCAGTGTGCAATGTGGATATGAAGAAATCTATTCAAACGTTGATTTTAGAACATTAGCAAATAAAACTTTATTTCTCAAATCTCCATGCATGAATCACTTTCTGGTCAAGGAACTAAAGTAGAACATAAAATGGCCACTTCCCCTTTTACAATTCTTAGCATGTGCAATTTCTGTAATATTAATTCAATTTATTAAATCATCCCAAAATTATCATCAACGGACTAGAAGAGTATCAACCTCTAGCATTCTACTCATTTCTTGCTTCGTCAAAACTCATCCAGAAATACTTAAGTTTACCTGACTAGTTTGAGTTTCATCAGAGATCAACCGCAGTCCCCTCTGATTCAACCGCAAATCCCCATCCGTGAACGTGCCACTCGCCGTCCTGCAATTCACGAAACCCTGAATTTACTCAAAATCCGACCAAAAACACAGTAAAGAAACTTCCATTTTCCAAAAATCAAAACCAGCAGCATTCTACAAAACCCCATCAGAAAAGTAAACAGAAATCGAATCCAGCAACGGGGATTTCGGCAAGAGGCGATTCAAACAAAGAAACCACCAAATCAAGAACAAAATCCCTCGAGAATTAACAGAGGAAGTAGCGGAACAAGTATGTTACAGGAATTTGTCGACGGGGGCTTCCTGGGGGGTAACATCGAGCTTCAGCTGCTTCAATTGCTTGGCGCCCCTCATGATCTAGGGTTTATAGTCTTCCGATCCCCGAATTGCTAGGGCTTTCGTGGATGGAAGAGAGCAGTGCAGGGAGATGAAAATCCAATTTAAAGAGGAAATCAAGACTTGAAAATTGCTGCCAGCAGTAAAAAAAAATTACTGTCAAAATAATTTCATTTTGAAGAGTCAAAAGAAGACGACGGGGAAGACTGGGAGTGGAGAAGACTTCATCGTGTGTCGTTTGTCATAATTAATGATTTCGAGACCACGGAAGCGGCCAACGGAACGGTACGATCAAAACTTACAACGACAACCCCAAATTTAGTAAAATAACAATGACAGCCCTGCAAAGTTTAAAGGGCGGCAGTTTTAAGTGTTAAAGTCTAATAAAACATGTTGGACTTAAAAAAAACAAAAAAGGTCTAAATTGGATATTTGGAAACTTAAATGAGCCAAGCTACTTGGGAATTATTCGAATCTCGATTCGATAAAAGCTCATTTGAGTTTATTTAATGATGCTCGTTAAGAATTAAGATAAATAAATCAAGCTCAAGCTTCACAATATTCGGCTTGTTAACTCGTGAACATATTCGTTAAGCTCATAAATCGATTTTTAAATAAAAAAATAATAGTTTTGATATTGAATTTATAGATTTTATACTCTACTTATGAAAAACATAAACAAATATATTAAATTTATTTATTAGAATAAAATTATAAATTTTAACAATAATATTATATTTTTTTTAAAATATATAATTTATTTTTTAATGAATATTTAATTTTATAATTTATATTTATTAAGTTCGTTTAGGCTCGATAAAAGCTCGAATAAGCTCGTGAGCCATGAATATATTCGTTAAATAAAGCTCGAGCCCGGCTCGATTATAAACAAGCCAAACTCAAACATCCAAGAGTTCGGCTTGGCTTGATTACACCCCTACCTTTAGACCACTATATTGTCTAAGATATTTTTTTTTTTCAAGTATTAGGAGATTCACAACTCACTCCCATTATAATACTCATCATCTCATCAAAAAATATACCATATATTTTATCCTTAAGTATTTCCTTGAGATTCTTCTCTAAACATATTATTTTTCATTAAATAAATATATTTTAAATATATTTAATATATGAAAATTATTATTATTTTTTTAATAATAAATTTACATTTTTAAAAAATAATTTTATTATTTTTTAAAAAATAATATTAAAATTTTTTAAAGATATTTATTTATTAAAATAGATGTTTTAAATAAATAAAATTAAAATAAAAACACACACGAGGTGGGTCAGCCCCAAGTTCAATATTTTAAATGTATTCAAATGAAAGGGTGTTATAATACTCTTTTACAATGATGTTAATATTAAGGAGGTATTATAATATTTCATTCATAATGTGGATGCTCTTACAAATTTTGTTATTTTTTATTTTAATGCTACGTTTTATAAGTGGGAAATTTTTATAAGGATGTTACCCAATCGAATTAATCAGTGACTATTAATATATAAACATCTTTGACAATAAATGTGATGATAAGGAGAAACCTGTGAAGTATGCTCGACCAAATGTCACAAATGTATCCATATCTCTTCTGATGCAGTCGATTTTACTAATTTTTTAATGAATTTGTGTTGACTCAACTTTGACGTAGAATAGTCTCATGCTTAGAGAGGTAAATATCAATAGTACTCTGAATCATTTAAGCCGAGCTAAATTTCTAACTTATTTGATATTTGATAATGTAATCGAGTCCATATAAATTAAGTCTCAAATAAATTAAGTTATTGAAATAATTATTTAATTTTAGATTTATTTTTTTTTATATAATTTTAAGTTTGATTTATTTAGATATTATCAAGATTTCAATTTAAATTTATTTAATTATTTAAAATTTTTATACATTGATTATTAAATTTAATAATATAAATTTATTTGTGTTAGCATAACATATATCTCAATTCAAATTTATTTGATTATTTAAAAATTTTATATGATTGATTATTAAATTTGATAATATAAATTTATTTGTGTTTAGCATAACATGTATCTTTATAAATTTACAAATTAAATTTCTCATTTGCACAATCTTTTATGCCCAAGGTTTTGAACTAAATGATTTTCAGAAATTGATACTTATTAGTAAAATATACTTTGGCTCATAAGGACTTTCACATATATAGAAACTAGAACCCCTTAAGATAATTATGTTTCTCTCTCTTGATCGTTCTTCTTACTTAGTCTATTTGATAGAGCAAAGGTCTATATATTGAATAGAGGGATAACCATTTTGTAATCTTTCATCTACACATTCCATCAACTAAAGAGTTGGGGGTCGATCATTGGTAAAATGTTGAGGAGTACACAGCTGAAAGCACATGGCTGGGACACTAATCCTAGACAATGACACCCCGAGGATTGAATCCCGAACCTCTCGTCCACGAAACCATGCACCCCCAGCTGTGCTACGCCCTGGGGACAAAAAAAACTATTTGTAGTTTCCTGATTTACCTCTTCCGTATTGGTCATGAAACCAGTTGGCGGTGGTGCTAGGGACGAGTGTTTCACCTTTTGCATAATACAATTATAAGGTTAGTGCTAATGTGCTCAATTGACACTCTTTATTTCTAAACTTCATCTTTAATGACTAAGTATTTCAATTTCATGTGTTTAGCGCCTTTTGAATACTTGTCATTTTTAGAAAAGAAGATTATCGTGACATCATAATAATAAATTTTCAACGGTTTGACAATACTATCAACTATTTCAAATCCTAGAATGAAGTTCCACAATCATAATCCAATGGTGGCCTTGAAGTATGTCACACACGAAGCTTCCATAGTTGAAGTAACAATAATTGAATGCTTCTTACTTTTCCATGAAATTGATCCTCCAGCTAAGAGGAACAAATAGCCAAATATGGATTTTTTAAAATCTACGCATCTAACAAAATCTCAATTTAAGTATTCTATCACCTCAAAATGATTGAATCTCCTATAAGTGAGCATGTATTATTTCGTCCCTTGTAAATATCGTAAAATTTTCTTTGCAACCTTCTAATGATTCAATCCTAGATTACATTGATACCTATCCCGTATTCCAATTGCAAAACTGATGTTTGATCTAGTACAAGTTTGAGCATACATTAAGCTTCCAATGATGAATGCATAAACAATTTGTTGCATTTGTTTGCTTTCCAATTCATTCTTTGGATAGTGCATAAGACTCAATTTATCACTTTTATGAAGGTACAATACTTGTGATCTAACATTCTTTGTGATCTATCATGTAATATTTCAATTCCTATCGCATAGGACGTCTCACCCATATCATTCATTTCAAAGTTCTCCGAGAGAAATTTTTTTGTCTCGTGTAATAAGCCAAGATCATTAGCAGCAAGGAAGATATCATCAACATACATAATCAAAAAAATAAACTTACTCTCATTGACTTTTAGATATATACATTGATCTACAACATCTTATTTAAATCCAAAGGAAACTATTGTATCATTGAACTTAAGATATCACTATTGGGAAGTTCGTTTAAGTCAGTATATTGACTTCTTAAGCTTACACACCTTGTGTTCCTTTCCTTTTTGAGAAAACCCTTAAGTTGGTTGATCCGGTGGTAAGGGTGGGGCCCACCTTGTAGAAGGTCATCGCCACGTGTAGGGTCATAATCAAAGTGGTCAACGTCCTGGGCACTCGTCTGATCGGGCAAACCACCTTCTCGGTCGGCATGAAGAGTAGCCGATCCGATACTTTGACAGCTCGGCCAAATACCGAGCTTCCGATGCTCAAAAAGCCCAAGCATGAAAGGATAAGGGTCGAGCGGCTGTCTCACTCGATTAAACGGTGGGTGCAGCCTCGACCAAGCAGGTAGGGCTCCCTCGCTCGACAGGACAGAGCCGGACAGTAGACCATTGGCCGAGCAGATGCTCGACCCGACCACGATATCGCTCAGACAACGAACTGGCCGAGCGGCTCTCCCGCTCGGCCCAATAACAGACAAAAGGAGCAGTTGGGAATATCTTCCTAGGGACCAATGTCGCTGAAAGGCGGCATGGTTGGCAGCATGGTCAGATAAAGAATTGTACAATAGAAGCTTTCACTACCGCGACAGGGATATGCTCGGGCTGTTAAGGTATGGTATCAGACACGCTTTTCTACCACATCCTTTCCAGGTATGTTCTGAGAAGCGTGCACGCCTTGGAAAGCATGCACGCGCCTCTCGGGAGCCCTATATAATGACCCCCATACTTCGACGGAGGTATGTTCACTCTTACTGTAGCTACAGTTACATTGCTGCTCTTTTCTCTTCTCTTCATTTGCTTGCCTCTGGTGACTGACTTGAGCGTCAGAGGGCCATCGCCAGGGAACCCCTCCCCGACTCGACACTAACGACTTGTGGTTATAGGCTTAGCTCGTCGGAAGCTCACACCATCTACAGTCTACAGCCAGTCAATGTGAGCGCCATCTCCCTAGCGCCAGTCGACTCGACTCTCGGATAGGATCAAATTTGGCGCCATCTGTGGGAACGCACCTGCATCCGAGCCGAGAAGATGGAAGAAGCTGGACGACTTCACACTGTGATGCTCACTCAGGAGGAGCTTGACACACTTATACAAGCACGAGTGGCAAAAATAGTCGAGCAGCGGCAGCAAAGAGCGTTGGCTGATCGGTTGGCGCAGCAGGCGACATCAACCTCGGGATGTCGAGCGACCCAGGAAGACCGGCCAGAACAGCTGCCCATCTGGGGACAAAATAAAGGACCGAACGGCACGCAAGGGGAGGTGATGCCCGCCCCGATACCATTCCACTGGGCTTTGTTCCAGACGCCCTTCGAGATCGCGCAAGCAAACCAAGAGCGAGGTTCGTCGTCAGATGAAGCGCCCGTTCGGAATGCGAGGAAAGGCAAAGAGTCGAAAGCTGATTTGTCTCCCGAGCGGATCAACCACCAATTCTCCGAGGCAATACCAAGGCACTTCACTCCTCTGACGATTGGAGAGTACAATGGATCAATCGACTTGGACGACCATCTTGGTAAGTTCGACAACGCCGCTACTCTTCATCAATACACAGATGGAGTCAAATGTCGAGTCTTCCTCATTACATTATCCGGCTCAGCACACCACTAGTTTCGGAGGTTGCCGGACGGGTCAATCCAGAGTTTTAAGGACTTTCGAACGATTTTTCTCCACCACTTCGCGAGCAGCAGACACTATCAGAAGACAAGCGTCGATCTGTTCTCCATGAAGCAAGGGTCAAGAGAGACTCTCCAAGCCTACATCCAGCGCTTCAACCAGGTAGCGATGGATATTCCCTCGGTCTCGTCCGAGACCATGATGAACGCGACGTAAGGGCTTGTGGACGGGGACTTCTTCCGATCGCTCGTCAAGAAGCTGCCCCGAGACTACGACCATATGTTGAAGAAGACCAACGAATACATAAACGTGGAGGAAGCCCAAGCGGCCATAAGGAAGGAAGCGCCATCAGAACCATCAGCGCCGGCCGATCGAAGGCCGCCGACCAGCCACCAGCAGCCAAGAGGGCCCTGAGCTGAAGGAACACATCCACATCAGGAAGCAAGGCCACATGTCGTCCAACATGTGGCCTCCGAGCAGCTAAAGCCAAAGGGAAACGTATGAACTCCTATGTTCTGTGCTTTCCATCAGTCGACAACCCACAACACCCGCAATTGTCGCGGATTCCCCTTGGTCGCTCAAATGGCCCCTAGAAGTTATCGTCACCGATTGCCTTCCCTCGACCGGCGACATAGGCGTCAGAGCACTGGACGGCAGGAGGAGACTAGGCGATCACCCAAGCATCAGCATCATCATCAGCCAAGGAGTGATGACCATCTCCGAGCCTCACATAAACGAGGCAGACCATCCGCTTGGGAGGAGGAGAACAGAAGCAATGCCGCCCCGGGGGAAGATCAACATCATAGTTGGTGGACCGACCAGCGGAGACTCCAATCGAGCCCGAAAATCATACGCTCGGAGGCTAGAGATCCACGCCGTAGGCTGAGTCAAGAGAGGACGAGCGGACCCGAGATCAGCTTCGGCCCTAGGGATCTCGAGGGGATTGAAGTGCCGCACGAAGACACCCTCATTATCCGAGCAGTAATTACCAACTATTCTATTCACTGCATATTCATTGACACAGGGAGCTCGGTCAATATCATTTTCAAGTAGGCGTTCGATCAGCTCTAGATCGACCGTGCCGAGTTGGATGAAAGGTGCGCTGATGTAGTTAATGTCATGTATTTTCCATTTTCCTGCGCCCTTCGACTGCAAGATTAAAATCAAAAGCAGAAGGGTTGCAAAATTATCGCCGAACGGCGAGTCTTCATCAAATCATCGAGCGGCGACGTTAAACCCAGGTCTCCACCGATGGTCGAGCAGCGACCTTAAACTCCTGCCTTAGAAGACCGTCGAGCGGCGACGTTAAACCTAAGTCTCCATCGACGGTCGAGTGGCAACCTTAAACTCCTGCCTTAGAAGACCATCGAGCGGCGACTTTAAACCCAGGTCTCCACCGACGGTCGAGCGACAACCTTAAACTCCTGCCTTAGAAGATCGTCGAGCGACGACGTTAAACCCAGGTCTCCATCGACAGTCGAGTGGTGACCTTAAACTCCTGCCTTAGAAGACCGTCGAGCGGCGACGTTAAACCCAGGTCTTCACCGGTGGTCAAGCGACGACCTTAAACTCCTGCCTTAGAAGACTGTCGAGTGGCGGCGTTAAACCCAGGTTTCCACCGACGGTCGAGCGGCGACCTTAAACCCGAGGCTTCATCAAGCCGTCGAGCGGCGACGTTAAACCCCAGAGTCGAGCGGTGACTATAAACCCCAGAGGTATAACCCTAATGAGTTCAATAATGGATATGTATCGCCCGTCCAGGACTGAAAGGCCAAAAGCTTAATAAGAAGGCAAGCAAATATGTGAAGAACCGCCAAACAACTTCATTGATAACGAACAAAAAACTACCGAACGACAGTCAAACAAGCAACACTTTGTTACAGAATCCCTCCTCACTTAAGTTACAGAAGCCCTCCTCACTCGATGTAATCAAAAGCTTCGTCAGGAATAGAGTTGAGGAGATGAACGCGGTCGACAGCGTTAGCAGGCAAGACTTCAGGGAGATGGTCGTTTGCCTTCAGCTGGATGATCATCGCGTTGATGGCCAGTTCAAACGATTGGATGATCCGTGTGGACACCTTCACGAGGAACTGGTCCAAGTGGAGGTATCCCTGCTTCATGGCCGCAAAGCGGCTCGACTCGGCGTCCTGGTAAGTCTTCAGGGTTGCGCGGGAGGTCTCTAGAGAATCCTCAAGGGCCTTCACTTGCCCTTGAAGATCGGTCTCCTGAGCTAAACGGCTCTCCCGCTCGGCAACCAAAAGGTTCTCCACCATCTTGAGTTTCTCTGCTAAGTTCCGAGCTTCTTGGTTCTTCAAATCTAGGTCAGCTATAGCTCGATTTTTTCTGGTGGTGGCTTTCTCGATCTTCTGGTGATAGGATTTCACGTAGGTCTCGAGTCGACCCATCATGATCACCCGATCAGAGGAGGTCTTTTGCTCGGCCTCCAGAAGCTTCTTGGTCTTGGCTAGATCGACCTGTAGTTCGGCAATCGAAGGCCCTTGGGAGGAAGAAGCTCCACCAGAAATCTTGAGCTTCTTAAGCTCCTCCTCCACCAGCACCAGACGGTTGCACACCGCCATACTCTCCACCCAGTACTGCACCCAAACTGAAGAATGTTAGTGTCGAACGAATGTAAATCATGAATAGATAAAAAACTTATGTCGGTGGCCATTTGCATGTGGTTGTTGCCAAGCAACCTGGAAGGTATCATCACAGCATGCCCTCTGGCCTCCTCCCAAACCTTGGCGAGCGGCCCGCGGATCAGAATCTGATGCTCTGGAATCTTCGGCTGGTCAGCCGCTGCTAAGAACTCTTCCGTCGGAAGGTGAAGGATTGCCGTCACGGATCGACGACCGCTCGGGGCAGATTGAGCGGACACCGAAGGACCGGAGGACAGGCCGACCGAAGTAGGGAGGATGTCGGATCATAGAATCCTCCGTCGAACTGGAGGAAGAGACGCTAGTGGCTGAATCACAATCGGGTCCGACGACAGATTGGACAATGAGGGGGTCCAATCGGAAGAAACAACTTTCATGGTCTCAGGAGCAGCTGGAAGGGAGATGCCTTCCCACTCGGTGGAGCACACCACCGAAGCTGCAGAGTGGGAAGGGGTGGTCATGCGGCGCCTCTTGCGCTTGGTCAAGGGAACATCGCCAGAAGACCCCGTCCCTTCTTCTCGAGCGGCAGGCTGGGACTCAGAAGGAAGCAGATCCCTGGCTAGTTCTGGTGGGGCGTCTGACCGGCGGCACCATCTCCTTCAATTTGCGCTGCCTCGCTCTCACCCTCGTGAGAGCCGACCAGAGTCAGACCGAGGCTCGCCATCTCTTTTGTCGTTGCTGCCTCGATCTCAGCCTGTTTGACCTTCATAATTCCGACGGCTAAGGAGCGCATCATGATGTCGGTTGCAAAAGAAAGAAAGAATCAGTTAGACTCAAAAGAAGAAAGAATAGAAAATTTCATACCTAGGCTGCTCGGGAGCTTCGTCCGGATCGAACTCAGTACGAACGTATACATCATCCCCTCCGGCAGCAGCTTATGGACGTTGAATTTCTAGTCGGCCAGCAGGTTGGCTGTGTGGAGATAGTCCAGTCGGCTCCTATACTTTGGCAGCTCCGGTTGAGGCGAGAGCTCGACCTGCCACTTGGTACGAAAGCTCGACCGCTCGTGGAGACACATATAAAAAAAGTAATCTTTCCAATGTTTATTGAAATATGTCATTTTGTCGAATAAGACCAAGCCGACCTGAGACTGGAAGAGATAGGTGTCCAGCTCAGACTGCTTGGGGTAATAGAATGGAATACCTGAGGTGTGAAGGGAATACCATACACCTTGAACAGTACAACCACA
The DNA here is from genome assembly GCF_018446385.1 of Zingiber officinale. Lineage (NCBI taxonomy): Eukaryota > Viridiplantae > Streptophyta > Magnoliopsida > Zingiberales > Zingiberaceae > Zingiber > Zingiber officinale. The sequence continues at coordinate 1,164,853 of NC_055995.1, read as the reverse complement.
CCGCACAGGAGGCGAAAAGAATTAGGGAAGAGTTGCGCTAAAGGGACACGAAAATAATTGCAGACTTCAATTATGAAAGGATGGATTGGGAAGCACAGATTAACCACGAATTGGTCACGGAAAAACAGACAGTGTCGATCGACGGGTTATTAGGCCGATCGGATGGGGAGGCTAAGACTATTTCATGATCAGGAGGAATGTCAAAGGCGTTGATGAGGCTCGCAGCATCGCCCGCGTCGAACCGAGTTTCCATGGTGTTGTACCAGAGATCGGGAGTGGGGCCGGACGGCTGCGAAGAACTAGCCATCGCCGGAAAACAAGACAGCAAGGAAATGGGCGGCAAAGCGGATGGAAAAGCACTAAAACAGAAGTGGAAAAACACGAAGGAAAAGAACTGAGCAGTTACAAGGGTGGTGAAAGATCGAAAAGCTTACAAAGAAAGAGTGCTGAAAATACTGAGGGTCGCCGGAGCACTAAACGAACAGAATCGCCGGAGCACTGGATGAGCAGAATCGCCGGAGCGCACGAAGGAGAACAACGATGGAACATAAGCCGACACTGCGGCTTTATAAGGAGTGGGCTCCGCCGACCAGAGTCGTCCGATCCAGGGCACAGGAACCAAAGCACAAATCCAACCGTCGAATTCGAATTGTTGAATGTCACATCAGCTCTGGCGCTTAGATCATGCGGTGATGGCAGCAGTGCCACGTTGCACTCGCTTACGGGGAGGCATTTAATGAGCGCCATTATTAGGAGTGGGTGCATCCTCGGACCTTAATGGCGGGATTTGCATGAATTCCGAGGAGATTTGGGCGACGTCAGCATTGACCGCGCGGGTTGCGCCCATCCGAAGACGCCGAAGGAGAAATTTTCCAAGTGTAAATCCTCAGGGTGTCGAGCGCCCTAGGAGATCAACCCTACGTGGGCCGATCGGGACGCAACCAACCCTTGGCCGATCGGCCGATCGGTCACCAGACTACTTGTCCAGTCAATCATACTCACAACCTCCTTCGACTAGACTTGAGAGGGAGGCACGTGATCCAGTGGTAAGGGTGGGCCCGCCTTGTAGAAGGTCATCGCCACGTAGAGGGTCATAATCAAAGTGGTCAACATCCTGGGCACTCGTCCGATCGGGCGAACCACCTTCCCGGTCGGCATGAAGAGTAACCAATCCGACACTTCGACAGCTCGGCCAAATACCGAGCTTCCGACGCTTAAAAATCCCAAGCATGGAAGGACGAGGGTCGAGCGGCCGCCTCGCTCGGTTAAATGGTGGACGCAACCCCGACCAAGCAGGCAGAGCTCCCTCACTCGACAGGACAAAGTCGGACAGCAGACCATTGATCGAGCGGACGCTCGACCCAACCACGATATCGCCCGGACAACGGACTGGCCGAGTGACTCTCCCGCTCGACCCAATAACGGACAAAAGGAGCAGTGGAAATATCTTCTTAGGGACCGGTGTCGCTGACAAGCGGCATGGTTGGCGACATGGTCAGACAGAGAATCGTACGGTGGAAGCTTCCACTGTCGCGACAGGGATATACTCGGGCTGTTAAGGTATGACGTCAGACACGCTTTTCTGACACATCATTTCCAGATATGTTCTGAGAAACGTGCATGCCTTGGGAAGCGTGCACGAGCCTCTAGGGAGCCCTATGTAATGACCCCCAAACTTCGACGGAGGTAGGTTCACTCCTACTGTAGCTACAGTTACGTTGCTGCTCTTTTCTCTTCTCTTCATTTACTTGCCGCCGGTGACTGACTTGAGCATCGGAGGGTTATCGCCGAGGAACCCCTCCCCGGCTCAACACTAACGACTTGTGGTTGCAGGCTTAGCTCGTCGGAAGCCCACATCATCTTCAGTCTACAGCCAGTCAACGTGAGCGTCATCTCCCCAGCGCTCGTCGACTCGACTCTCGGACAGGATCATTGGTCTATATAAACTACTTCATCTAAATCTCTATTCAAAAATATTATTTTTACATCCTTTTGATGTAGCTCTAAATTATAAGGAGCTATCATTGTCATAATAATTATTAGCGAGTCCTTTTAAGATAAAAGAAAATGTCTCTTTGTAGTCAACACTATCTTTCTAAGTAAAACCTTTCATAACAAGTCTAGCCTTGTATCATTCGATATTGTCATTAGAGTCATGTTTGATTTTAAAGATCCATTTACATCCAAATATCTTTGACCCTTCAGGCAATTCAATAAGATCTCAAACTTTATTCTGATATAATGATTTCAACTTTTCAATCATGGTGTCAAACCACTTTGAGAATTAACACTTTCCATCCCTTGTGAAAATGAAATAGGATATTTATCAATACTTAAGTCAAATTCTGACTCTGGTAGATAAACAACATAATCATTCAGACTAGTGAATCTTCTTTCCCTTCAGACCTTCTTAATGTTATAACCTGTGGTTCATCAACATTAGGTTCATTGTGAACAACATCATAAAGTGTTTGGTCATTAATTTATTGTTCTTATAGGTTGTCAAAATGTCCAATAATAATAGGAACAACAACTTGAGAGGAAGTAATGGGTAAAAGTATTTGTACCCTAACTTTTTGAATTTTCATATCATGCGGTTTAACACTCCCATTGATTTCACTATTCTCAATGAACCTAGCATTTTTAGTTTTAACAATTTTTATAGAATGATTATAATAATAAAATATATATCCTTTTTACTTTTTCTAGATAACCAATGAAAAATCCACTAGTTATTCTTAAATCAAGTTTCTTTTCATATGGATTATAAATTCTTACTTTCGTTTAGCAACCCCAACATATGTAAATGTCTTAAACTAGATTGTCTTCCACTCCATAGTTCAAAAGGAGCTTTTAGAACTATCTTACTAGGAACTATGTTTAACAAGTACATAACGGTTTTAAAAGCTTACATTCATAATGATAAGGGTAAAGGAGAATAACTTAATATATTTCTAACCATATCCATTAGAGTATGATTACGCATTTATGCAATACCTGTTGGAACCCCAAGGTGTTTTGATGTGATCAAACAAGCTAAGTTAGGTCCTGCGTTTGTTTAACCCTTGTGTCTAAGTGTGCAGGAGCTTAGGAACACAGGAAGTCGAGCGGAAGACACGGCTAGCGAGAAGGACGGCACGGGAGAGAGCCGACGGGCTCGGTGCGTCTGAGGGACGAGGTGTCCGCGGAAGAGTACACCGGTGGACGAGAAGAGCGTGCGCGGCGCTCGAGGGACGAGAAACCGGGAAGGAAGGCTGCTCGAGGAGAAGGTCGGAACATGGGTTCGGGTGAGCCCTATTCCGGAAGGCCGAGATCACCCAAGCTAGCGGAGCCGGAGCGAACAGACCCGGACCGAGACTGGGACTTGATGGAGAAGTGATCCCGGATAAAAAGTCAACCACAGTTGACTTTTTGCTCCGGGGCGCCCGGAACCATTCCGGGCGCCCGGAGCATGATTTTGACCAGGATCGCGATTTTCGCAATCTGACCGTTGGGGGATAAAGTTTATCCCCCCGGGGGCGCCCGGAACCCTTCCAGGCGCCCGGACCAAGACTATAAATATAGCCTTGGTCCATCAAGAAAACTACTTGTAATCCGAGTGCTTTCATTTGTGTTATTTATTTCTGTGCAACACTGTAAGAGGCTACTCCGCCTGAGGAGAATCAATTAGTGCATTTCTTTGCATTAGCAATCCTCGATTGCAAACCACGTACTTCCTCTGTGTCTATTTTCTGTTTTAATTAGTCTCTGCCTTTTTAATTACAAGTTCTTTTAAGTTAGTTGAATATCCGAGAAGGGTTTTTGGTTTTATTTTGTAGGGCAATTCACCCCTCCCCTCTTGCCGGAGTGGTATCGAGCGAGGGCGCTTCAGGAGGACTAACCGCCGATCGAAGCAACAAGATGGCCGGACCAAGCATTGTCCCACCAAAATTCGAGGGGAACTTCGCAGACTGGAAGCGTCGTATGGAGGTATTCCTAAAAACAGATTTTGAAATTCGATTTATTATGAAATATGGTTTTGTAGCTCCAATAGATAAAGATGGAAAAGAAAAAGAAGAGAGCGATTGGACAAAGAAGGAGCAGAATGAGTCGGTAGCAAACAGCCGTGCGGAACATCACCTGCTGAGCGTGTTACCACCTCAATAGGTCAACCGCATCGGAAACTATTTATCTGCTAAAGAACTTTGGGAGAAGTTCTTGGAACTCCACGAAGGCACGTCCGAAGCAAAGCTCGCTAGAAGGGACATCCTCCGCAACAAACTGATGAACATCCGTCTGGAGAAAGGTGAGAAAGTAGCCGATTTACACGCAAAGGTAAAAGAACTAGTTACTGGTCTCGAGAACCTCGGTGAAACGATAACAAACCGGGACACTATACGCTACGCGCTCAACGCGTTTCCAAGAACTCCGGAATGGACATCAATCGTCGACGCTTACTACATCTCAAAAGACCTGGAGGTAAGCACTTTAGAAGAGTTGTTTTCTACTCTTGAATTGCATGAAACCAGGTATGCAAGAACGACAAAGGACACAACCCAGACTATGGCGCTGAACGTAACCCAGAAGGATGAACTCGAGTCAGACTCCGAAGACGATCAAGAAGATTACATGGTAAGAAATTTTAAAAAGTTTTTTAGATCTAATAAATTTAAAATGCAGAATAAAAGGAATCAAAAAGGTGGAAGAAAGGTGCGGTGCTACCAGTGTCAGAAGGAGGGACACCTAAGAGAAGACTACCCAGAACTCAAAAAGGCCAAAAGGAAGTCTCCCAAGAAACACAACCTAAAAGCAACTTGGGACGACACTTCTACATCCGAATCAGAAGCTCAAGAATATGCCGGAATAGCACTAATGGCAAGCTACGATAGACAAAGTATATCAGAACCTAGCATCGATGAAGGGGGAGTGACCTCGGATGAAAGCAGTGAAGCAGGGGGAGATTCAGGCTTCAAATCCGACATGGTAAGTGAGGTATGCCTCTTACCCCCTGATCAGCTTTACTCTGGTATCAAAGCTATGACTAAATCCATGTATAAATTAGAAAATAAAAATACCAAATTAGAAAATGAAATTTTAGAAACAAAGAGAATTTTGGCAAAATCATGTCTTATAGAGGATTTTGAAAAATTGAAAATTGAAAATGAAAAACTAAAAGAAGAAATAGAGAGATTGAAAAAATCTAATGGTTCAGATATTCCTACTTTTAGAAATTTAAATTGGTATTATAGATTTCATCAAAGTCAAATTAGAAATATATCAAAAATCTATATACCTAGGAAATACTTGGTTAATCTTGTAGGTAGGAACCTTTACTGGATTCCAAAAACCTGTTTAACTTAAAATTAAAGTCAGACTTAGCATTTTCAGCAAGGAAATTAAACAACTAATTTCTTTATGAGGCTTTGTCTAAGGAAGTGGTTGTTGCTCCAATAACCAAGAAGGCCTAGTGCCTCGCCACGACCTGGAAGCCAACTATCGAAATGAAAAGTTTAATTGACTAACTGAAAAAGCATTAATTTAAATTACTTAATGCTTTAAAAGAGTTATTCAATTTGTGTTAGAAAATAGTTAAAAACTTTCTAACTTAACTTAGAAATCTTTTATTATCTTAGAAATTTTAATGAAAATTGACTTAGAATTTTTTTAAAAAAAATTGCCTTATCATTTTTTTTAAAAAAAAAAATTTCACTTAGAATTTTTTTTTAAAAAAAAATTAGAAATTTTTTTTTGGGAATGCTGAGATAAGTTTTAAACTTAAATTTTTAACACTTATGACTGTTCTTATCTGAAAAATATTTTTTTCAAACGAAAAATTCTGAAGAGTGTCTTTTCTAAATATTTTACACTTAAAAGTTCTTGTTTGAATTTACCTTAGACTTTTTTATAATCCCAAATTTTATGTGATCAAAGGGGGAGAAGTCTGTTAAGTCTAGGGGGAGGTACTATATAATTTTTCAATTGAAAAATATTTGAACTTATTTTAATATAAATTGTTTTTATTGCATATGGTTACCCTAACTTAACTTGGGTTGCTCACATCAAAAAGGGGGAGATTGTTGGAACCCCAAGGTGTTTTGATGTGATCAAACAAGCTAAGTTAGGTCCTGCGTTTGTTTAACCCTTGTGTCTAAGTGTGCAGGAGCTTAGGAACACAGGAAGTCGAGCGGAAGACGCGGCTAGCGAGAAGGACGGCATGGGAGAGAGCCGACGGGCTCGGTGCGTCTGAGGGACGAGGTGTCCGCGGAAGAGTACACCGGTGGACGAGAAGAGCGTGCGCGGCGCTCGAGGGACGAGAAACCCGGAAGGAAGGCTGCTCGAGGAGAAGGCCGGAACATGGGTTCGGGTGAGCCCTATTCCGGAAGGCCGAGATCACCCAAGCTAGCGGAGCCGGAGCGAACAGACCCGGACCGAGACTGGGACTTGACGGAGAAGTGATCCCGGACAAAAAGTCAACCGCAGTTGAATTTTTTCTCCGGGGCGCCCGGAGCATGATTTTGACCAGGATCGCGATTTTCGCAATCTGACCGTTGGGGGATAAAGTTTATCCCCCCGGGGGCGCCCGGAACCCTTTCAGGCGCCCGGACCAAGACTATAAATATAGCCTTGGTCCAGAAGCAATGATCAATCAAGAAAAACTACTTGTAATCCAGTGCTTTCATTTGTGTTATTTATTTCTGTGCTTTCAACGCTGTAAGAGGCTACTCCGCCCAGAGGAGAATCAATTAGTGCGCCGTCTTTACCTTGGATTAGCAATCCTCTGATTGCAAACCAAGTAATTCCTCTGTGTCTATTTTCTGTTTTAATTAGTCTCTGCCTTTTTAATTACAAGTTCTTTTAAGTTAGTTGAATATCCGAGAAGGGTTTTTGGTTTTATTTTGTAGGGCAATTCACCCCTCCCCTCTTGCCGGCCTCCAAAGGGACCTACAATACCATTTTGTTGTAGTGTCTCTGACATTGTGTATTGAGCACAAATGTTATGTGGTTATAAATATTTAGCAAATGGACTAGGGCATTGTTTAGAGTTATCATACTTTCCATAATATTCATCACTGTTGATACAGTCTGACCTGGATGTTGTTTTGCTGTTGACACTGATTTAAGTTTGTATCAGACAATTAACTCAGATTAATTACTAATCCAGGTTGACTAGGTTGACCTGATTGAAGCAGTTGGAAAGTCCTGGTGAGTGAAGCCAGGTGAAAACCCTAGTGAGTGAAGCTAGGTGCAAGTCCTGGTGAGTGAAGCCAGGTGAAAACCCTAGTGAGTGAAGCTAGGTGCAAGTCCTGGTGAGTGAAGCCGGGCAAGGGAAAATCCAGATGGATCAAGGGTGATCGGACATCTGGTGTTGAAAAGTCCAAGAAGGAAACTTGGCATGCGGAGTCAGAAAGGGTTCGGTAGCTCGTTCTCTAGGACCAGATGAAGTCGGAGAGGGCTAGGGAGCTCATTTCTCCGGACTAGGTCAGAGAGGGCTCGACCCGGACTGAGTCAAGAAGCTAGATCGGTCTGCAGACCGATCTAGTGAAACCTTATACCTGATCGGTCTGGCGACCGATCAGGAATCGATCAGTGGCTACTGATCGGTCTGCAGACCGATCAGAAATCGATCAGTAGCCCACTGTGATTTTACTGATCGGTCTGCGGACCGATCAGAAATCAATCAGTAGCCTACTGAGATTTTACTGATCGGTCTGGAGACCGATCAGGAGGCTTTAAGCACTGGGACGAGCGACGCCTGATCGGTCTGGGGACCGATCAGATTAGTACCTGATCGATCCGCAGACCGATCAGAAGCTGCGCACCTTCGGAAAGAGCGACGCCTGATCGGTCTGGGGACCGATCAGATTAGTTCCTGATCGGTCCGCAGACCGATCAGCAATGATCCAGAAAGCGTGGTTCGGTCTGCAGACCGACCCACGGTATTGTTTGCTTTGCATGCACTTTTTCTGATTGCCGTATTTGTATTCACCTATCTGTTTTTAACCATTTGCTGTGAGTCTTTCTAGCTTGCAGGTTGCAGGTCACATTCTCATGTTTGGATTCAAATTAAGCTTCATTAAGAGAAGAAGACAAGTACCCTTTTCACTGTAATTTGCTGCAACAGATGCATTTGAGGCATCAACGTTCACTGACGAAATCTGATTACGTTTGGGCTGCTCAGTTTGACCTCTAGCTATTGGTTCGTATCCAGAGACGCCAGTGATTTCCATTGGCATGGGTTCAGAGAATCAGAAGAGGAGGAGGTGTGATTGGCTACGCCTGGCTGGCAGCAGCGATTCTGCAGACGGCGGTGATTCGAGCAGAGAGACATAAGAAGGAAGAAGAGGAGTTCAGAAAGGGATTCTGAATTCTCTGTCTTTTGTGATCAAGCCTTCGAGAAAGCAAGTTGGTGAAGCTGTGAGCTCTTTGCTGAGAAGGTTGATTGTGCGCTCTCTGCTCTGTTCTCTTCTCCGCGTGGCTGTAAGCTCATCTTAATATTTTTCTCAGCCACTGTAAGTCTTGTGCTTAAATCTATAATCATCTGAGATTTTGTTGAGAGGTTGCTCCACCGAGAAGGAGACATCTTTAGCCGGATCTTGTCTGGGGTGTGATCTACCGAAAGATCAAGGAGTCGTCCTCCTTACGGACACGCCGAGGAGTAGGGGCAAGTTATCCCCGAACCTCGTATATCCTTGTGTCTTCTGTGTGTGCTTTTGTTCCTTCGTCTTCGTTTTAGTTTTCTATTTCCGCTGTGCTAACAAGTTTTTCTTGAAGAAATTTCTGTTTAGTGTTTTTCAAAGAGGCTATTCACCCCCCTCTAGCCATCTAAGATCCCAACAAGTGGTATCAGAGCCTGGTGCTCTTCATCTGGACTAACATTCCAAGGAGCAACAAGATGGCCATGAAGGAAGGATTCAGCACTAACAGACCACCCTTCTTCGATGGAGCAGACTTCCAGTATTGGAAGAGCCGCATGGAGTATTACCTCAAGACCGATATCTCCATGTGGTTCTCCGTCAAGGAGGGATTCTCACCTCCAAAGGATGAAGAAGGTAAGGAACTTGACTCATCGAGATGGTCAACCGAGCAAACTCGCTAGGGACAAGCCGATGCCAAGGCGGTTGTCACTTTGCAATGTGGGATAGCCAAGGATCAACTTGTCAAGGTTGGTCCTTTCACAAGTGTGAAGGATCTATGGAACAAGCTCATCGAGCTCCAAGAAGGGACTCGAGACTCTCGGATCGCCAAGAGGGATTTGTTCCTAAACCAACTACAGAACCTTGTCATGAAGGAAAATGAAACTGTAAGTGAGATACATGGAAGGTTCAAGGAGATCATCAATGGTCTCCATTCGGTGGATGAACGAGTAGAAAACCGTGACCTCGTAAGGTATGCTCTAAAAGCTTTTCCTAGGAATGCCTTGTGGTCATCTATGGTGGATGCCTACAAGGTATCCAAGGATCTTTCCATTGTTAAGTTAGATGAATTTTTTTGTGAAATGGAATTACATGAACTTGCTAACAAAGGGCAAAAAGAGAAAGGTATTGCTTTGGTTGCAGAAGAAAAGAGCAAGGAGGGAAGAAGGAAGAAAGAAAAGAAGAAGGAGAAAGAAATTGTTTCATCTTCATCCTCCTCCGAGTCCGATGATGAAGGTGAATCATCATCAAGCGAGATGGCCAACTTCGTGAGAAGAATCATGAGAAGGAGCAGAAGATACAAAGGAAAGGAAAACCTAGTGAAAAAAATATTGACACACCTAATGTTACATGTTATGAGTGCAGAAAAGGGACACTATCGAGCGAGTGTCCGAAATTAAAAGGAAGGAGGAACGAGCCAAAAGAAGGAGGAAAGAGTCAAGAAGAAGAAGGCTCTAAAAGCTACATGGGATGAGTCTTCTTCAAGTTCATCTGAGGAAGAGAAGAGGGAGAAGAGTACACGGTAGTTAGCCCTCATGGCAAGAGAGGAGTCCGAGTCCGAGAGTGAGGACTCAAGCTCTTCAGCCGCGACTTCATCATCTTCGGATGATGAAGAGGTAACATCTCCCCATTTAGAAAAGTGTTATAAAACAATTGCACATTTGTCTACTTCCCTTAAAAAATCAAAAACAGAAACTAAACTGCTAAAAGATGAAATAGAGAAATTAAGGGCCCTTAGGGCAGATGAGGTCGATGACCTTTATCAAGAGGCCCTAGAGGATGAAAACAAAACCTTGAAGGGTGAAATTGAGAAGCTCAAGAAAATGCTTGAGAAATTCTCAACCAGCTCTAAGACCTTAGACATGATTCTAAATGCCCAAAGGGCGGTCTACAACAAGGCTGGATTAGGATACCAACCTAAGGAGTCTAGTTTTATTTCTTTAGTGTCAAGAACCCAATTTCATAGATCGCATGTTTCTAGGGTTCATGAGACTAGGAAGAAGGTAACAAAGGCATGGGTGCCTAAGTCTTTCATTGTAGATGCATTAGGTCCCAAGATTTGGGTACCTAAAACATCTATCTTTCGTGTCTTGTAGGCATTGGTAAAGGGGGAGCGTCTATCAACTTGGTTTGTTGATAGTGGATGCTCCAAGCACATGACCGGGGACAAGTCACTATTCTCTATCATACAAAATAAAAATAGAGGTAATGTGTCTTTTGGCAATAATGGTAGTCTTAAGGTTATAGGGGTTGGAGACATTCATATATCCGAATGTCTCCACATCAAGAATGTTCTTCTAGTCAAGGGGATGACTTTTAATCTCCTAAGTGTCAGTCAATTGTGTGATACGGGTTACACAATTGAATTTCATTCAAGTCAATGTTTGGTTAAACACATTGACACATTTGACACGGTACTAGTAGGCACAAGGGTTGATAATATTTATCAAGTATCGTTTAAAAGTGCTACTAATGCTTTGATTAAGTGTTTCATGTCAAAAGAAGAAGAGTCTTGGCTATGGCATAGAAGGTTGGCACATGTCAATATGAAGAACATCCGGAAGTTGGCCAACCAAGGATTAGTGCGAGACTTACCCAGCATCAAGTACCACAAGACCAAACTATGTGATGCATGTCAAAAGGGTAAGCAAACAAAAGGTGTTCATAAAGGTAAAAGCATTGTAAGTACATCTACTGCTTTAGATTTATTGCACATGGACCTATTTGATTGCAGTGAGTGTAATATCATTGAATGGAAGTAGATATTGCTTGGTAATCGTTGATGATTTTACTAGATACACATGGACTTTCTTTTTGAAACATAAGGACCAAACTATAGATATTTTTATTTCCTTTTGTAGAAGAACTGAAAATGAAAAATCAACAACAATTAAAACCATTAGAAGTGATCATGGTGGTGAATTTCAAAACCATAGGTTTTTAGAATTTTGTCAAGCAAAAGGGTATAGACATGAGTTCTCAACTCCAAGGACCCCACAACAAAATGGGGTTGTGGAGAGAAAGAACCGAGTCTTACAAGAGGCTGCACGAAGCATGCTCAATGAGTACTCACTACCGAGTTACTTGTGGGCTGAAGCTGTGAATACAGCTTGCTATGTGCAAAACCGAATCCTGATACATAGGTTTTTAGGAAAGACTCCCCATGAACTTTGGTTTGGGAAACCACCTACAATTAAACATCTTAGGGTGTTTGGTTGTAAGGTGTTTATTTTAAATACCAAGGACCATCTTGGAAAATTTTCGGCCAAGGCTGATGAGGGGATACTGGTTGGGTACTCGCTCACCAGCAAAGCCTATCGAGTCTACAACAATAGGACTAAATTGATTGAAGAGTCCTCTGATGTAGCTTTTGAAGAAATCCCTAACTTAAATGATCAACCAAGGGATGTAGGAGAAATTCAATTTGAACTTAGAAATCTAAGTTTGAATGATCAAAATGAAGAACGAGTCGAAGTTGACTCTGATGTTGATGAGCAAAGGCAACAAAGAACTCAATTTGATCCTTTGCCTGATATTGAGTCCTTGCCTGTGCCTAGTGAGACCATTCATGAGGCACCACCAACACCAAGACAATCTAGGATAACCACTAGTCATCCCCAAGACCAAATTGTGGGAGACATCCAACAAGGGGTTAGGACTAGATCATTCTTCAGAAATGAGTCTAATGAAGTCGCATTGATTTCAGAGATTGAACCAAAATTAGTTGATGAGGCATTGCACGATCCTGATTGGATCATAGCTATGCAAGACGAATTAGGTCAATTTGAAAGGAGCCAAGTGTGGGACTTGGTTCCTAGACCGAAAAAGACCACCATTATTGGAACTAAATGGGTCTTCAAAAATAAGTTAAATCAAAAGGGAGAAGTTGTAAGAAACAAGGCAAGACTTGTAGCCAAGGGCTATAGTCAAGTCGAAGGTCTCGATTATGATGAGACTTATGCTCCCGTGGTCCGATTAGAGTCCATTCGTTTGATGCTAGCTTTTGCTGCACATAGAGGTTTCAAGCTCTATCAAATGGATGTTAAATCTGCCTTCTTAAATGGTTTCATTAAAGAAGAGGTCTACGTTGAACAACCACCGGGGTTTGTGAGTACCGAAGCTCCAAACCACGTATACAAGCTCAAGAAAGCTCTCTATGGGCTTAAACAAGCACCACGAGCTTGGTACGAAAGGTTGTCAACATATTTACTAGAAAAGGGTTTTGTGAGAGGCCAAATAGACCCAACACTATTTCTGCGTAGAGATGGTGACAATATTTTTGTAGCCCAAGTATATGTCGATGACATAATTTGTGGCTCAAATAACAAGGGCTATTTGAATGAATTCATTTTTCACATGGAAAGTGAGTTTGAGATGAGTCTAGTAGGAGAGTTGACATTCTTCCTCGGACTTGAAATCAAACAAACTCGAGATGGAATTTATGTCCATCAGGCAAAATACACTCAAGAGATGCTTAGAAAATTCAATATGAGTGACTCTAAGGAAGTGTCCACTCCAATGGCGACAAGCACTCGCCTTGACAATGATGAGAGTGGAAAACCAATTGATCTAACGCAATATAGAAGCATGATTGGTAGTCTTCTATATCTCACCGCTAGTCGATCGGACATACTTTTTGTTGTGGGCATGTGCGCTAGATATCAAGTCCGTGCCAAGGAATCTCATTTAATTGCAGTTAAGAGAATATTGAGATACCTTAAGGGCACAATTCGAGTAGGTCTATGGTACCCTCGTACAGAGTCTTTTGACTTGATAGGCTATACCGATTCCGATTATGCTGGGTGCAAATTGGATCGGAAAAGCACTAGTGGGGGTTGCCAATTCTTAGGTTCATCATTAGTTAGTTGGTCAAGTCGGAAGCAACATTGTGTTGCTCTCTCGAGGCCGAATATATTGCCATGGGAGAGAGTGTATCACAGTTGTTGTGGATGATACACACCCTAGAGGATTATGGACTTTCTTATAAGGGTGTACAAGTGCTATGTGACAACATTAGCACGATCAACCTAACTAAAAATCCAGTCCATCATTCAAGGACCAAGCACATTGAAGTGCGTCATCACTTCATAAGAGATCACGTAGCTAGGGGAGACATTGTGCTCACATATGTGGAGTCAAAGTCAAACCTAGCCGACATTTTCACCAAACCCCTTCCGGAGAATGAATTTAGTCATTTAAGGAGGGAGTTGGGAATGTGTTTGGCTCTTTAGGTCATTAGAACTTCACCATGATCAATAAGGACTATTAAAATGACAAGAGTAATTGGGACAATAATTTGGGCAACTTGGGAACATCTCACACAAACTATAAGGTTTAACAAAATATTTTTGTTTGCTAGAAATGGGGTGAGATGCTAGGATCAACCTAATTATTCAAAATGTATCATGCATCCCTTGAATAATTAGGTTGAAGAGACATTAATGGAGTATGGGGAAGGTCATTACATAATTCACGTGTATTTGGCTCCTAGATCTTACTCATATATTCCATCCAAGGAATCTTGGTTGGACTCTTGCCTAGAAATTTTTCTAATCATGGTTGATGGTTGATGGTTGATGTGTTGATTGGTATTGTTGTTTGGTTCATGTCATGACTTTTGATTGATAAAACGATAGGTTATTAAAGGAAATAATAATAAATTGGATATATTTTGACAAACTTGAAACTAAACATAACAAGAATCAAGAATTTCAGCTTTCATGCCTTGATTGCAAATTAGGACAAGTTGTCTATTTTGACAAACTTGAAACTTGTCTGAAATCTCAGTGTTTGTAGTCGAATTTGAAAGTCTCAAATTATAAACAAATTCACACCATAAGAGCCCATCGTTAGGACATAGTTATGCTTGTAGATTCTCAGGGTTCTAGATATTGATTTTGAAAGTTTTACTGGAGAAACTTCTACGAACTATCAAACATATCTAAGGATTTGATTCTGAAATCACCGAAAATTTCGATGTCGAGACATCGATCGGGCTACCCGATCAGAGAAGATGGATCGGTCGACGACCGATCCAACTTCCCAACCTTTACATGTCAGAATCTGATCGGTCGGGACCGATCGTTATTTTACTCACCGATCGGTCCAGGACCGATCGGATAACTGACACGCATAGGCTCTTCCGATCGGTCCATAGACCGATCGGTGGTTCCAGAAATTCCTGGTGACTCTTCTTTGTCGATCTCCGATCGGTCTACGGACCGATCGGAAGTTCCGATCGGCGGTGACCGAGAGGGCCACTGATCACCTTCCGATCGGTCCACAGACCGGTCAGGAGGTTCCCTGATCGGTCTGGTGACCGATCAGGGGCGTCGGATACCTTCTGATCGGACAACCGTCCGATCATTTCTTCACTGTACACCCATCTTAACCCTTAAAACCTCCCGATCCCCTCTTTCCCTCATTCACGCGAACCCTAGCCGACTCTTCCCACCAGCCCACCCTTTCTCTTCTCCTTGCACGCCGAAGCTCCAGCCCTCGGAAGCCCTAGCCGAGAGTTCCATGGCTCCAAGGTAACTCCTACCTCTATAGAACTTGGCATTGTGTTTTCATTTCTCATCTTCTGTTGTTGTGTTTGTCTCGGTTCTTATTTGTTGGTGGCTCCGGTGCTCACTCATTGCCCCATCTTACCCCATTGTGTCCCCTTAGGAAGAAACCAGTAGGAAGGTACCAAGTCCAAGAGATAAATCCAAAGCTCCTGCTGCTCCTTCTCGACCCCAACCAGCTAGTTCCAGTAGATTCCCAAACCGTCAGTCTGAGCAAGCTTTTCAACAAAGGACATTCAAATTACTTCCTTGTAGGTCCGTGGATAGAAAATTCATGGACAAATTTTGCCCACAAGTGTCCGAAATCATAGCATACTACAAACTCGATTCACTAGTCTACTTGGAACGGGATATCAACTATGACTTGGTCTCTGAGTTCTATAATAACCTTCATGAGACTAATGATCAAGGTTTTAAAACAAGAGTTGCTAAGCGGACTCTTGATTTCAGTATCTCATCTTTCTTTGAGTATCTCGATTGTCGGAGGTGTTCCGGTGATGTCTTTTCGATATTTCCTGACTTACCAGATCAGTTACTTCCACCGTTTGATATCTCATCTGACGATATATATGAGTACTTCTTCAGACAGCCTAGACAAGGGCTAGATGAGCTAGATGTTGACTTCCCTACTTTTGCAGCCTTGAGATTATCTCCTCAAGATTACATTCTTTTTAAAATTGTCACGAACTGCCTTCTACCTATCACATCTAAACCATTATCTGAGATCCGATCATATCATTGTCTTATGCTTTATGGTTTGCGTCGGCGTCTCGATTTTGATATCATGTCGAACATCTACTCCTCGATCGTATCATATTCTCAGCCTAGCGGCTTCACTATTTATATGTCTTATGGGTATATAATTACTGATTGGCTTGAGACCCTTCAGGTTGATGTCTCTAAGGGTAGAATAATCAAAATGGTCAGGCAAGATTGCCGACTTGGGAAACGGGCATTTTCCAAGTCTGGAATCATAGGGCGAAATGGGGATGTTCAGTGGAAGGATGGGAGAGCTTTAGGTGAGTTACCACGACAGGCTGCAGCTGCTCCTGTTGCTGCTCCTCCTGCTGACATTGGCGAGGCGGATCCAGACCTGCGCTGGCAGATCGCTGAGTTGGAGAGCCGATTTGATCGTCACGAGGAGATGGTGGCTGCTGAGTTCGATGGACTACGCATACGGATTGACCGGCGCTACGATGACCTGCGCGGGCATATTGACCAGCGCTTCGATGATATGCGCAGTCATCAGGTGGTGACACAGCAGTTGCTACTCGGATGGATGGCACGCTACCCGCCTCCGCAGTCTTACCCAGGCTATTCATCCTCCAGCGTGCCGCCGGACGTTGATTGATATATTGTGTGTCACCTTGTCTGTATGTATTTTGGATGTTATTTGTTAGTCTGATCTGGATGTTTACACTTCTGATGCTACTCATATATTTATGCTACTCGGTTTTATATTTGCTTGCTCCTTATTATGCTTCATTTTCTATGTTTTTTTAATAATATGCTGTTCCTATGCCATGATTTGATTGTATCTTTTGTCTTTCTTACTGTCGTATTGTGACCTTAGAGGGAACTCTAGGTCAGTTAAAAGAAGGCAGTATGGATTAAGGGGGAGCCTTTTTAGTTTTTGTCACCTCATTTGCACCTTTTCGGTGTTTGACAAAGGGGGAGAGGATACCTAAGTTTAGAAATTAATGATCTAAAGATTTTAGGGGAGAGGATAACGGGAAGGATCTTGATTCCCGTCCTTGACTTGGTGGTGTATCCGTCTTAGGGGGAGGATCCTGATTTCCCTAAAATTATGGGTATATGAGCATTTCTGATCTAAACTTAAATCGTGTTGTCAAACAACAAAAAGGGGGAGATTGTTGATACAGTCTGACCTGGATGTTGGTTTTTTGTTGACACCGATTTAAGTTTGTATCAGAACAATTAACTCAGATTAATTACTGGTTGACCTGATTGAAGGTAGTTGAAAGTCCTGGTGAGTGAAGCCAGGTGAAAACCCTAGTGAGTGAAGCTAGGTGCAAGTCCTGGTGAGTGAAGCCAGGTGAAAACCCTAGTGAGTGAAGCTAGGTGCAAGTCCTGGTGAGTGAAGCCGGGCAAGGGAAAATCCAGATGGATCAAGGGTGATCGGACATCTGGTGTTGAAAAGTCCAAGAAGGAAACTTGGCATGCGGAGTCAGAGAGGGTTCGGTAGCTCGTTCTCTAGGACCAGATGAAGTCGGAGAGGGCTAGGGAGCTCATTTCTCCGGACTAGGTCAGAGAGGGCTCGACCCGGACTGAGTCAAGAAGCTGGATCGGTCTGCAGACCGATCAGAAATCGATCAGTAGCCCACTGTGATTTTACTGATCGGTCTGCGGACCGATCAGAAATCGATCAGTAACCCACTGTGATTTTACTGATCGGTCTGCGGACCGATCAGAAATCAATCAGTAGCCTACTGAGATTTTACTGATCGGTCTGGAGACCGATCAGGAGGTTTTAAGCTTCGGAAAGAGCGACGCCTGATCGGTCTGGGGACCGATCAGATTAGTGCCTGATCGGTCCGCAGACCGATCAGAAGCTGCGCACCTTCGGAAAGAGCGACGCCTGATCGGTCTGGGGACCGATCAGATTAGTTCCTGATCGGTCTGCAGACCGATCAGAGATGATCCAGAAAGCGTGGTTCGGTCTGCAGACCAATCCACGGTATTGTTTGCTTTGCATGCACTTTTTCTGATTGCCGTATTTGTATTCACCTATCTGTTTTTAACCATTTGCTGTGAGTCTTTCTAGCTTGCAGGTTGCAGGTCACATTCTCATGTTTGGATTCAAATTAAGCTTCATTAAGAGAAGGAGACAAGTACCCGTTTCACTGTAATTTGCTGCAACAGATGCATTTGAGGCATCAACGTTCTCTGACGAAATCTGATTAAGATTGGGCTGCTCAGTTTGACCTCTAGCTATTGGTTCGTATCCAGAGACGCCAGTGATTTCCATTGGCATGGGTTCAGAGAATCAGAAGAGGAGGAGGTGTGATTGGCTACGCCTGGCTGGCAGCAGCGATTCTGCAGACGGCGGTGATTCGAGCCAGTGAAGCAGAGAGACATAAGAAGGAAGAAGAGGAGTTCAGAAAGGGTATTCTGAATTCTCTGTCTTTTGTGATCAAGCCTTCGAGAAAGCAAGTTGGTGAAGCTGTGAGCTCTTTGCTGAGAAGGTTGATTGTGCGCTCTCTGCTCTGTTCTCTTCTCCGCGTGGCTGTAAGCTCATCTTAATATTTTTCTCAGCCACTGTAAGTCTTGTGCTTAAATCTATAATCATCTGAGATTTTGTTGAGAGGTTGCTCCACCGAGAAGGAGACATCTTTAGCCGGATCTTGTCTGGGGTGTGATCTACCGAAAGATCAAGGAGTCGTCCTCCTTACGGACACGCCGAGGAGTAGGGGCAAGTTATCCCCGAACCTCGTATATCCTTGTGTCTGCTGTGTGTTTGTTTTCTTTCGTTTTAGTTTTTCTATTTCCGCTGTGCTGTGCTAACAAAGTTCTTGAAGAAATTTCTGTTTAGTGTTTTTCAAAGAGGCTATTCACCCCCCTCTAGCCATCTAAGATCCCAACAATCACCTCTATCAAATCAGATAATTTTTAACTTCTATCTAATTGTCTTTCAACCTCATTAAAAAATACCTCTAAGATATTTACCAATAGATATTTTTCATGCAACAAATAGACATAGTCATAATGTCAATAATCATGAAATATTTTTCTCTTCCAAGGGATTGAACATCAAAAGGTCCACATATGTCGGTATGTACAATTTCTAAAAGTTGTGTGCTTCTTGTAGATATTTTCTTAATTATGTGTTTTGTATTTTTCCCTTAATACAATCCACACAAATTTTAAGATCAATAAAATCCAAATCATGAAAAATTTCATTCTTTACTGCCCTTTGTAACCATTCTTTAGATATATAATCCAAATGTTTATGCCACAAGTAAGCTGAGATTTCATCCATTAAACCACATTTTGTTCCAATATTATGATGTAAGCTAAATAGAGTCTCAATAAACAAACTATTAAGCTTTAATGTATACAAGCACTGGCGGAGCTTACACGGGCCCAGTGTGGGCAGTTGCCCACACTGGGCCCGGACAAAAAAAAAATATATTATTAATCTTTTTTTTTGCCCTAAGTCAACCCCATTAAACTAATTGCTCTCTGCCTCTCTAATCTTGCGACGAACGAATTCTGCAGTCTCCACGCCGAACCTGCAGAGAGCCAGAGGCCCAGAGGAACACCGAACACGACTACACGAGTTGGGAGAAAAGTATCGTGTGCGACCACACAGTCGGCTACACGCCTGCAAGCTGCAGCAACCTCACAAACGCCTCCCGAAATACCCATCTTCATTCTTCAGTAGTCAGTCTTTCCTCGCCGGCCAGCGGCCGCCGCCTCCTTTTCGACTTCATCTTCCTCCTTTGCTGCCGCACTCCATAGCAATCTAAGAAGCCCAAGGACCCAAGGTAACCCTTAAGGCCTTAACCTAAATGCTTTTTTCCTGTTCCGAAAAAAAAAACGGCGAACTATGCTTGGGTAAAAAAGTTATCTATATATTTTTATTAAATAATTTTCAATAAAAAGCTATCTATATATTTTTTTGTTTTCTACTATATGCTAATAATGCTTAAAAATTAACAACTACAGCCACTGCCCACTAATGTGATAGTTAACTATGAGAATTTTTTTTTTCTTTTGCAATAATTATTCATATACAAGGTTGTGCACGGCAGCATGGGTAAAAAAGTATGGATAAATATTAAATCTATGCTATGTTAATTAAATATATAATTTGATAATTTTAGAATTTTGTTTAAGTTTGGATTGTTAATTTATTTTTTATTTATTTATATTAGGAAATCACTATGTCTACAATGCATAGATTTTTTAAAAGAAAAGCTCCAGAACCAGAAGAACAAAATACTGGAAATGTTACAGTTGGAGAATTTGATTTTTCACAACTACCAGCAGATCCTGGACAAAGGATTCCCATTTGTTCTTATAATGTTAACATTAGAGATCAAGTTCGAAGGATATATTTACAAAAAGGCCCATGTCAACCTTCAAGTTATGAATTCCCAAAACGAAAATTTGGAGTAAGCCAATTTAGACGGTTCAATCCTTCATGGTTTAAAGAATTTGGCGATTGGTTGGAATATAGTATAGAAAAAGATGCAGCGTATTGTTTGTATTGTTATCTTTTCAAGACAACTAAGGGGAAACAAGCCGGAGGAGAGACTTTTGTTAGTGAAGGATTCACAAATTGGAAGAGTAAAGATAGATTAAATATTCATGTTGGCCAACATGATAGTGAACATCATAAAGCTCGAATGAATTGTGAAGCTTTGATGAATCAAGATGAGCACATCCAATCAATTTTTCACAAACAGTCAAAGCAAATGCGAAGTGATTATCGTATCCGTCTCACTGCTTCGATTGATTGTATTAGAGTTCTGTTGCGACAAGGGAATTCATTTCGGGGTCATGATGAGACTGAAGGTTCTCTTAATCCGGGTAACTTTCTTATTCAACTGGAGTTTTTAGGTGCTCATAATAAAGAGATTAATGATGTGATATTGAAAAATGCTCCTAAAAATTGCAAGTTAACATCACCGGATATTCAGAAGGATATAGTAAGGGCTTGTGCAACTGAAACAATTAATGTTATTATCAAAGATATTGGTAATTCATTATTCTCTAATTTAGTTGATGAATCTCGTGATGTGTCAATGAAGGAGCAAATGTCAGTTGTTTTGCGCTATGTTGATAGTAGTGGGCATATAAATGAGCGTTTTATTGGAATTGAACATGTTACTAGTACTACAGCACTCTCACTTAAAGCTGCTATTGATAAGATGTTCGCTAAATATAATTTGAGCATATCTAATGTGAGAGGACAAGGTTTTGATGGAGCAAGTAATATGCAAGGTAAATTTAATGGTCTAATAGCACTCATTTTAAAGGAGAACCCATGTGCATTTTACATACATTGTTTTGCCCATCAGCTTCAACTAGCTCTTATAGCTGTGGCCAAGAAAAAATCTTCCAATTTCTAATTTCTTTCGTATTGTTGGTGATGTGGTAAATGTTGTTGGATCATCCTGCAAACGTTCTGATCTTCTTAAGGAGAAACATTCAGATTTTATTGTTGAGGCACTAGAGAGGGGTGAAATTTCAAGTGGTCGAGGGCTTAATCAAGAAACTACTCTTCAACGTGTTGGGGATACACGTTGGGGGTCACATTACAATTCTTTGAACAGTTTGATTTCTATGTTCTCTGCTGTCAGTGATGTGCTTGAAATGATTTCAGAAGATGATTCCAGTTCTCCTGATCAAAAAACTGAGGCATTTAATTTATTGGAGTCAATACTTTCATTTGATTTTGCATTCAATCTATACTTGATGAAACATGTCTTAGGGATTTCGAGTGAATTGTCGACGGCATTACAAAAGAAAGATCAGGATATTGTAAACGCAATGGATTTGGTACAAGTATGCAAACACCGACTCCAAAATATGAGAGAAGATGGTTGGGATTCATTTTTAGAAAAGGTTTAGTATTTTTGTCAACAACATTACATTGATTGTCTCAAAATGGATGATATGTTCACACGTTGGGCACCACGTGGTCGTCCCCATCGTAATCCACCATAAGTGACAAATTTACATCACTATCGAGTTGATTTATTTTATGGTGTTATTGATATGCAACTTCAAGAATTAAATGATCGTTTCTCAGAGGCAAGTACAGAGTTACTTCTTTGTGTAGCTTGTTTGTGTCCACAAAACTCTTTTATAGCTTTTGACAAGAAAAAATTGTTGCAACTGGCTGAGTTTTATCCACAAGATTTCTCAAGATTTGATCTTCTCGTACTTGATGATCAACTTGAAACTTATATATGTGATATGCGTTCTAACAAAACATTTCAAGGATTGAAAGTCCTCGGTGATCTTTCAGAGAAGTTAGTTATGTCAAAGAAAAATATGGTGTATCCATTGGTTTTTAAACTTTTGACATTAGCATTAATTTTACCAGTTGCGACTGCGTCTGTAGAGAGAGTATTTTCTGCCATGAGAATTGTGAAAGACAGGTTGCGCAATCGAATGAGTGACGATTGGATGAATGATAGTCTTATTGTCTATGTAGAGAAAGATATATTTCTAACGGTTGATAATGAAGCTATTATACAAAAGTTTCAAAATATGAAGACTCGAAAAGAACAATTGTAAGGTAATTATGTTGTGATGTTTGATTTCATATTGCATGCTTTGTTAATAAAAGAATTAGCTTCTTGACTTAAACTCTTTACAACTCTTCTTTGAAATGAATTTATTCTTTAAAAAATCATGTAGTTTTACTAATTGTTGAATATGTCACGTTATCACTCATAAGTATAAGTTTTAGCTTTCCATTTTAAATTTTCATGGCAAGTGCTAATTTGTCTTATTCATTTGCAGCTATATTTCTATACAGATTTCATCAACGTGGATGGTATTGGCTTGATGCTTGAAAATTATGAACAACTTTTGAGTGTATCTTATAACCAAGAATCTTTTTGAAGATGGTGGAATAGATAGTTTTTTTGATATTAGGGAGGATAATCCGGTTGGACAAGCTCAACGGGTTAGTTTTCATTTTGTCATTTACGGTTTAATTATTATGTCAACTTTTAATCTTTTATGCATCATATTCTGTTCTATTAT
This sequence comes from Zingiber officinale, assembly GCF_018446385.1. Taxonomy (NCBI): domain Eukaryota; kingdom Viridiplantae; phylum Streptophyta; class Magnoliopsida; order Zingiberales; family Zingiberaceae; genus Zingiber; species Zingiber officinale. The sequence continues at coordinate 1,142,148 of NC_055995.1, read as the reverse complement.
ATATTGCTTAGTCTTTGTTGATCTTTAATTTTATACCATTACAATTATAAAATTGAATTTTGTTTTACTTTATTAAATATATTTTATTATTGCCTACACTCAACCAATATCCTAGCTCCGCCCCTGTATACAAGTCATCATAAAAAATACCAAAACCAATAGAGTGATTATTCTTAAACAAACTGAAATATTTATTTTCAAACTTAAATGAGTATCCAACTATATCAAGTTTTGATAAAGAAATTAAATTTCTACTAACAGAAGAAATATAAAGAGTTTGAAAAAAAAAATCTAAATGATATCTAGTGTATAAAATCAAATAATAAGTTCCAATAGCTTTAACTGGAGCCTTGACTCGATTTCTCATAAAGGTAAACTTTTCATTTAGCTTTATGATTTGGATCGTAAGAAATCTCTACATCATATTTGAAACATGAGTAGTACAACAAGAATCAATCCACCATATATTATAAGGAACTTCTGCCAAATTTGATTCAAAATATACAAAAACAGCAGGTTTACTTTTCTTTTCTACCAAGTCTTTCATTTTTGATAATCTTTCTGAAAGTGTTCAGGCTTATGATAAAAATGATACTTATCATTCTTTTGTCTCTTGTTTTGATTTTGGACAGATGACACATTTAACTTTAAGTATCCGTTATTGTTCGTTGTATTTTTCTTTCTTGATTTCTTTTTGACATGAGATTAATTGAGTGAACTCTTTGTTTTTTAACCTTGCTTCCTCTTGAATAAGCATACTTTACAATTTAGTCACATTTCATTTATCCTTTATAGTATTATAGTTGATTTGGAATGACTCATACTCAAGAGATAGGGAGTTTACAATAAACTACATAAGGAAGCTTTGGCTCAATTTCATTCTCATGGAATTCAATCTTGCAGTAATATTCATCATTTCAGTGATATGCTCATGCATGATAATCATCAAACTTCATGATGGTTAACATACCCATTAATATCCCATAATAACTTACCAACAGACTCAAATTGAGATAGATTTTCTACAAACTTCATAAATTCTCTAGCATCATCAATTTTAGGAATTGTTGACTTAATGATATCTGTTACGAGCATTTGCATAAATATTAAGCTAAGTCTATTTGATCTTTCCCAAATCTTATGGAAAGATACTTATTCAATGTTGCAAGTATCAGTAAGTGCAACAGGTTTATTTATAAGAAGTGTCAAATCAAGATCTAAAATATCTAAATGAAGCTGGATTTGTTTACTTCATTCAGAAAAAGTAAACCTATTGAACCTCGAAATAGACAAAGCTTGTGAATGAAGAGCAACAGTTGTTGATGCTGCAAAATATATAAAATGCTCATGCTTACTTTGAATTATAAATCATAATGTAAAATTTAGATAACATTCATATGAACTTTAAATGCATAATGAGATTCTCCTTTGGATGATACTACAACATGTTGGAGCAGCGGGGTCGGTAAGAGGGTGCATCGTCTGTTAAAAAGTAAAACAAAATCTTTCTCTGTTTTTTCAATTAAGATTAGTAGCACTATCACAATAATTATAAACTCAAATCAACAACTGAAACAATTAAAAGAGGCTAACAGGTTTAACTTAACTACAACCTATGTGGTTGTTAATTCAAGACGGTTGCAAAGCTCCACTAAAAATATCTCCTTTTTGTAGGCGGAGAAGTCTCTTATAATCTATGAAAAGCTCAGAAAAGACTAGAAAATTGATTACAGCAGTTGTTGTGCTATTTCCTAGCTCTAGGGGCCTTTTTATAGCTTCTGGATGTTGGATCGTGTAATTCGATGGAGGGGGGGGTGAATATCGATTTAAAATTTAAGCGAGTAAGCAGCGGAAACACGAAAATAGAACAATGCTAACACAAGTAATTTTTTACTTGGTTCGGAACCTATGTCGACTCGTACTCCAAGGCCCGCACTCATTGAGTGCTTTCGTTGGGCAATCCACTAGAAATTCGAAATATTACAAAAGTAAAGTACAGAATTGCTTTTAAAGAAAAAGAAATACCGACAATAAAGAGTAAAAAGAAAAACAACACTTTGTCGATCACAACGTCGTAGGAGCACAGTAGAGCAAGCAATGGAAGATCTTGTGTTGTTAGTTGTCTTTGCTCCAACCTTCACCCTCCTTATATAGGAGGCTCCGGGCACCCGGATCCCTTCCGGGCGCCTGGAATGTGACGTAGCCCAGCCAATCACGAAGCTCCACGTGTCGACGTGCGTTGGAGGATAAAACTTACCTCCGGACTCCCGAACCCTAGTTTTCCAGCAATCTCCTTCCTGCAAGAAAACGTTAGTCCGAAGGCAAATGTAAATTATATATCCTGTAAAACAAAGTGTTAGCACAGTTTATAATTAAACAGAATAGTAATTAGATTCCGTCTCACCGAGACCGAAATCTAGTCAAGATCTCAACTTAGCGTTCCAAAATGGTTTTAAGTTGGATCGACGTCTAAGTTCCCTTCTCGGGAACGCGTCCTCACAGTCACTCTCCTCCAGTGACTTACCACCACTTACTTGCCAGACGTCCGGTCAGCCCTTTGACCTGTCTGGACTTCGTGCCAGCTATCAGGTCAGCTCATCAACCTAGCTGGACTTCGTGCCAGATGTCAGGTCAGGCCATCAACCCGTCTGGACTTCGTGCCAGCTATCAGGTCAGCCCATCGACCTAGCTGAACTTCGTGCCAGACGTCAGGTCAGCCCGTCGACCCGTCTGGACTTATGACAGCCTGGGTTAAGTTAGTAAAAAATATGCAAGTAAAACAAGCAATTATAAGGTTTTTTAAGTTAGTCTTTATTTGGTATTTCATTGATTTATTTTAACTAACTTAAGCCACCTAACCCTCCCCCTTTAACATTCATCAAAAAATAACACAGAAAAATAAGTGATTTAGGGAAGTAAGAGAAAAATTAAAGAATTAAAGTTAAATTGACTTGGGGGAGTCTAAAGTAGAAAACATAGAATATTTTACTTAAAACCTTAGCTTTTAGCTTTCTAAAAAAAATAACTAAGTTTTAAAGGAAGATAACTTTTGAAAAATAACTTTGTAAATTTTTGAGTGATTTTTAAAGATAAAATTTGCAAATTTAACCTAATTTTTGAAATAAACTTTGTAAATTTAAGACACAATTTTCAAATATAGCATTTTTACAAAAGGAAGATTATTAAAGCTAAGTCCAATTTTCAAATCAAAATTTCAAAACTAAGTAAAATTTTATTTTTCAAGACTAAGTTTGTAAAATCCAACTTTTAAAATCAATTTTCAAAACTATGTTTGGAAAATCCAACTTTCAAGACCAACTTTTAAAACTAAGTAAAATCTGTTTTCAAAACCGAGGTTGTACATGAAGGGTGCTGGAATTCCGTTCTGTTTAAATTTCCTCGTACAAAAATTGTACAAGTACAGAACTATTCTTAGCAACCCGCATGTTCGATCAGACATGTGTTTGATCAATCAAGCAAGTTCTTGACGGATCAAAGCACACCTTGATCGAAGTACAAGATCGCTGGCCTCTTGTGTTGGTATTCAAAATCAATAAAAAGAAAACAAAACTAGATACGCAGCGGAATTAAGAACTAGTTGTACATTTTCTTTGTAGCTAAAGACCTCTTGATCTTCTGTCGTATTCCTCTCCTCTTCTTGGACGTCGTGTGGGCGACGATCTATCAAGACAACACCACTCTCCTTCTCTTCTCGGTTTCCAAACCACCGGCTACAAAAGGAGGCTCTAGGATGGGGCACCTTCCAATCTTTTTCCTTCTTCTCTCCTCTTCTTCCTCTTCTTCCTTTTCTTCCTCTTCTTCTTGCCGCCGATGACCAATGGATTGCTAGGAAGGGGCGCCGACCCTAGCTAGGAGAGGAAGGGGGAAAGGGGTGCCGACCCTAGAGGGAGAGAGAGGTGTCGCTGACCACAAGATAGGGAAAAGAGAATTAGGAAAATTAGGTTTTAGGAGCCACCACCTACTCCTTTTTATAAGCTTGCCATCGGTTACAAAAAAAGAAAAATAACAGAATTTTGTTTAGAAAAAATCTCCCTTTCTATAACCAAGTTAAACCAAGACAAGTTAAACCAAATCAAGTTAAACCAAGCCAAGTTAAACCAAACCAAGTTATGCATGGGTGGATGCAAGACTTTATATAGAGGCTACAACAGAGACCTAGAGGAGAATTGATTTAGGCCACCTGATGGGCTCGGGCTTCCTGTGTTCGACCCGAACATCCAACCCAAGTCCATCAATAATAACTCATACCACTAAAGGGTTATTATTGAACTATCGTACCAATCTCATATTACAATATGAGCTCCTTCTTATCATGAGTGAGTTAATCTCCCCGTGTTTAAGATATCGTATGTTCATTAATTAATTAAGTCACTAACAACCCAATTAATTAACATCTGATTCCAAGAGTAGTACCACTCAACTTTATTATCATGCCGGACTAAGTCCACCTGCATGGTTTATATGATAATCCTTATGAGCTCCTCGAGGGGACATCATTAGCTTAAATAATTAGGACACAGTTTGCTTCTGTAATTAACAACACACCATATAAATAATACTATCTTCCAACTCATCGGGCCTATTGATTTAACGAATAAATCTCATCCATTGATAAGTTAAAGAAATAAATACTAAGTATACGTGCTTGTTATTATATAGAGATTAAGAGGACGCATATCCATAATAACAAAGGTGTTGTTCTTTTACGTAGTCAGTACAAATAAAACAACCTCAAACGGGCATGCTCAATACACACATAGTGTATTAGTATAATTTTATAACCAAGATAGACTAATACCAAATTATACTACAACCATTCCAATGGTTTGTCCCAATCCATCTTGGTTATGAGCTACTATTTATAATTTATAAGGAACCAATAACATGATATTTTGTGTGGCACCACACACCATGTTATCTACAATATAAATTTGTTGGAGTGTATATTGAAAGCCTAAGCTTTTGTAAACATTTGTTTTGAATAAAGAATCACATTTGGTCAAATTATCTACATTTGTTTGTAGTTGTTCAATTAATTTATATTGTAGATAACATAGTATGTGGTGTCACATGCAGAAGATGATGTTATCAGTACCTTATAAATTATAAACAGTAGCTCACGACCAAAATGGAAAGGAACAAACCATTAGAAGGTCGTAGTGTAATTAGGAATTAGTTTATCTTAACTATATAATTACACTAGTACACTTAAAGTGTATTGAGTAGGACCATTAGAGGTCGTTTCTTTTATACTGACTTTATAAAGATATTAAAGACCTCAGTTATTATGAAAGTGTGTGCTCTTAATTCTAATATAATAACAAGCACATATATTTGATATTTATTTCTTTAATTTATCAATGGGTGAGATTTAGTTCGATGAATCAATAAGCCCGATAAATTGGGAAATGATATCACTTATAGTGTGTGTTGTTGATTATAGAAGGAAACTGTGTCCTAGAGATACTAGGTTGATAATGTCCCCAAGAGGAGCTCATAAGGATTGTCATGTTAAACCCTGCAGGTGGACTTAGTCCGACATGATGATAAGGTTGAGTGGTACTACTCTTGGACTAAGATATTAATTAAATGAGTTGTCAGTAACTCACTTAATTAGTGGACATTCGATATCTTAAACACAGGGAGACTGACACACTCATAATAAGAAGGAGCCCAAAAATATAATTTGGGATTGGTGCGGTAGTTCAATAATAGTTCTCTAGTGGAATGAATTATTATTGATAAAATTAAGTTGTGTGTTCGGGGCGAACACAGGATGCTTAATTTTATCGGGAGACCAAAACCAATTTCTCCTCTCGGTCCCTATCGTAGCCTCTTATTTATAGAGTACTATACCCACCTATACCCACCTTCTATACCCACCTAAAGGGGGCCGGCTAAGCTAGCTTGGGGATCAAGCTAGGGCCGGCATAAGCATGGTTTATGGGTGGCCGACCCTAAGCTTGAACCCAAGCTAAAGGGGGCCGACCTTAATAAAAAGAATTTTAATTTTAATTTTTCTTATGTGGAAGATATAATTTATTGGAGAGAATTAAAATTAAATATCTCTCTTAAAAGATCTACAAAAGATTAAAGAAAGAGATTAGATCTCTTTCCTTATTTGTAGATTGGAAAAATATTTTATTTTCTCTTTGTAAAATTATTCACATGTTGAAAAATAAAATTATAGAAATTTCTTTTTAACCATGAAGGGATTTTGAAGAGAAATTTTATTTTTTAAAATTTCCAAAGACAAATAAGGAAGTTTTAATTTGTTGATTGAAACTTGTCTAATTTGTCTCTCTATGATGTGGCCGGCCATTATAAGTTTAATTGGGAAATTTTATTTTATTTTTCTCAATTAATTCATGTCAAGGAAAATTAAGGAAGTTTTATTGTAATTAAATTTCCTAATTTACCAAGGCTAAGGAATATAAAAGAGGGGGTTGGGGTGCCTTCAAGAGGTACAACCTCTATTATTTTTCTCCCTCTCTTATTCCTTGGTGTGGCCGGCCATCCTCTCCCTCTCTTCCTCTTTGTGGTGGCCGAAACCTCTCTCTTGCTTGGAGCTCTTGTGGTGGCCGGATACTACTTGGAGAAGAAGAAGAAGGAGGAGAGAAAGCTTGCATCCCTTGGAGCTTGGTTGGTGGTTTTCTTCATCCTTGGTAAAACTCTTGTTTTGGCCGAACCTAGCTAGGAGGAGAAGAAGGTGCTTTGGTGGTTTCTCATCTCGGAAGATCGTTGCCCACACAACGTCCGAGGTTAGAAGAGGAATACGGTAGAAGATCAAGAGGTCTTTCTAAAAGGTATAACTAGTAATTTTTCCTTTCCGCATCATACTAGTTATTTTTGGAAATAATACCAAATACAAGAGGCTTACGATTCTAGTGTTTCGAATTTATTTTCGATGTAGTGTTCTTATGTTTATTTCTTTTCCTTGTGATTTGATTGTTCCTTTCGGTTAACCTAAAGTTATTTTAGGAAATTAAATATTAGCTTTCCATAAAAGGTTTTGTCTAGTCGATGGTGGTTGCTCCCATATCCAAGAAGGTCATGTGCCTCGCCATGTCAGTACTGGGAACCAATTATAGAAATTAATATTTAATGGAATTAATAACTTAGGTGATTTGGATCAAACGTGTTAAGTTCCGCAGGAGATCCACGTCTAAACCTAAAAGAACAAATAGATTAAGTTTTGGATCAAACGTGTTAAGTTCCGCAGGCGATCCAAAATTTAATTTAAAAGAACACATGGTAGCTAGGAAAAGGTTCAGACTTTTGTACAAAATTTTTGTAGAGTGGAACCTCTAGGTTTTCCGAGTAGCAACCAACAAAATTAAATGGACAACTGCATTGACATATATATAAATATAAAATGCAGACATTTGACCAAGGTGATTCTCATTTCAAAATATTTCAAAACAGATATTCATACAAAAGCTAGGCTTATAGTATACATCCTAACAATCTCCCACTTATACTAAAAGACTATGTTGCCATAAATGCTGTCATACATCTGATTCTCATCCCCTCAACATGCTTATCAAAAGCTCTCGTCGGAATGACCTTAGTGAAAGGATCTATCAGGTTATCTGCTAATGTAATCTTGGCGACAACAATCTCTCCTCGTTTTACGATGTCTCGTATCAGGTGGTACTTGCGCTCAATGTGTTTACTTGCCTTATGAGCTCGTGGTTCCTTCGAGTTTGCTACTACACCACTGTTATCACAATAAATTGTGATAAATTTGGGCAAACCAGGAATCACATCTAAGCCTATCAAGAAATTTCTGAGCCATACAACTTCTTTGGCTGCCTCAAAGGCTGCCACATACTCAGCTTCCATGGTGGAGTCTGAAACACATTTCTGCTTAACACTCCTCCATGCTATGGCTCCACCTCCTAAAGTAAACACATACCCCGAGGTTGATTTACTGCTGTCCCTATCTGATTGAAAATCCGTATCCGTGTAGCCCACAGGGAGCAAATCATCTGCCCGGTAAAGCAGCATATAATCTCTAGTCCTCTTCAGGTACTTTAATATATACTTTACGGCAGTCTAATATCCAGTCCTAGGTTACTTTGATATATGCTAACCATGTCCACGACAAAACAGATATCCGGTCTCGTACATAACATCATATACATTAGTCTTCCTACAGCTGAAGCATAAGGAACTACCTTCATCTCCTCTATTTCCTTTGATGTTTTAGGACATATCTCTTTAGATAAAGGTACTCCATGCCGAAAAGGTAGAAAACTTTTCTTGGAATTTTGCATGCTAATACGAGCTAGGATAGTATCGATGTATGAAGCTTGGGATAAGCACAACATCTTTTTCTTGCGATCCCATATTGCTTTGATCCCAAGAATATGCTCACATTCTTCCAAGTCCTTCATATCAAACTGCTTGGACAATGATAATGCACAAAATCTATATTAAATGTCACAAATAGGCTTTATCAAATTAGCAAATGTATATTCCACTGAACCCCTTAATTTCACAATAGCGTTGTAGTAACAAGCCCAGGATCGATCCGAGGAACCAACGGTAGAATGTAATTTAGGATTGTCTTTTATTCCTATTTTTCGGGGTTTTCGATATAAAAATGGAGTTGGGGGTTTAAGCTTTAAATCTAAATCTAACAGAGGAAAAACACAGCAATTAAGAAATTAATCTAAAGCAAGACTGAAACATAACTATGTGCCAATGAACAAATCATTTCGCATTGTCACACTACGTTGTGATAAATCCATCAACACACATCAAACTAAGGATGAAATTACGAGACTCAAATAAATCTGATCTAAAACAAGATGTAAACCCTAACTTAGAACTTAAACTCTAAACAATTAATCAAGCACAACTTAAACTCAAATTAAACTACAACAAGGTAAAGAAATACTAAATTACTTGCATAAAAACATAACAACCATTAAAAGAAACAAGTTCTAAGCTGTTGAACAGTAAGAAAAAGAACTAGAAAGAAATAAAAACCAATCATCTCACAATCAACTCACAAACTTCATACTCTTGCCGTCACACAAGAGACCGAAATCGAAACCACCCAATTTCGGACCTCAGTGGAGAATCTCATCTGCGTCTTAGCTCAAGGAAGGCTCAGCTACACCGACGGACCACCCCCGACGAGCTAGAACAACCCGGAACCCCATGAATGGCCGAAAATCTGGATTTCTGCTACCCGGAGCTCTCTGGATCTGGGATGATGCTGCGGACTGCGGATGGGCATCGGATGAAGCTCAATAACGCCGGCGGACCACCTCCAAGCGCCACTGATGGGAATCGGAGTCGCCGATTGGAAGACCACCTCCAAATCGGGCTGGAACAGAGAAGTTCCGAGAGCAGATTTCCGTCGGAGAGAACACCCAACGACGGTTCCAAATGATCGGGATGAGCTGCTGTAGAGATTATCCACCGAGGTTGAAGCTTGGGAAATGGATTGGAGAAGGAAAGGGGTCGAAATCCGAAGAAATGCCGCCGGGACGAAGCTGCTGTGCGTGGAGAGATCGACGAAGGAAGCTGGGTACTGTAGCTTCTGTTTTGAATCAGATCTGGATCTGAACGGACGGCTGGGATTGATTTGGAGCTAAATCAACGGTGAAAGTTTGCCAAAAATCCGATCTGAAGGTACTGATGTTGATCTAGGGTCTGGATCTACTCTCCCGTAGGTCGGATCGATCAGATCATCACTGGATGGCCCGGATCTGCACAGTCATCATTGAACGGTCCAAATTAATCCGGCTGGATCAATGGCTGGATGAACTCAGATCTGGATCAAAACTTCTGGATCTTCATCAATGGCTTAGATCTGCTCCCCATTAGGTTGGATCGGCCAGATCTTCAACGGATGGTTCAGATCTGTCCTATTCTTGATGAACGGTCCATAATGCTTCAAAGCTTGATCTTCTTGTTTGGACTCCGATTCGAGCCCAATTTCGGTCCAAATAGATCCAAATCTAAGATCCTTTGATGCCTACAAAATAAGAATTAAATATTAGCATCAAATAACACCAAAAATAATATAATTTGCAATTAAGTCTAAAAATACACACTATGCACAAAATGTGATATAACCATGATTTAAACTATGAAATCAACATCAAACCATGCATATATGAATCAAAATAATGCAGTAAAATCATGGTTATCAGACAACCATACCCTTACGTCTGGCAACACTTTGTCATTGTTGCCAATGAGCAAAATGTCATGTACAAGAAATACCACCATATTTCCGTCACTTTTCTTGTATACACAAGACTCATCCAGACACTGAATGAATCCATAAGACTGGATCACTTCATCAAACCGGATGTTCCAAGATCTCGAAGTTTGCTTCAGTCCATAAATCGAGGACTTCTTTCTCATGTCCGGAGTCCATTGTTCCGGGTCTAGTGGGTTTCCGGAGTTGTCGATTGGCACCTTGTAGCCTCTTGTGACACTGAACCATTGATCAAAATCGGTCTTCAGGTAGACCTCCATCCGCTTCTTCCAGTATGGGAAATCGTTCCCGTTGAATAGGGGGGCGTACTGTGCTGAAGCTTTCAATTTGAGACATATTTGTCCTGCACACACAAACAAAAGCAAGAAATCCCAAGACTTTGTCTTGGATTAATAGTGTGGTATTAAGAAAAATATGTAAAATTGAATTGGTGTTGCACCAATTCAGATTGATTGCGACGAGAAGATTTCTAAAAAGGTAACGATACCAGTTTAGAATATAACGAAAAATTGAAAATCAAAAAAGAAAATGGAAAAGAATTTCACCCCCTGTCTGATTGGTGGTTGCACCAAATCAGAGCGGTGCTTGCTCTGATACCACTTGTTGGATCGTATAATTCGATCGAAAACAGAACAATGCTAACACAAGTAATTTTTTACTTGATTCGAAGCCTATGTCGACTCCTACTCCAAAGCCCGCACTCGTTGAGTGCTTTCGTTGGGCAATCCACTAGCAATTCAAAATATTACAAAAGTAATGTACAGAATTGCTTTTAAGGAAAAAGAAATACCGACAATAAAGAGTAAAAAGAAAAACATCACTTTGTCGGTCGCAGCGTCGTAGGAGCACAGCAGAACAAGCAATGGAAGATCTTGTGTTGTCAGTTGTCTTTGCTCCAACCTTCACCCTCCTTATAAAGGAGGCTACGTCACATTCCAGGCGCTCGGATCCCTTCCGGGCGCCTGGAATGTGACGTAGCCTAGCTAATCACGAAGCTCCACGTGTCGACGTGTGTTGGAGGATAAAACTTGCCTCCGGGCGCCCGGACCCTTGTTTTCCAACAATCTCCTTCCTGCAAGAAAACGTTAGTCCGAAGGCAAATATAAATTATATATACTGCAAAACAGAGTGTTAGCACAGTTTATAATTAAACAGAATAGTAATTAGATTCCGTCTCACCGAGACCGGAATCTAGTCAAGATTTCAGCTTAGAGTTCCAAAATGGTTCTAAGTTTGATCGACGCCTAAGTTCCCTTCCCGGGAACGCGTCCTCACAGTCACTCACCTCCAGTGACTTACCTCCACTTTCCTGCCAGACGTCCGGTCAGCCTTTCGACCCGTCTGGACTTCGTGCCAGCTATCAGGTCAGCCCATCGACCTAGCTGGACTTTGTGCCAGACGTCAGGTCAGCCCGTCGACCCATCTGGACTTCGTGCCAGCTATCAGGCCAGTCCATCGACCTAGCTGGACTTTTTGCCAAACATCAGGTCAGCCCGTCGATCCGTCTAGACTTCTCCTGCACATTTCGTAGAAGTGTTAGATCAATATGAAACTAATTTAACCTACTTTGTCATTCATCAAAACTTGAGTTAGACCGTTAACGTGACTGCACCAACACTGGAAATCCTATCCGTAGCTTGAGAGCGCCTCCCAAGGACTTGGAGGGCGCCTCCAGCGAGACGTCAAAGGATAAAACTTTATCCTTTGGCAACGGCTAGAAATTTAGTCAAGGGTGCCCTCCATAAGCATGGAAGGCGCCTTCCATGCTTATGGAGGGCGCCCTCCATGCTTATTGCAGGGCGCCTTCCGTCTAAAGGTGGCAGAGGCGCGGGCGCGCCTCGGAGGCGTCTTCAACCCTTGTTGAGGGTGCCTCCAGCAGTCTTTACAGCCTCTCTGCTCTACTGCTGCTCTGATCGCCTGGGTGATCGTGGCCAGCCGAAATAAGACTCACCCGAACCCAATTTCTGGCCTTCTTCTCGGGCAGACTTCTGCTCCGGCTTCTCATCCCTCGAACGCTGAGTACGTTCTTCTCATCTACCAGTGTAATCTTCCGCAGCACTTCGTCCCTCGGATGCACCGAGCTCATCGACTCCCTTCATGTGTCATTCTTCTCGCTAGTTGCGTCTTCCGCTCGACTTCCTGTGCTCCTAAGCTTCTCCACACTTAAACACAGGGATCAAAATAAAACATGACCTAACTTTAACTTGATTGATCACACACGGGTAGGGCTGTAAATGAACCAAACGTTCGTGAATAAGCTTGGTGTTTGGCTTGGTAAGAGCTTGTTTATGTTCGTTCAATATACATAAGATTAATTAAACAAACAAGTTTGAACATCTCGTTAAGCTAAACAAACAAGCTTGAACACATATGTGTTCAGCTCGTTAATGTTCGTGAACAACGTTCATGAACAATGTTCGTAAACAATATTTATGAACCATATTCATTAATAAAACTCTTTTCAATGTGTTAAATAAACAATAAAATAAAATAAATAAATTTAAATTATCAAGCTCAATAATCAATCAAACAAGTTTAAATTGAGAGCTTGATAACATCTAACGAACCAAACTCGAACCAAGCTTGAACCAAACTCAAGCCAAGCTTGAATTGAGAGCTTGATAACACCTAAATGAACCAAGCTTCAAACAAGTTTAAGCTCATAAAAAATAAACCATGCCAAGCTTGAACACTCATTTCAAAAGCTTGGTTCATTTTAAGCTCGGCTCAGCTCGACTTTGTTATCTTATCAAACAAGCTTCAACACCTTAAAGCTCGACTCGGTTTATTTACAGCCCTACACACGGAGGGTCCAATACAACACACATAATAATTGATGTTCAAATAAAATTTCATATACTATATATATATATATATATATACTCTAATTAAGCATGTTTATTATCTTTGAATATACTAAGATATCTAATAAAACATATAAATAAACGACAATTATAAGTAATCAATCTTGGGAATGATTCTTAATTAGCTTATAACCAGTCAACTTTAAATTATTCACGATAAAAAATAAATATTTCCATTATATTATTTCATAACAGCACATAATCTGAATAATTTAATATTATTTAATTAATGATTAAAACTTTTTAATTTGACCATTTTAATAACTAACAAATTATATGTGTTTAAATTTTAATTTTATATCATACTCATAGAAATCTAAATATAATCAACCTCAAAGGAGAGGAAAACATTTATAACTCGCATATTAAGTAAATATGTGATGATCACTTAGCATATGATGGTCATAATTATTTATTTTAATAAATGAATATATTAAAAAGTATATAAAGATCTAATCAAACATAAATAAATGTAACATATTTAATATAATAGATCTATTAGTAAGTTGAGATGTCAATAAAAGCATAAACAAAAGTTGGCACAATTAATACTAAGTTAACTTTTAATGGGTGTAAAAATATCTCATTGTATTTGTTGTAATATATCTTGAAGTTAGTTGGATGTCTAATTTCCTCTATACAAAGGGTCACTGTACTAGAATAAATAACTTAACCATCAAATTCATTAAAACACAGGTAAAATACACAAAAAAAACCATGATCATGCCTTGGGAGTTCAACAATTAGTTTACTCTTAGGCAGTTCTCATTAAACCAACTAGTCCAGCTTTGCAACCCCTATTCCAAATCTTAAACGATTCAACATGATCGCTAACAGAAAACTAGGATCAACAATAAGGGAAAAAAATCATTATGGACAAATTGCATGGTCAATCAGCTAGGAAACGAACAGAATAGAAGAAATATAATAATAAAAATAACAAAATACAATTCAAACATGCGCAAACTGCAAACTCAAATACTTGATGAGCTTGGCATACATAGGTTTGTCCTTGTGTACAAGTGTCGTGAGCGGAGAAAGAACCCAAGCAACATGTTTACCAAACTTCACTACTTTTTTATTCTATACCAAAGTTAGGATGGTTCACTTTCTTTTATCACCTCTAGGTGTGTCGTCTACAACTGATGCGCTACGGATTCCCCAAAATGACTTCGGAAGTAGATTCTTTTTTGTAGCAGTAAATTGCCAGCCAATATTTGAAGAGCAAGAACCACAGTTTGCGATGGACCAAGCATACCTGCATCAAATAGGCATGTAGTGATTGTTCATATGTGTATATGAAAACATGTATAGTAGTGTAGATATTTCCACTGCTTTGGAATGACTAATCATGCTAAATGGGTGCGCAGCATTCAAGATAACCAGAATAACTTATTACAGAAGGAACTTGTCCAAGAAGGAATCAAGATGATCAGTTTTTAGGACAATATAATTCAATAATAACAATATACAAACCATCTCATGATCAAAAGAGTAGGCTTAGCAGAGTAATATTTTCATACCCTGGAAACCAGCTGTGCTCTTTTACAGGTGGACCACGGATTGCAAGTCCACTGGCATTATAAACAGTTATGGTTTCATGAATATATCCATGTGGATTCACATAAGCATTGAGAGGACCATCACTGGACATTACCAACATGTCACTCCGCTTGGCAATTAATGTCTGCCACAGAATGAAAATCATCAAATATAGTATTGAAGGTCTGAAGAAGATACTGAAAATCTACACTTAGCTTACCTGACATATCTTGCAACGTATAAGGTTAAACCCATTAAGTAATTCGATTTCTCTTTGTAACCTATAGGAAATTCCATCAATCTCTAGCAGCTCCTGCCTTGTAGCTTCTGACATGGGAAGTTTGCTGGCAATATAAAATGACAGAACATCTGGTTTTCTTGCATACTCATCCAAGCTTGGTTTCCCAATTACCTTTCCCCAAAGATCTGCACCACATGCAAAATCACCTTAGAGAAGCACAAAGATGCTTGCATCGAGGGTGGAACACTACAGTAGAGAGCCCATCACCAACACAATACATTGAGATAACTGTATTGAACAACAATACAGCTCTATTAATCAGACTAGTCTTTCTTCTAAATTGTATTTTAATTTGGAAAGGAGGATCAATGCACAGAGAACAAAAAAATCTCATCCATAAATACAAGCACAAATAAAAAAGTATCCTGAATATATTAGAAGTGATATTCAAGTATTCCGATGAGAATCTAGTTCAAATATGAAGGATTATATCAACAAACAAATAAAGAACATAGTAGTTCAGGAAAAAGTCAAAAATCAACTTGACAACCTTAATTCATTTCTATTCAATCCTGAACTTTTGAATCTTGGCACAAAATTATAACTTACCTACATCAATCAAACACTTCAGATTGATGAAATAGCCCAATCATTCAAAAAAGAAGCAACAAAGTTGTCATGGAATATTCTCTTGCTCTCTATAAACACACTATTCGTACTATTAAAAAAAAATCAGGGTTTTAATTTCGTTTCTAGCCAGTATGCATGAATGAAACTTTTCAGTCAGCCTGCCAACCGGAACATAACAAGCCTTGAAACTCACAAAATTCTCAGTATGTAGCCAAGACCTAGCAAATAACTTCCAACAAACACCGTTGCAGGTGCCACCTCCTCAACCTCTCACTGCTAATCTCTATCAATCTCCACCTCAAATCTCACTGCCAATCTCTGTCATCCTCTGCCTTAATTGTCTCTGTCAATCATTGTCAATCTATACCTTAGCAGCACCTCCCTCCCATCTCCTCTGCCTCAACACTGCCCACCTACACTGTTCTGCCCATCCACAAAGGCACAAGGCTCAATCTCCATCTCATAGCTCAGCGACCTCACTTGAGTCCACTTGTTCATGAGGATAAAAGGTTTGAATTCCAGATACACTTCTTTCCTTTTATTCCTCTTTCATTGTTCCCTCTTCCTCTTTGCTGGCTGACACCATGTGTAGACTCTGAAGACAAGGTACCAATACAGTTTCATTTCATCCGGAGGCCCGGACCAGCTCGGAACAAAATTTCAAACCTTGAAACAAACCTTATATATAGAGATCCAATGACCCGAATTCTTTGAAGTATAAGAGAAGAAAAAGAAAGCATAGGGCATTAACCTTCACCAAACCCAACTTCAAGTATTGTGCTAACAAGCCTTATATTTATACAAAGAATCAACATGAAAGAGAGAAACTTGACAAGATATTTTATTAAAAAAAAACTGTCTAAATTATCATGGCAGGACTGCAAAATGCTAGCAAGGTTCCTTGAATATAATAGGATTGTAGTTCATCATGTATAAACACTAAACTAGAACAGATGTGCCAACTCAGGTACCATACTAACGTGTAAGACAATACTCACTTCTCAGCAAGATTCATGCCATATGGCATCTGAAGAGAATCATAAAATAGTATGAAAGAAACACAATCAAATAAATGGGAAAAAGTACCACAATATCCAGGCTAAAATCAGTAACGAATTTAATCTTTTCATGCTGTATAGTGCATATTATTCTAATTGTGACCATATTTTTACCTGCCGCTCTATGAGCAAGAGAATATGAGTCGTACATTTGGTAAATCCAGAAAGGTAGAAAGGATAATGGGGCAGGAGATTGCCATTTTGATTTGTTGACTACCAAGTTTGTTTCCCATTTTTCACAATCATCAGATATCTTTTCTGGAGAATGCTCAGATCCAAATTTCCGAGATTTGGCTAGTCCACCCAATATTTTTGAAAGGGATTTCTTCATCTTTCTATCTTGCCCATGCATGAACTCCTCATCACTCGATGGTTCATCAAATCTGTCATAAAGACCTAAAGAATCACCAGAATCACTTGTAGAAACCAATAATTTCATGTCAGTTGAATGATCACTAGTGATGCTTCCATAAGATCCACAGTCCCAGCTGTTTTCTACCCCATCAAATCCTTGGTGTTTGGCAGGAGAGATACGTGAAGGTGTAACACATGTAAAACTGCTTCTATGAAAGTTACTAATTGAAGCTACTTGGGCAAATGCTACATTTGGTGTTCTAAGAGGAGCATCTTCCTCAACAATTTGGACCTCTCCACATGCCTGTCAAAGGAAAAATCTAACATCAGTAATCTATAAACCACAGCTAAATTGCAATGAATGTAACTGAAACTCACTGCTCCATCATCATCTATCCATTGTCGCCTCAACCGAAAACGTTGTTGACCACGAGCAACTACATTCAATGAACCATTGTCTAATCTGCGGTATTGTCTTATCTAGAAAATCATATAAACAGTGTATGTGATATTATTAAATCGTCGGCAACTTCAATGCAGAGGTATTCCGGGAACAAATCAAATTTAACCAAAGGGACTAATAAATTAAGTAAAATATGAACGACACTTGATATTTAATTTAGAAAGAAATGGAAAGGGGCAATTATAAAATTTAAAACTGCCAATTAAGATCTAAGAGGAGCAGCAAGGCAAACTAAAAGTTTGCAGGCAAACTGCGACATTACCTTTGAAGTTCTAACTTCAAGCGCCAACATGAATATGTTATTCAACAAACTAGGGGAAAAGGATTCATATGACCTAGATTGCAAGCAAAAACATTTGGCACTAACTGTTAGACAACCTGACATAGTTCAACATTAATGAGTTTAAACAAATTTTATTATGGAGAGATATAAGAAATTTGACCTCTTCAGTGATTAGATTTTATATAACCATAAAGTTGGATACCCATGATGCACATGCATGTAAAGCATCCTCAAAGGTTCAATACATAATTACTCAAACCAATCCATCATGTTCAAGGAAATATATCGATGTGGGCCACATATCACTAGTATGCTAAAAATTATCATTGTGCTAGGAAATACCCAAGTAACCATAAATTATTCAAACAATAGAGAAGAAAGGAAATTTTCCTGAAGATCAATCCCTCTCGTCTTCCCTTCTGCAGTCAAACTCCTTCATGTACTATATTCCCGCCTCTTCCAAACTTCTTAACACAATCATAATTTTCAACCAAACAAGGATGAAGCAGTGACTCGAAACAAATCTAATTCAGATGAATAGCCTCAACAGACATCTTTCTCAAGATAAGCAACCTTCAACCAGTTTAACTAACTAAAAATAACAAAACTAGTTTAAAATATGGGTATATCCCTAGATCCATCAAATACAGAATGTTCCCATGAGTTGGTGATTTGGCCTCATAGGGGTAATTCCAAAAACTAATCAAGAATCAAACCAATATTTACAGCTCGTTTAAGTTGTTATACATTGAGATCAAATAATTGGGCTTAAGTTGCATTCTGTTTTTTTTTCCCAATGAGTGTTTGAACGAATCATCAGATATGTTCTCAAGGCATAAATGGATCTGGATAGTAAAATTAGCTGGAAAAATGTCGTGTTGCATAAATAGTCCAGAAGGAAATGTGAGAATACATTGTATTTGCAGCCATAATTAAATATGCACCTCGGCTGTAGTGCCAGTTGAAGCAAAGACAAGTTTCCCATCTTCTGGATGCACATGAACTCTAACCTGAAAACAAGTGCTACATACCCATTACTCAATGCCTCAGAGAACAGTATAAGTAAAAAAGGGGGAAAAGAGGAATTAACATACCACACCTATTGTGCATGGTGCATTAGATTGTGTAAGAGCCCTTTCCACAGAAGCTATAAATCGCCGTTCAAGGACTCTAAGAGGAATTGTTGCTTCAGGAAACAAAACAACTCCTGACGGATCAAAATTTTGTTAAAATATAATTCAATATAGCATAACTTACTCTATGCTCAGTAAAAGTCCAACCTAGGGCAAAAAGGACATTTTAGAAAGGAAAAAAGTGAACTCTAAGAAAGACTTCAGCCTAATCATTCTTGAGCTGCCATCATCAAAGGGCATCAAATACATTGACAGGGAGCAAAATACAACTGCAAAATTTTTAATTTCTGAAAACCTGTTAGCACACAGTGTTCTATTGCCAGTCATGTAGTGTCAAGCATGGAAAATTCTATATTTTGAAAGAATTAGCTTGCCAACAAGATAATACTTAGACCAAATTTTCACAATTTTAAATTTTCACAATTTTTCTCTCACAAATGATGAAGCAAGAATTACAGAATAAAAGATTAACATGGCACTTTCTACGAAATTCTGCCAAGTTGTTACATAGTGCTCCCAATTCTGATCTGTGAACTAAATTCAAAGAGAAGATTTGGGAATAAAATGATTATTCTCCATGGCTTTAAATTTTCCAGTACACTATTACCAGATCCACACCGGCATTTTTTCACAGGTAATCTGAACTCAATCAGTTAATCAACTATACTCTATAGATTGGCCGGAATCAGTTGATCAACAGATGCATTGACTGCTTGGTCAATTTTTAGACTTCAATTAAGAAGTGAAATGGAGAAAGAATAACAAATAACAAAGAAGAGTGAGGCATTTTTTTAAGAAAAGTGGAGTTGACAAAGCAAGTACTTAAATGTAAGACAGAAACAATGGCAATAACTTTCAACCTCAACTTGGAAACAAAACAAACAAACAAGAAACAAATCTTAAGCAGGCAATTTTAGGATGGTGAAGGATTCCAGCAAAACTATAATTCTATTAGTAACTGTACCCACCTTCAGTATAGAACATTGGAAGGTTCAAGACTGTGCCACCATCCAAAAATGATAGTCGAGCATGAGTACTGTCAACCTCTGTCACAGATAAGGACAAAAGAAGCTTTAAACTAGTAAAGCCCAGAGACAATTTGTAAGGAAAATCAGTAAAGAATATATTACCGCCAAGATATGAATGCAATGAAGCCAAACATGTATTGTAGGTGAATCCACCAAGCGAACTAGCGCCTCCACCACCACTGCCACCAAACCAAAAGCAAAGACCACCTCGTTAGATAACTGTTTTATATATCAGCTGACAGCCTCATGTCGGACTAGACAGATGATTTATTCTATTGATTTTTGACCACTTGTCCATTGTATGAACAAAAAAGAGTAAACTTCCATGCTTATTCAACGCAGACAAGTATCAGAAACTAGAGAATATAACTGGAAAGGCAAATGAAGGCCAAAGTCGTATATTTTGACTATCTGAAGCACGAAAGAGCTTAAATAAGCAGGAAAAGCGAGTCAAATGTTATAGTTTAGTAACTACAGATGTTAGTTGAATAAGTTCGCCTTTGCCAATCGAGGTTTAACTTCGCTGCAATTCGTAAAATCAGGTATCCAGAACATCCTACGACCCACAAAACTTTGTCGTAGTCGCGGGTAAAGCTTCTCTTAATCATAACAATTTAAATTCA
This sequence comes from Zingiber officinale, assembly GCF_018446385.1. Taxonomy (NCBI): domain Eukaryota; kingdom Viridiplantae; phylum Streptophyta; class Magnoliopsida; order Zingiberales; family Zingiberaceae; genus Zingiber; species Zingiber officinale. The sequence goes on along the minus strand of NC_055995.1, from coordinate 1,121,665 downwards.
AAAATAACTCGAAAAAGTTGTCCATAGCAATCAAATTAGGGTTGCTTTTCTCCGGTTCACGCGAGCCGCGATTCGAACAGCAATAACTCAAGAAGCGAGGAAATCCCTAATCCCGACAACATTTTGCATCATGCACCCGTAACCATCATCGAAACCTCAGATCGAGGTTGCAAGCTGAAAATCAAACCCAACCTGATTAAGCGGGGGTCATCGTCGTCATCGGAGGAGTTGCCATCGACCTCCTCGACCCGGAGCTCCTCCATATCGAGCTGCCTTATCTGTTCCATTTGGAGCCTCTCGTGCTCGAGGATCCGCTCGTCCATTCCACTCATTCGTTTGTCTCCTCTCTCTTTCGTTCTCACAGTTCGACCTTTCCCTCTTCTCGAGAAGGCTCCTTTCGCTGCGCATATATAGATATTGTTTTCTCGATTGGCGCCTGCGCATCACGTGACGCAAAAGCGGATGCGGCAGCGGTCGCCAATACTTTTCTACGAGCCAACCCCCTGAATCGACCCACGTTAGAGATACGATAAACTCGTGGAACCCACAACAAGGAAGCGATGGATTGGATCCCTCGTTTGCAGTCCGTTGTGGTGCGTCAGGTACAACCGGAGTATTTTGGACGAGGGGAGAGCGACCGCACTAACTAAAACGCCTGTATCGACCAAAACAGGGAAGAACTACGCAACCAGCGAAAAATCCACGGACATGATGTGGGTTCCACGTATATTTCTTGCTGCCGGATGACTCGGTCGACACGTCTTAATAATTACTTGTGTATGTTATGAGCAAAATATGAAGAAAATTCCACTAATCCTTGTCATTAGTTGGAAAGACAGGCAAGTTGATATAAACCATCAAAAAGATTAGTCAATTTGAATGCCAACTCGAACTAGATATTTGTTCAAAATGATCCAATCCCCAGAGTCCTGGTGTCATAATAGAACATCTGAATTATTATTCAGATATCCATGATTCAAATCCTAACTATAATATATTTATAAAAAAATTTTCTCCAAATGAGAGACGTAATTAAAAGATATTAGATTTCTAGATCAGTTGTCACGTGTACTTCCCAATTTATCCTGATGACTAATAAAAAATTTTTATGAGACGAAATCAATCATCAAAGATAATTATTTAGACTAACTAAGATTTTTTTTTTTCAAAATGATTCAGGCTTTTAGGAATCCATTTAATAAGAGATTGTGAAAAACAAGAAATAATGAAATAAAATAAAAGAATATCCCGTTTACTTGTAGTGGTAAAAAATAATTTGCTCGTCCTCATAGTTTAAATCTTCTGTTCTATAATTGTCTATAATTGCTGATGATCTCTTGATCCCTTTTATAATTTGCACAGATTTCAGTTAAAATTTAACCAAAATTAACTATAATCTTCGCTGAATTCACCTTCTATCTAGATTATAATTTGAATTGAGACAAACGATTAAAAACTGTTAATAAATTGCATAATGATAACATGATAACTTACATCCTGAGAGGATAATATCACGATAAATACCACCTTTATATGTTAGTCACTATTTCAAAAACTAATAATCATTTATAATTTATCTCCTCCGTATTAACCTAGGATGAATTAACGAAGACGCTGAGGATAATCGTATTCACCTTTTACAATACTAAGAGGATAATATCACGTTTACTCGTGTTCCACATCCGGAGAGGACGATATCACGTTTACTCCTGTTCCACTGATTGGGACGGATGGGCAAACAGCCTAATGGCAAACCGACCGGAAGATGCTCCAGCTTCGCATGCCAAAGTACCTAGACATTTTTTTTTGTTTAATTAAGAATTATAATAAATATAATCGAATGCGGCGCCTTTTCAGATTATCCAGAACTGGTTGGTCTACCTTCTGACTTTTAAATTAATTTTCCAAATCAAATTTGGTCAAGTTAATTAATGATTGCATTGAACAAACCATACTTGACATTGCTTAAGGACAAAGCCGTCGTAGGTAGACGCACGAGCTTCAAATGATCACTAATTTGGCACCGTTGAAACTTTTGCAATGAGTTGTCCTCCTGCCAATGAAAGGAATTTAGTTAGAAAACAATTTCAGCAACTAGAGTGGATTTACTAATTAGAAATAATCCAAAATGGCATGCAGTGAGGATGCAAATCTCTGAAAAGAGGGATGCAACTCGCGCTCGGCAGGAAATGCAAACATTTCACCTTGTTGTGGTGGGTCTAAAAGCATCAGCATTCTTCAAGAATAGCACGCCCGAGATTCTTGGCCAGGGCTAATCTGACAGAACTAAGAGCATGAGACGGCAAGTTGGAATCGACAAAACCAGGGCACATCTTTGCCATGGAGAGATCTTGCAACTTATTCAGCAACAGATTCGTTTCTGAGACCCTTAACAGTGGTTGGGCCTTCCAGTTTAACAGGCTAACCTGCATTTCAATCAGAAATCAATTGATTGATTCATTCAAATCTGCATTTGGAACATGGGCGAATTCCTCCCACAATCTCGAATCAGTTTAAATAAGTATTCTGAGTTTGTAACCTACATTAAATGGTTTGCATAAACAGTTGTCATTTTAACATTTATATTTCTATAAATGCATTTCCCTGATAGAGTTCGCGTGGAAACACTGTTTTCGATAATCCTGCATTGCAATGTTTAATACCATACCGACCAATATGTCAAACATGATTCCAAATTCAAAAGGAATATAAAACATTCTGATTGAAAAGTCATGATACTTGCAATAGTCTAGTCTAATACGATAACTATTAGTGATTGCGTAGCAGGTTTATGGACATGGACATACCGAATCGTACAAAAGGGGAAGCCAGAATTGTTGTGGAGTGGATGGACTTTTCATCAGCTGCACAAGGTAAAGTGAACATGGTGAATAAGAAGTTAAAGCAGTAAATTTCCAGTCCACTGTCGCGACAATGATGAGCAACCATATAATATGTTTAATCAGATGTCGATTACACAACTAGAATACTTAGAATGGACAGTTAACCATTGCAACCATGTGAAACTAAAGCTGTATGATTTCACATTTGCTCAAAATCTACTTAGAATAGACAAAAAGATAGCGTCTGTACACAATATTGCTTGGAATAACAGTGCTGCTGTGTCCATGTTTATACCAAGGGTGGAATATGATAGATACTGAAATCCATATTCCAGATGTAACATCTGGGCTAGTATGTAGGAAGTTAAAAGATATCCATTTTTAAATCCAATTTTTGGAGGTTTAATGATTTTACAATTTGTAATGTAGTGCTACGAGTCTCATTTAGCATTTGGTGGGGAGAATTGGCGCTAAACAGCAAAAAAGTAGCATATTAAGTTGAGACATGAATTTTCGGGAAGACATGATTAATCAAAATCCAACATTGCAATATAGTCCACCTGACAAAAAAGAAATATTCAAATCTCACTGTTACTTTTTCATTCATATTCATATATAATTAGGCACTAAAATTTAGTTAAGCTAGAGAATAAATTGCAGGGAAAAATAATCCAATATCCGCTATAGCATTTAGCTGTCACAAACTGCAGTTATCCTCATTCCAAAAAATACATTTTGCCGATTCATTTTTATTTTAAGTTTCTCTATATCACATGTCAAAAATGTGATGATTATCAAGCCAATAACCTTTCCGTAGTTCCTCAACAGAGTTATGTAAAATCATATTTGTAAAAATTATAATAATGTAAAAGCACCTGTACAAGTGATTCAGCAGCAAGCCGAGCAGCATTCACTGCTCTTCCATCTTCCACCTGCTTAAGTAATCTCTTCAAGTCCCGATATCTATTGTGCAAAAAGATTTTTAAAAGAAAAAATAGAAATTGTTCAATAGGTAATCTATAATACTGGTCATCATCAAGCATAGACTACAATACGATTACTATAGTTGTATAAATTAGAAGTGATACTTATGAAGAAACTCCAGCCCTCCTGAACTTCCTACTCGTGTGCCTAGCAGTTCGATTAATCCCTCCCATTGCTGTTAGCAAGAAAGTCAAATCATTTACCCAATTAGGTCATTTGATAGGTAAACATGCTATTTGTGTATATAGTCAAGGAAAACCTGGAAGCTATCATCAGACAGTGACCTCCCAATGAATTCAAAAAGCTGTTGAGCAATTCTGTTGAGACGAACTTCATCACGGGCTAGTTGAAGCCAGTAAATTCCAAATCCTTTCCTCCCATGCTTCCAATGGTGCATACCAGCAATCTTTCAAGCAAAAGAGGAATTAATAAAATGGAATACCATATCAGTTAACCCAATGACATAAAGCGTCAATACAGTCAAAGGCTACAAGTACCTTCATAATACTCGCACTGATGTTATCAAGATCATAGGAACGACTCAGATCAAGATTCTGGTCAGAAGTACAAACAGTTCATTAGAGTCACGAGAAAAATTGAGAGGAAATATTAGAGTGATATAGGAATTAAAACTATATATTGGAACAGTCTTAACTAAAACTGAAATATAGATTTCAATCATGCTCAATTTGGCCTACAAAGTAAAAAAACTGAGTCCAACTAAGAGGTTTAGCGAAGACTTCTAATCTGTTCATCCAAAGAAGCATGATGTGCTGATCTTCAAGACATAGCATCCCTAATGAACCCAATTTCTTTAATACATTCAAGGAACAATGGATTACATTGCAACATAAATAGAAATTAAATTTTAACAATGCATGTCTACTGGTTAACTTGTACATGTTAGATCATCTGTAGAAGTCTCCATTCACATCTCATAAGCAGTGCTTGTCAAGGCTCTATATTTTGCTTCATAACTCCAGCGACTATAAGGCTACGACTTACTCTTTCTTGTCACTGAATTACCGGCAATATAATTTACTCTTTTATGTCACAATCAACAAAAGACCCAAGCATAACAATGAATAAATAAATATAAAACTAAAATTATTAATTCTAAGCATTAGAAAAGAAATAAAACATAGGAGAGAATAATTACTTTAAAAATCCCTTGATGGTGCTGAAGAGGCTGCTTATACAATAAAAACTCTAACAGCCCTAATCCTTGCTTTGGGCATTGTGCTAGATATGTGGATGCAATCTGCCATAGAAAGACTCAAGGTAACGGAGACTAACATGTTAAACAAAAGAAGTTAAAGCTACTGGCAAGAACAATAACAATCTGCATAAAAAGATTGTTGATCATGGAATATAAACAGACAAATAAGACAAATCACATAGCCAAGCTGGTTATCAGATCAAGGACAATATTGCATTTAGAAAGGTACCATTGCAACGTATGATATTATTCTAATTATACAGGATCAAAACAAGTGGGTCCGTATCAATAATTTGGTAGCAATGATTTATAGTTTGCCTCTGTTTTCCAAGCCATGGTAGCATGAAACTAGTCATTTTGGTGCTAACTGATTGGTCAATGCCCGGAAACAAAATGGTAGGATGACATCATGTGAGTACCTCTTCTTTCAGTGCATCATTCAGAAGTGAAATTCAAAATGAGGAAAACTTAAATATGTGACATAAACAGTGTTTAAAAGCCCAGCTTTAGATTCAAAGCAAGCTAATAAAACCACAGAGATTTGATGCCTTCATCTCTTTCAGATGTCATAAAAGGACTTAAATCTGGCTTCACAAATTTCCAGCTCAGATAATGACCATAGATAAATTTGTAACTGATGCACTTAATATAAAATGTTCATGATCTTTATAAGCTGCTAAAAAGAAGAGTATTCTTAACTCTATGAACTACAAACAAACTTTAGGATTGCACTACCTATTTCCATCTTATTTCTGAAGAAGCATTTTACTTTAGGGGAAATCATATGTACATTCCTATTGCATGCAACCTCATTTTTTTCAACAACAATATAATAAAAATAATAATCACCATTTCAGTTCATCATATGGCTTACTTAACCTCATTTAATATAAATTAAAAGTGTAAATATAATTACCCTTATAGTTATCACCGTTACACCCTTAATCATTGTTATACTAAATCAAGTGGGTGAACAGCTGGGATCGTCTCAAAATGGAAAGAAATTCTGAACTCACTTGCCAAGTCAAGGGATGAGACGAAAGGACTTGGGCATATACAAGCCAATGGAGTTCCTCAATGCTGATACTTCCCAGGTTGTATCTCTCTTCATGCAATTGTATGTCAGCATAATCACTGCCAGCTGCCAACAACTCTGTTCCATGGGCAACCATCCTGTCAAGAGATTCATGTTTCATTTATAAAAATAAGCATCTTCAATCTAGCTGTCAAGAAGAATATGTGAAAGAAAAACACTCCAGCATCTTTCAAATCTAATGCAGCTTACCAAGGACCATATGTTCTGGAGCATTCTGCTAACACAGCCTTCAAGGACAAGAAAAAGGAGAAATAATTGTAATTTGTTCATGTTGCAAATTAAAAAAGAAGGTTCCAAGAATTAACTTCACCTCGGGGCTCTCTTGAAGGATACCCATCAGAAGACTCATAAGACCATTATACTCAGCAGTAGGCTTCAACTGCTGACATTTTTGAGCCAAGTTGTTCAGCCCTTCTAAACCCTGAGAAATGTAAATAAATTCCCAGGATGTCCAGATAAAACAGTAGGGGCTTGAAAGAAAAATCACAACATATGAATAGACAAACAACAAAGAGATTTCCATGAGGTTCATCAACTGACTAGTCGCCTGCTAGACATTTTCCACTAGCCAAACAATAAACAACAATTGAGTTTATACTTAGAGCTTGCAAATGTGATTAAAGATTTTGATTACATGGTCATTAACATCTTGCAAACTAGTGACTATCTTTACTATCATTAAACCTAAACAACAATGGCAAGTTCAAAAAATGTGTCCAACTGAATATATGACGAGAAAGAACTTTACAACTCCACTGACATGAGAAGTTAAAATGCAGCCTAGCTAAACTAGCATCAAAAAGTTATCCATGCTGATTTGTAACATTCATTTTTGGAATGAAAACTAAATCAAAGCAGGTGAAAAAAGGACAAAGCATCAGAAATATATATATATATATATAGATATAAGGGGAGCCTTGGCGCAACGGTAAAATTGTTGCCATGTGACTAAAAGGTCACGGGTTCGAATCCTGGAAACAACCCCTTGCAAAAAGCAAGGTAAGACTGCGTACAATGGATCCTTCCCTGGAATCCCACATGGCGGGAGCTTCATGCACCGAGCTGTCCTTTTTTTTATATAGATAGATAGATAGATAGAATATGAGCTGACCATTATGAATGGTCTTGTATAAAGTAAATGAGAGATAAGAAGCTCCATCCAGTGACAAGTTGCAGATGTAAGATTGCTTATGTTGCCCAGCAAAATCTTTAACAACTTCTGGAGGCCTTCCCGAGTTTGATGATGGCTACACTGCACCCAATATGCACTCCGTTCTAGTTTACTGACCTGGCCGCGCCATTTTTCCCAAGCCTGCACTGAAATTGAATTAAAAGTTCTTAAAATAAGGCAAACTAATAGACAAAACTAACTCCCATACCTTGATAAAATCTGGTTTAGTATCATAGCATTGACCTATCTTTTCAGAAGATAAGTCAGGGCACAAGCGTGGCATTGTTAAGATGAGAACAGCAACAGCCTCTACTAACCCATTTTCAGTCTGGTCATCAGAAAAGTCACAAATGATACCTTGATATCTCAAAATGATATCAAATGAGCATAATTATGTAAAAGTTCCTATATTAAATTGGTGAAAGACAACATAAAAAATTACAACATCATCATCTTAATAATAAATATTGCATGGCAATAATAAGATAGAATAACATTCTTAGAACAATGTGGCAGTGTTTCTTTTTCAAAAAATGAGAATGCCTAATCCCCTTGATCTTTTGGTGCTCCTGTGCAGTTTACAACAATGGTCCATGAAAGCAGATTAATGGAGCTATCTAACAGATTACCCACAGCCTTGGCAAACAGAATTTGCTCACCAATACTGTGCATAAAAAGTCAATTCCAAGTAGAACAAAATACAAGGATTAACATAATATTTTAGGAGAAAAGGTTCACATTAAAAGGAATATTAAATTTTTTTGATGGGATGTTCACCAACCTCACGGTCATCAAGCTGATCCAATTGGTAAGAGCCATGCAGTCTCAGTAATTTTGCCTGCAAAACAAGAAAGTTACCTCTCTACACGATTAAGCAATTCAATGGCATGCAATGATATCCCTAAACGACAAAAACAATTGCAGTGAGACTTTAGAAATTTACCACAGTATCAAGCCAACCAACTGCAAGGGCTGATGACACTGCTTCCCAATAATCAGGGTTATCTTCAATAACCTGAGTAGCATTGAAACAATATATGGATGAAACATAACTTTAAAATAGCATCCTAAAGTTAACATAAGAATCATATGGTTGAGGAATTTCAGTACATTATGTTCAAAATAATACACCGCAAATGAAGACTGAAGGGCGCAGGCGCATGTTAATCGTGGAAATAAAAACAGGTGTGCAAAAAACTGCTGTGAGCTATACAGATAATGGGAACACACAGAAAGACAATTCGGCAATAAATTATAAAGTTTATTTCACAGATCTCTTTATTCTACAGATGCATGCAGTAATACAGTTTTAAGTTTATATTAGGGGCACAGTACCAGATACCAAGGGTGAGAATAGCTCCTCTTAGACACAGAGGATTCAGGATCTTGGGCATTGGTTCAATAAGCACCTTGATCTTATTGAAATAAGGTAAGAGATAAACAAAGGTTTGATTAAGCTAGCTTAAACGCTCAATATTATTGCTGTAAGAAGATCATTATGTACACAGACAGAGTTCAAAATCTTGTCAACTCCTGATAGATCTGATCTAAATCATAGAAACTAGGCAAACAAGGCTTCTACCTAGTCCATTCTCTTCCCTGTAAAATAAACTCAGTTTAGGACCTTGGTACATGGCAAACCAACTTCTCATATTAAAATCAATTACAATATGACATGCTGACTTCTTCAAGCAAAATCCTGAATACAACTATAAAAATTATAAATCATAAATTTTTAAAAATCATGATATTCAGATGCAAATTTTGTTCAACATGAACCATACAAATTTTATTTCTATCTTAATATGGTTACATGTTTAATCATCAATGGAAACAAATTCCAACCATACGTCTAAAAAAATGCATATCAAATCATTCAAATATGTTTATAATATAAGTGCAGAATCATTGAAATTAAGGGTGAAACTATTTTCACAAATCAAACCTTGAAATCAACAAGTTTCTTTTGCATAGCCACTAGCTTTGAATAAACTGTGAGGTCAGTCCTGGTCACAAGGCTATCATACTCCTAGGTAAAGAAAAGCGAGAAGTGTTACAAATAATGTTAGATTCACAAGATAGAAGAGTGGTGAAAGAAGTCTATTTACCTCTAACCAATCCACAAGGCGCTCTGGAAGCCATGATAGTGATTGTTTATCAATAAAAAATATCTCCATCAGTTCCCAAGCAGCTCTCAAACTGGAGGTCTCCTTAAGAAGCTGAAAGGAAACAACTTCCATCTAGTGAACTCACTAGAATGTAGAGTAGTTAATGGGGAGACAGACTATCCGGAATATTCTGTCAGGTTATCAGTCAAAAACAGATGAGGATGAGGCTAAGAAATAGCAATAGCAAATCACCTTCACAATTATCCTTGGATCCTCGATCACATTGTCGGGAGGAATCTGATGAGTTTTGAGAAGCTCATTTACTTTTCTACTGTACTCTAAAATATACTGCCACCTGAGTTAAACATTAAGAACATGACAAAAAACTTATCTTCCATAGCATTCCAACTCATGTAGGTACCAAAAGAAAACAAGACAAGAAAACTATATCTTCCTTGCTCAAATAACAAAGTCCTTGTGAAACTTATTCCACACTGTGTGATGGCCTTAACACTACAAAAAAGCAATACCCCTTGCTAATTTCCATCAGGTAAGTGTTACTTTGCTAATTTCCATCAACAGTGAAATAAATCCAGATCATTCACTTCTCTTATTCTATCTTAATCACTTACTTCTCCATTCCTTTCTTCTCTTATGGCGTATCCGTAGTCTAGAAGCAAATAAATTCTCCAGGCAACATCATATACTTTTTTATGATTGAAAGTTTAAGTCAAAAAGATGCACCTCCAATTTAACAAAATAATCGACTTTAGATAAAAAGTAGTGTTGCATTAGACATTATAAGCTTTTGAATAATGCAGAATCAAATAGCTAAATTTTGCGTGAAACTTGAGCAATTACCTTAATATGAACAACACAAAGAACACTAATTTAGTTCAGACTTCTATACTTGCACCAGACAATCTGAATTAAGAAGAATTACTTTCAGGAAAACGCTTACTTTTCCGTGCGGAACGAAGAGGATGACATCATGGACAGAGAAGCGAGCGAATTCTTCCAGCTCTGGAGCTCCACAAAGGGAGGGACGGAACCATACGCGATCCTTCGCATCTGAGCCTCACTGATTCCGCCATCGCCCGTTCCCAGCCTCACCTCCACCACTTTCCCACCTTCCTCCTCATCGTCTCCAGCGCCGTCAGGTTCCAGAGAAGGCGGGCGGAGACAGGCTACATGGAGAAGACTGCCACGGGACCAAGAAATGTAGACGCGGAATACCGGGGCGGAAACACCGTGACGTAGGGACAGCACAACCGGCTGTCGGGACTCCAGCGATATCGGCACTATTGTGTCTGCTCCCGGATCCGACAGCCGCCCGGGCATCTCCGGTAGGGGTCCGGCCGTAGCAGCTCTATTACGACAAGGGGTTTTAGGGTTTGAGGAGCAGTGCCGAAGGCGAGGAACGTGTTTATGTTCCGGTGAGGAACGCTGGTGTGTGAAAGTAAATAAATGGGTGCATACGAGCCAGAGTTTAACATTTTACCATTAAAATTTAAAATCCTTATAAATAAATAAATTTTAAAATGATCTATTAATTTACAAATTAAAGATTTGAAACATATTCGGATTTTTTTCTCTTAAAATTTATTTTGATAAAACAATTTTGTAAATTGCTTTATAAACTATTTTTTCATACAAACTTAATTTTCTCTTAAATCCTGGTGTTAGAAAAAATTTATTCTCATTTTCTCGTATAATTTTTTTATTAACTATTTACATAATTACTTTTATATTTTTTTAATATAAAAGTCTAAACTAAAAGTATAATTTCTCTATCGGAGTGGAAATAAATGGGATTATTTATTAGGATATCGTGCAAAATGACTGAAATACCAAGTCACATGTCGGACCAACCCACACTTCGATTAAGGTGACTGAGATACTGGGTCACATGTCGGGCACAACCCAAGTGTGTGCATTAAGGCCCGAGCACTGTTAGCATGTTTCTATCTTTAATTGTACCTTCAAATACCTATACTAATGACACTAGTAATAATTTATCTAAAAATAGATTAGACGAACAAATCATCCATTGCCACGTATTTCCACCATTGTTATATCTATTTATTTAAAAATGCATATCTATTTTAAAAAAAAAATACAATATTTTTCTCATAGAAAAATCAAGTTTATTCGACGCGAAAAATATTTGTGTGTGTGATGGATAATAAATATTTCGTGCCTTCGTTTTATATATGTAAACCAGAAACAAAAATGTGGAAACAAGTTCCCCAAATCAAAGATAAAAAACAATTAAAAACAGTTAAACTTCTTGGAACCCCTTTCTAGAACAATGATTTTATTTGTTTATTTTTCGATTTCTATGTGCGAACATCGTGATGTCCGAATGTATGCGCTCCAATCGAGAAAACTAAGTTGCTTCGCACTCTAATCAACTCAAATCTTGCATTTGCAATACCAGATCCAGCATTGATCATGCCCACACCGACATCCACAAGATCGACAAACACTCAACCGGCGATCTTTTGATGAACGAAGAAATTTTACACAACAAAGATTCGATTTATACTCAACGATAAGGCAGATCGATCGAAGTACCGTAGATGGAGATTGAAATGGAAGGATGAAGCGGATCATCAGGAACTGGGGGCCTCGCAGGAGAAGATCTGGCCGGGGAGGCGCCAGGCCTCGGCGGATACGAAGCACATGTCGTCGAGGGCGTCGCTGCGGCACCACCGGCACCACTCCGACTTCCCGAGGCACTCGGCCCTCGACGCCATCGCGCGGCAGTCCACCCCAGTCGCGCCGCGGACCGCGCGCTTCCTGGACGGCACGTAGGCGTGGAGGCCGCGGCGGCCACCATCGGCAGAGGCAGAGGCCGCGAGGAGGAGAAGGAGGAGAGCAAGCAGCAGCGAAGTGAAGGCGCGAGCAGCCATCCGCGCGGCGACGGGATCGGAGTCGACGCCGCGAAACCCTACCGCTACAAAGCAGATCGATCGATGGAGAGAGCGAGATGGAAACGGGAAAGGGTGAAGAACGGCGGTGGGATTTATTATTTATGAAGTTTTTTTTTCTCTCTATAAAAAAAAATTAGAAATAAAAAGATTTTTTTTCTCTCCCCTCGTAACGGCCGAAACGTTACGTTCATCGCGATAACACTGCCAAATCTTCAAACCGTCTGAGGAAGGGAAATTCACAGGTGATGGTCGACGACAAGTCGGCGAGCTTGATGGCGAGCAGAGACAGAGATCGCGAGCTTCTCATCACCGTTGCCGAGCGACCAGTGGAATCCGAAGACGATCACGATGGCAAGGCTTCCTCGTCCGCCGCTGCCGCCTCTTCCTCCTCGGCCTCCGCCGACGTCCCTAGCTCAAGTAGAAAGGTCAGTCCCTCCTCCGTTTCCTGATTTAGGTATGTTATTTCCGTTGGTCATTCCCCTCCTTCACAGTTCGTATGCCTCCTCCTCCTCCCCTTCCCAATTTAGGTTTTTTATTCTGGTCGATCTAATACTTTTATTTTATCGATCATTTGCAAGCACGGATGCTTATATCCCTGGCGGTTTGTTATACGGACTATTCGGATCCATCTTGTTTGGACTGGTTTGTCTTCCTGGAGTTACTTTTTCATTAAGTGTTTAATCAAATTAGAATAAGCTATGAAAAAAACGCTCCTTCAGATTTAATGGAGCTAATTATGTTCAGATAGGAAACGTCGAGTCAATTAAATGCGACCTAGAATTCTTATCCGTTCCAGTTTTGCAAAAATCCGTTAATTTGGTGTTGAATCTTATCAAGAACATGTAACTTGATTACTCAGATTGCGTTTCTCGTCATATCAAAATCAATTCCCGCAGACTGTGTAACTCCGTATATCTAGCTGCAAGGATGTTATGTTTTTATTCTTGGTATCATTGATATTCACTTCGAAATCAGACTATTAGATCCTGTACCTGCAGTAAAATCCGTGCCTGCGGTTGTAATCTCTGTGATATCAGCAACTGCTTATTATCTTGAATTATCGGAAGATGGTTTTAAGAATCAGAAACAAAACATTGGTAGACCTTTTATTATTACTATTATTTATACATGTTTTTTTTCCCATGAGAGATCACCAAAACTTCCACAAATCCTTTTACTTCTTGACACTGGTATTAAGGAAACAAACTTGAGTAATTTGACTTGTGCTTGTAGGCATTTTATAAAGTAATCCGAAGTTGGGCCTCAAAGAAGTTCATTACTGGATGGTAAGCTTGTCTATGTTATCTTAATTTTTTGTGGCTCTTTGCAAGTAACTGATTACTTATCCTCTACTTTCTGCATTATCTTCTGGATTTATATTTTGGTTTTTTTCTTACATTGTCTTAGTTTGATCAATTGAAACACTTTGACATATCTTGAACTCATCGTGTCGCTAAAAAATGTCTGACCTCACAACTCAGGAAACAACTTAGAAAGATGGGAATATTATTAAGCTAAAGATACCCCAATATACATAGGATCCTAACCCCTTCTATAGATTTTAAATAAGACTCTTCCCTCATAATTAGAAAGCCTTTTATTTAAAATAACAGAAATAAAATAAAATCCTAAACTACATCAAACTACTACTAGTGTAAATTGAGGAATTATTTATTGCATGACAAACATCAATAAGCTATCAGATTAATCTCTCGTGATGGTTGTCTAGATTCTTCATATTTTGTGTTTCTTGCTTTCTTATACTTTGTGATTTATATGCTGGCAATGCACTAAATTTGAAAGGTTAGTATTGTTAGGATGAATATATTGAAATTGGTATTTATTTTCTACTTTCTAGAAATTTGAGAGAGCGGAATTTCTCTCCCTCCCAGGAGTCATCTTTCTATAGTTCCAAAAGATGCTCCCTCCCTTGATGACATAGTAGTGACGCTTGCTCCCAACTGTTTATGGAGATCTTAGTTTAATAATTGGATTTAGTTTCTGGCTAAGTCCACAAGTCCTTAGTCAATTGGGTACAATCTTTCTCATCTATTTAAGCCTTGTACCCGTGCAGATATTCTTAAAATCTGAACAAGTTACTTTGTGGCTGCTCCTAGGGGTGCTATGTTTTTTGTGAAAAAGGTTAAGTTTCAAATTGACTTACCAAAAAGCTGGAACATAATTTGTGGCCTGTTCAAGAATTTATGCTTACTTATAATTTCAATTTCATAAATGAATCAGGATGTAGGATGTTTGTTCTTGAGTGAGAGAACAAAATTTGTTCAATTTCAACTCACACGTTGAAGAACTGTGTCCTCTGCCACTGCATGTCCTGTGCCACAGTCTCTGATGATGGTTACTTTTTTTTACAATAGGTTTTAAATAATCATGTATAACCATTTATGCTTGAAAAATGCACTAAGTGGAGCCAAAGTTTTTTTTGTATCAACAATTTATTGTTCATAACTTTGCTATATGAATGAAATTGATCTCATTTTAAACCTCTGATCTGGATAGAAGTCATGCATACAGTTAGTTTGCTATGTGTTTTATTTAAACTGGATCTTTCAAGTTCATTTAGATGAAGTCTTAATTCCTGAACTATAATTATAATTGTTCATTTTGCAGTGTCATCCTGTTTCCTATTGCAATCACCTTCTACATCACCTGGTGGTTTATTCATTTTGTTGATGGCTTTTTTTCACCAATCTATGCTCAACTCGGGATTAACATATTCGGTATGAAAATTGTTTTTATTAGAGAATTTTTTGCTTATCTTCTAGAATATTCCTTTCCTGTATCCATTATCAAAAAACATGCAAGATGCATCTATCAGCACATTTTATAGTTGCTTTTTATTCACCAATAAATGTTCTACTCAGGATTACATCTTTGGCATGAGAATTGATTTTCTCAGAGGATCTTTTGCTTTATCTTCCAAGAATGTTGGCCTACTTGTATGTCAAATATAGTGTATCAAGGTACCATTGAACATGTGATTAGCCATTATCAAGATTCAAGAATGATTTTTCTTTGTACATCATATAACCGAACAACATTTCAGAGCACCTTGGATGAAGATTGTGCTGCAATGATTATCTGTTAACTTTAAAGATCTTACTTGTGTTGTCTTAATTCATCATTTGGTCGGACCTTGAATCAATTTTTTTTTCCAATATAGGGCTTGGTTTTGTGACTTCAATAACATTCATCTTCCTTGTTGGACTATTCATGTCATCATGGTTGGGGGCATCTGTCCTCAGCTTGGGAGAGTGGTTTATCAAGCGCATGCCATTCATTCGACATATTTATAATGCCTCAAAGCAAATTAGTTCTGCTGTATCACCTGGTAAATTATTTTTTTATGGGTTCTCTATCAATGGTTGTCTGTGCATGCATAGCTCATGTTCTCTCATTGCAGACCAGAATAAGCAAGCCTTTAAGGAAGTGGTCATTATTAGGCATCCTCGAGTTGGTGAACATGCCTTTGGATTTATCACTTCAACGGTTCTTCTTCAGGTTCATTGCAATTATTAAATTCTTTTTTATATAAATTTGTTTTAGATAGTCCATGCAAATGCTCACCTGGGCCTTTTTTTGTGCTTTGTTTTTTGCTGCATGCATTGATCTAGCATGGTTTTCAACTTCTTAGGAGCTTTACCATATAACTCTTCATCCTCCGGTCATTTTGATTTGACACTATATCTCGAGACATTTGACTTCTAGAAATAATTTATGAAAAGCGAATTGATGTCTCAATAATTTGAAAATGGCAGAATTCTAGTCACCCCGTTTATTATAGCCAACCCCTGATAATTGGGATAAATAACTTGTTTCAGGTGATGCTAACACCTATTGTTCTTCAACATGTGCATATGGAGGTCATCATCACATATTTGTTTCTTTGCTGATTGACTTTTGGTCAAATCAGATATTGCAAAATTAGATTTCTGCTATTTCGTCTAAAGGTCAGATCATTTTTGGTCTATTTATCAGTGATAGCACTATAAATCAGATGGCATTAATGAAAGTCTATCATAGTTGAGACTCATCATTCTCACTGATTTATTGTCTTATAAAAAAACAGTAAGAAAAGTAGATCGGAAAAAATGAGGGTTGAATGCGCGAACATAGATGGTAGTAGAGGCACGGGATGAAGGTGGAATAAGACTGCACAACCACTAAGCGAAATGTCGCCGTTCTATTCGTGGAAAGATAGGAGTACCAAATATCAATCTTTGTTTATGAACAGACTCTCAACTTGTAGTTTTGTCAGTTTGAAATACCTTAGATGTTGCTTCAGAATCATGTGAAAACTTTTTCATGTTACAAGAATCTTATGAATCTCCCATTACCATTCATAAATTTCTCTTCCACATCACCTCAGTTGCTTAATTGTACCACAGACTTACAATGGCGAAGAGGAATTGTATTGTGTCTATGTTCCAACAAACCATTTGTACATCGGTGACGTTTTTCTAGTCAATTCGAAAGATGTCATACGACCAAATCTCTCAGTGAGCGAAGGAATTGGTATGCTACATCTCTCCATTTTCGCCTGGTCTTCCATTATTATTCTCTATGTAAGAACTCGGAACTCATCCCTATTAATCTTCGATGCATAATTGCAGAGATTGTGGTATCTGGTGGCATGTCAATGCCGCAAATACTCACGACACTTGATGAAAGCTCGGTACCCTGATGGAAGTAGAGCTAGCAGCTGCCACACTGAAGTAAACCTTTTCTTAGTCTCACAGTGCTTGGCTTAGATTGGTAGATCTATCTCAAGACAGATGTGCACTATTTGTTTCTCACAGAACAATGTTGTATATTAGAATTTGTTTAAACTTATTTTTTTATTAGTAAGGAAAAATCTCCAATCAAATTATAATCAATCTCAATTAAAATCTTAAATTGAATCCCATTCCAATTAGGAATTGATATCTCAGACAGAATCGAACTTCTATTAGGAATTGAATTGATTTTGTCTATTTACACAGGCCTGTCTTCAAGGTACATCACTGATCATCCCTAGTAAGACTCTTCGATGACAGAGTTCTGGTTCTTTTGGTAGAAGAGGGGACCCATGGATGCCGGCGATGGACCGCCGCCCCTTAAACCTGCCCCCATGCGCCGCCTCCGGTCATAGTAAGATAAATTTGTTATTGATTACGAATTTTTAAATTATTTCTTTTTGTGAAATAAATAAATAACTTTTATAAAATCAAACTAATTATCAGCAAATCAACTGCTGAAAAAAAAATCGAACTAATTCTCTATTAATTTATATTTCAATTAATAGATTCATTGACCAGTTTGTTTCTAAAAAAACCTCAACTAATTATCTAGTAATTTATATTTGAATTAATAGATTCATTAACCTGTTTGTTTCTAAAAAATCTCAACGAATTATAACGATAAAAACGCCAGCCAAATTTTGAATATAAATAGAAGGTCACTGTGCGATGCCTTTGCACATCACGCTCCTCTCTTCGTCTTCGCTTCGATGGAGCGTACACTGGTCTCGCCTTCGGGTGTTGCAGTTCGACTGGAAGCCGGCATGCAGCACAACGTGGCGACGGCGACGCACTTGTCGGTGCACTTCCGCTGCGTCACGATGGCTCCTGCACCGGCTGCCGCTACCGGTAACGACTACAACTTTTACTTCAGCACGCCCTTCTCCAGCATTCTGCACGAATCTAGATGGGAGCGGGAGCGCGAGGTTGAACGCATGATGATTCATGTCGCCGGCAACCTCGTCCATCCTTACGACCTCCACTTCCTCATCAGTACCATCTGCGATTACTGTCAGGATGCGGTTCAAAGCTTCTACGAGCAAGGCGGTAGCAGCGGTGATCTCTTGTCCATATATGTATCGGTCCAGATCCCTCACGCAGTCGTGGAGTCGCAGCTGCAATTTCATCCTCCTGACATTGCCATCGATCCGTTCAATCTTCCGGGGCAAGCATATCTCCCCAACGCCACCATTGCCGGAGGCCCCTACAACCCTCCGCTGCCACCTCATCCTCCTCACGCAGGCGTCGGTCTGTCCGATGAACCGTCACTACAGCAACCTCATCTCACCGACATTGCCATCGATCCATTCCATCTTTGGGAGCAAGTATTTCTCGCCGTTGCCGCTGCCACCGCCATCACTGCTGACGGCCCCTACAATCCTCCGCCACAACCTCATGACGAGCCATCGCAACCACAACCTCATCTTCCCGACATTGCCATCGATCTGCACGATCCTCTGATGCAAGTGCCTTTCCCCGATGTTATTTTGTTGCCACTTAATTGGGTCGACCAAGGTGTAGCAGAGCATTTTGGGAACAATCCACCGTCGGCCTCAGTAGTGCAGCAGCTCGAAAGAGTCGTCTTCGGGGAGGTGGCCAACGGCCGTTGCCGAGAAACTTCCTGTGCCATCTGCATCGACGATTTCGAGGCGACCTCAGTGCTATCGGTGATGCCGTGCGGCCACAGCTTCCACTCTGCTTGCCTCGACGAATGGCTCGCGCGAAGCAATTCGTGCCCTCTCTGCCGGTTTTCCCTTCCCGCCGTCAACTAGACTTGCGCCGTTCGCCATTGTAAACTTCTGATTTAGTGACTTCCAGTAATGTTTATCGTGCAATGCAATTTGGAACATGTACAGATTTTGCTCAAAATGTTATAGGAATTTTCTCACAGGCCTTACCAATGCAAAAGGAGAATTGAAACTGTAAAGATTATTCTAAACACAATCTCTTAAAATTAAAACAACAATTTGTAGGATATGATGACTTCAAAAAAAACATATGAAACTCTAAAATTAATCAAGACTCTAATATGCAGAACAGGATACACGGATCAGGATGTACATATTAGGATAGGCGGCCTAAGGTTTGCAGGTTCGGACTCACAGGATAAGACAAACAGAATAGGAGACACGAATCAAGACGTACATGTCAGGATTATGGACCAGGACATACAGGACAGTTCAAGGTAGGCGGACTAAGGCTTACAGGTCAGGGCTTATAGGATATAGTTCCGGACTACAGGATAAAATACATAGCAGGGCCATGCATACAAGACCAGACTTGAGGAACGGTGAGCAAGGGTCTCGAGGCGTAGGACGGTAAGAGTAGGTCTGGATCTACCGGATTCATTGAATGGAAAATATAGGATTGGGCGTACAAATCTGGATTTACGGGACAACAAACACAAAATAGAGAATACGCCAAGGAGTGCAGGTTTGTGCCTACAGGTCAAGATTTGCAGGTACAAGGACCCAGTCTAAGGTTAACAGACCGGGGCGAGCATACACTATACGACAATCAAGTCAGGGAATCGTAACAACCCGTCAGAGAATAATCACCGCATGTCAGGGAATATGCTAACGGTCTAGGGCTTATTGTCCACCGATCCCTCCTTAGACCTATAAGAAGATGCCATGTGTCATTCACCGTCAGACAAATCCTAGCACCCGACATTCCCTGGCACTCGTCAAACTCCAGAAGCACCCACTGCCATATAAAAAGGGAGGTTTTGTCTCTATGCAGGTACGCTCACTCGTCTTTTCACATTCGTACTTTACTTTTCGTCCTTTTACTGTGCTTTTGGGAAAAAAGTACCTGACTTGAGCGTCGGAGGGTCTGACCCGGGGACTTTTTCCCTGGTTCTTGGTCTATAATGGCCTAGGAGCTTGTCTGAGTGTGCGCAGGAGATCCCCACCTCGTTCGCCTCGTCATTGTCTTTCGTCACCCTCCCACGGTAGTCCTTGCCGGAGGTGCAGCTTCAGCCACGCATCTCAACGACCCTCGTCAACGCCTACGACAGCGCAGCCAGCCTCTGTCCGACTCAGCTTCCGGACGGGATCAAATTTGGCGGCATCTGTGGGAACACATCTGTTGGTTCCTTTGGAGGCCGGCAAGAGGGGAGGGGTGAATTGTCCTACAAAAATAGACACAAACCTTTCTCGGATTTTCAACTTAATAACAGACACTTGTAATAAAAGAAATAGAGACTAAATAAAGAAATCAGATACAAGAGATTTACTTGGTTTGCAATCAGAGGATTGCTAATCCAAGACAAATACGGTGCACTATCTGACGATCTCCTTCGGACGGAATAGCCTCTTTACAGCGTTGAGAGTACAGACAGAAAAGTAAAGCATTAAGAAACTGATTACAAGTGAGATTAAAAATCTGTGCAGATCAGTGCTATATTTATAGCACTGTTCGGGGCGTCCCGAAGGGTTCCGGGAGTCCTGGGGGATAAAACTTTATCCACCAACGTTCAGTCAACGCCCACATCATCGTAGATGAGTTTTGGGTTCTGGGCGCCCAGAAGGGTTCCGGGCGCCCGGACCCTCAAAAGGTGCCCAGGGCGCCCGGAATAATTTCGGGCGCCCGGACCACTTAAGTCAACCTTGTTGACTTTTTGTGGTCCGGTTCCTCTGCTCCGGTTTAGCACGTCTCGGTCTGGGTCTTCAACTTAGCTCCACTAGCTTGGATGATCTCGGCCATCCGGAATAGGGCTCACCCGAACCCAAGTTCCGACCTTCTCCTCGAGCAGCTTAACAGCTTTGCTTCCCGATTTCTCGTCTCTCGAACATTGCGTACGTTCTTCTCGTCCGCCGGTGTACACTTCCGTGGTCACCACTCCCCTCGGACGCACCGAGCCCGTCGACTCTCTCCCGTGTCGTCCTTCTCGCTAGCTGCGTCTTCCGCTCGACTTCCTGTGTTCCTAAGCTCCTGTACACTTAGACACAAGGGTTAAACAAAATAGGACCTAACTTAACTCGTTTGATCACATCAAAACACCTTGGAGTTCCAACAATCTCCCCCTATTTGATGTGAACAACCCAAGTTAAGTTAGGGTAAAACAAATGTAATAAAAATAATTAATATTCAAATAAGTCCAAGATTTGTCAATTCAACAATTATAATATACATCCCCCTAGAATTAACATACTTCTCCTCCTTTGATCACATTAAAAAAATTGGGGTTCTAATACAAGTCTAAGGTTAAAATGAAGTTAAAAGAAAATTTTAAGTTTTGTAAAAATTCTAAGGAATCCAATTTTAAACACTTTCTTAACATGAATTGAAGTTTTCAAACAAGATTTTAAGGAAAAAAAATTTCTAAGTTTTTGAAAATATTTTTGAATATATTTTCTAAAGCAAATTGAACAACTCTTTTAAAGCATTATTTGCAACAGAAACATTTTCTAAGAAACAAAATTTTCAAAACAAATGTTAAAAACTTTTAAGTATTATTTAATTCTGACTTTAATACTTTTTCCAGAAAGTTAATTAAACATTTGATTTCAGTATTTTGGCTTCCAGGTCGTGGCGAGGTACTAGGCCTTCTTGGTTATTGGAGCAACAACCACTTCCTTAGACAAAGCCTCATAAAGAAATTATCTGTTTAACTTTCTCGCTGAAAATGCTAAGTTTAATTTTAAATTCAAGTTAAACATGTTTTTGGAACCCAATAGAGGTTCATACCTACAGGATTAATTAAATATTTTCTAGGTATATAGGCTTTTGATATTTTTCTGATTTGACTTTGATGAAACCTATAGTACCAATTTAAACCTCTATAATTTCTAAAAGTAGAAATATTTGAGTAGGTGGAATTTTTCAATTTTTCTATTTCTTCTTTTAATTTATCATTTTCAAATTTTATTTTATCAAAGTCTTCTATTAGATAAGATTTTGCTAAAGTTCTTTTTATTTCTAAGTTTCCATTTTTTAATTTAGTATTTTTACTTTTTAACTTAAACATGGATTTTGCCATAGACTTAATTCCAAAGTAAAGTTGATCAGGGGGTAAGAGGCATACCTCACTTATCATATCAGACTTGAAGCCTGAATCTCCCCTGCTTCGCTGTTCTCATCTGAGGTCGCTCCCCCTTCATCGATGTTGGGTTCTGATGTACTTTGTCCTTCGTAGCTTGCCATCAGCGCCAGCCCGGCATATTCTTGAATCTCGAACTCAGATGATGAAGTTGTTAGGAGGTATACTAAAAGCATAGCTTTTGGTATAAACATTTATCTAGAAATAAGAATCACATTGGTCAAATGTCTACATTTATGATAAATGTAATTGTTCAATTAATTTATATTGTAGATAACATGGTGTGTGGTGTCACACACAGAAGATCATGTTATCGGTTCCTTATAAATTATAAACAGTAGCTCACGACCAAGATGGAAAGGAACAAATCATTGGAAGGTCGTAGTGTAATTAGGTATTAGTTTATCTTAACTATATAATTACACTAGTACACTTAGAGTGTATTGAGTAGGACCATTTGAGGTCGTTTATTTTATACTGACTTTATAAAGGAATAAAGACCTCAGTTATTATGAAAGTGTGTGCTCTTAATCCTAATATAATAACAAGCACATATATTTGATATTTATTTCTTTAATTTATCAATAGGTGAGATTTAGTTCGATAAATCAATAAGCCCGATAAGTTGGGAAATGATATCACTTATAGTGTGTGTTGTTGATTATAGAAGAAAACTGTGTCCTAGTGATCTAGGTTGAGAATGTCCCCAAGAGGAGCTCATAAGGATTGTCATGTTAAACCCTGCAGGTGGACTTAGTCCGACATGACGATGAGGTTGAGTGGTACTACTCTTGGACTAAGATATTAATTAAATGAGTTGTCAGTAACTCACTTAATTAGTGGACATTCGACATCTTAAACACAGGGAGACTAACACACTCATAATAAGAAGGAGCCCAAAATGTAATTTGGGATTGGTGCGGTAGTTCAATAATAGTTCTCTAGTGGAATGAATTATTATTGATAAAATTAAGTTGTGTGTTCGGGGCGAACACGGGATTCTTAATTTTATCGGGAGACCAAAACCAATTCCTCCTCTCGGTCCCTATCGTAGCATCTTAATTATAGAGTACTATACCCACCTATACCCACCTTCTTACCCATCCCATAGGGGCCGACCAAGCTAGGGCCGACCAAAGTTTGGTTCATGGGTGCTTCAAGGTGGTCGGCCCTAGCTTGGGTTCAAGCTTGGTGTGGCCGACCCAAATTAAAATAAAAGGATTTTTATTTTTTTAAAATTTTTCTTATGTGGATAACATGATTTAAAAGAGAGTTTAAAAATTTAAATCTTTCCTTTTATAAGATTCTACAAAAGATTAAGAGAAGAGCTAAATCTCTTTCCTTATTTGTATATTAAAAGGTTGATTTTAATTTTGGTAAAAACTTTCCTTTTAATTATGTTCATGATTTAAAAGAAAGTTTAAAAATTAAAAATTCTCTTTTATTAGTTTCTACAAAAGATTAAGAAAAGATTTAATATCTTTCCTTATTTGTAGATTGAAAGGAGATTTTAATTTTTAGAGATAACTTTCCTTTTTGGAAATTATCCACATGTTTAAAAGAAAGATTTTAATTTATAAAATTTCTTTTTATTAACCAATCATGAAGGGATTAAAATTATTGGAGAAATTTTTATAAATTTCTAAAAACAAATTAGGAAGTTTTAATTTTTGTTTTAATTAAAACTCTCCTTGTTTTGGGGAAATAGGTGGCCGACCAAATAAATTGGAGAAGAGAAAACTATTTTTAATTAAATAAATTTTCCTTTTCATGGCAAAAGAATTAAGGAAGTTTTTATTTAAATTTCCTTATTTGCCAAGACCAAGGATTATAAAAGAGGGGGTAGAGGAGGCTTTATGGTGAACGACTCTATTCTTTTTCTTCCTCTCTTTTCTTCCTTGGTGTGGCCGGCCCCTAGAGGTTCCCCTTCTCCTTCTCTCTTCTCCTTCTTGTGACCGAGACTTCATCATCTCTTGGAGGCATAGAAGTGGCCGGATCTAGCTTGGAGAAAAGGAGAGAAAGGAGTCTTGTTTCATGCATCCCTTGGAGCTTGGTTGGTGGAAAAAGATCTTCATCTTTTGGAGGCATTGTGCTTGGCCAAAACTTGAAGAAAAGAGAAGAAGGTGTTTTGGTGGTTCTCGTCTTGGAAGATCGTTTCCCACACAACGTCCGGGATTAGAAGAGGAATACGGTAGAAGATCAAGAGGTCTTTCTAAAAGGTATAACTAGTATTTTTTCCTTTCCGCATCATACTAGTTATTTTTGGAAATAATACCAAATACAAGAGGCATGCGATTCTAGTATTTCGAATTTGTTTTCGATGTTGTGTTCTTTTATTTTTTTTCCTTGTGATTTGTTTGTTCTTTTCGGTTGACCTAAAGTTATTTAAGGAAATTAAATATTAACTTTCCTTAAAAGGCTTTGTCTAGTCGGTGGTGGTTGTTCCCATATCCAAGAAGGTCATGTGCCTCGCCACGTCAGTACTGGGAGCCAATTTTGGAAACTAATATTTAATGAAATTAATAACCTAGGTGATTTGGATCGAACGTGTTAAGTTCCGCAGGAGATCCGAGTCTAAACCTAAAAGAACAAATAAATTAAACTTAGGATCAAACGTGTTAAGTTCCGCAGGCGATCCGAGTTTAATTTAAAAGAACACATGGTAGCTAGGAAAAAGTTCAGACCTTTTGTACAAAATTTTTGTACAGTGGAATCATTAGGTTTTCTGAGTAGCAACCAACAGAAGTGTCGTCCCAAGTAGCTTTTAGGTTCTTGTGCTTCTTGGGAATCTTGCCTTTGTCCTTCTTTAGTTCTGGGCAATCCTCTTTTAGGTGTCCTTCCTTTTGATACTGGTAGCAACGCATCCTTCTTCTATTTCTTGGATTATTTTTATTCTGCATTTCATTAAATTTATTAGATCTAAATTTGTTTTTAAAGTTTCTTACCATGTAATATGCTTCCTGGTCCTCTTCTGAGTCTAACTCGGGTTCATCCCTTTTGGTTGCGTTCAGCGCCATTATCTGGCTTGTTTCCTTAGTTGTCCATGCACACCTGGTTTCATGTAATTCCAAAGTAAAAAATAGTTCTTCTAAGGTACTTACCTCCAGGTCCTTTGAAATGTAATAGGCGTCGATGATTGACGCTCATTCTGGAGTTCTGGGAAACACGTTGAGAGCGTAGCGTATGGTGTCCCGGTTTGTTACCGTTTCACCGAGGTTCTCGAGATCAGTAATCAATTCTTTTACCTTCGCGTGTAGATCAGCTACCTTCTCACCTTTCTCCAGACGGATGTTCGTCAGTCTGTTTCGAAGGATGTCTCTTCTTGCTAGCTTAGCTTCGGATGTTCCTTCGTGGAGCTCCATGAACTTCTCCCAGAGTTCTTTGGCCGACAAGTAGCTTCCGATGCAGTTGACTTCTTGAGGTGGCAACACACTCAGCAGGTGATATTCCGCACGGTTGTTCGCTACGGAATCATTATGCTCCTTCTTTGTCCAATGACTCTCTTCTTTTTATTCTCCATCTTGATCCGTTGGAGCTACAAACCCATACTTTATAATTAACCCGACCATCCGACCGCGAAACATCTCTAACAACATCTACCTATTCTGGAACGTAAAGATGGAGGATTATGGCAGAATCAGCGTAACCATAACAGCTGGAGAATATGAACTATTCAAAGAAGCCAAGAAGCGGGTGGCCTCCAAAAAGCAAACTACCGCCTCCCGACCGCGAAAGTTGCCAGAAGCTTCCAAAGAGCCGGCCCATGCCTCGGATTAAGGTTCTAAGAGGAAGCAGCCCATGAAATTTCCCCCGGCCTTCTACAGGGAGCCCGACCAAGGTTATTATCAGCCAGAGCCGGGATGCTATAACTACAAGGAGCAACCACAAGTTTCTATGCCAGAAAGCTCTCTGCCTAAGGATTTGAAAAGGGGAAAGGCTACCGTCCTCCGCGAAGAACGTCGGGTGGAGTCAGAAGAAAAAGTGGTCTTCTCCTCCAAAATATTGGAGGAAAAGCTGCCAAAAGAATACATGCCCCCAGCTATTGGGGAATATGATGGCAGCAAAGATCTTGAAGATCACCTCCACAAATTTAAAACCGCGGCCCTGCTACACCAGTATAGTGATGCCGTTAAATGCCGAGTGTTCTTGAATACCCTATCGGGCTCTGCCCAGAAGTGGTTCAATGGACTGCTGCATGGGTCTATCACTTGTTTCTTAGATTTCAAGACTGCATTCCTATGCCACTTCGCCAGCAGCAGGAAATATCAAAAGACTGACCACTGCCTATTCGCTCTCAAGTAAGGACCCTCTGAGCTGTTAAGAAGCTATATCAAACACTTCAACCAAGTGGCTCAGGACGTCCCCGCGACCACATCAGAAATACTTATGAGCGCCTTCTCTCATGGTCTGACAGAAGGAGAATTCTTTAGGGACCTCATCAGAAATCCCGTAAGGAATTTTGATGAGATGCTGGAGAAAGCCGCCAGCTACATCAATGTGGAAGAAGCGCAGGCGACCCGAAGGAAGGCAGACAAACCACCCTCCTCTGCCAATAAGCCGGAAAGAAGAGTACCCCAATCGTCTGCTCAACCTCTCCCATGCGCTCGAGAAGCCTGACCTACCTTCCACCCCGGTCAGGATGTTTGACCGATCTCGCGCATAGCTGCAGTCCATGCCCCCCGACCTGGGCCTTGGGGGTCGCGCTATTGCACTTATCATCTGTCACACACTCACGCCACCATCGATTGTTTTCAATTCACTCGTGATTCTCGTCGTGCTGCTGAGCTGGGCCTGCCACCCCCCGAGCTGGCTCCTCAAGTCCAAAGAATGATGGAGGAGAGGCGTGATGCAGCGGGACAGGCAAGCAGACCCCGGGTAGATAGGGGGGCCGAGCATGCAACCACAAGGACGCATCGAGGAGCAAGGAGAAGCTCACGAAGCGGAGAATAGGGGCAATGCAGCCATCCGGGACATAGGCATGATCTCTGGAGGGCCTACTGATGGAGATTCAGGTAGGGCGCGCAAATCCCACGAACGTCGGTTGGAGATTCACGCTGTTGGATGCAGCCAGGAGCAAGTTGTTGGCCCTGTCATCAGCTTCGGACCACAAGACTTGGAGGGATTGGAGTTGCCTCATGATGATGCCCTCATCATCAAAATCGTCATAGCCAATAGTCGCGTAGCCAGGGTCTTCATTGACACCGGGAGCTCTGTCAACGTATTGTTTAGGACTGCTTTTGAAGAAATGCATATCGACGCCAGCGAGTTCAAGTCGGTGGCTACTTCTTTATATGGCTTTACTGGTAATGAGGTAAAACTCATGAGACATATCAAGTTGGCCATATCCTTGGGGAATGAGACATTAGTGAGGACCAGGAGGAGTACCTTCATAGTGGTAGATTCACCCTCGTCTTACAACGTCATTTTCGGCCGACCATCTCTACATGAATTCCAAGCTGCTGTCTTTACCTTCCACCAGAAAATCAAGTTCCCAATGGGAGAGCAGGTCAGGGAAGTTAAAGGAGAGCAGCGGGTTTCTCGGCGATGCTATATTGACATGGTCAAAGTGGAGGCGCGTAAGGCGCAAAGGACTCAGGACGGGGTTGTGCATGCCATTCAAGAAGAACCTATGCCTATAGCGGAAGAGACCATCCCCTGGGAGGAAGTCTAGCTATATCCTGAGCACCCAGAGAGTCTCACTCGTATAGCTGGGGACCTGTCGCCTGAGCTTAAAGAAGAATTGATCCAGTGCTTGACCCGCAACAGGGATGTCTTCGCCTGGTCTGCGGTAGACTTACCCGGGGTCAGGCCCGAAATAGCAAAGCATAAGTTACATCTCTTGCCTGACGCCCGGCCGGTCAAATAGAAGAAGCGAAATTTCTCGGCTGATCAAAATAAAATTATCCGAGCTGAAGTAGATCAGCTCAAGAAAGCGGGTCATGTTAGGGAAATACAATTCCCGTCATGTCTCTCTAATGTGGTCTTAGTGGCGAAACCCAATAATAAGTGGAGAGTTTGCATAGACTTCCGGGATCTCAATCGCGACAACCCTAAAGATTGTTATCCCCTGTCCAGAATTGATCAGCTGGTAGATTCAACCGTCGGTTGTGAGAGAATTTGCATGCTGGATGTTTATCAGGGGTATCACCAAATCCCCCTGGCCTTAGAGGATCAGGAAAAGGTCAGTTTTATTACGGTTGATAGTACTTTCTGCTACACTGTCATGCCTTTTGGACTCAGAAATGCTGGAGCTACGTACCAAAGGATGATGGATAAAATTTTCCGGGAGCAGGCCGAGCGTAACGTGGAAGTTTATGTGGACGATATACTCATCAAATCCCCTTTAGCCACAAACCTGATAGCAGACGTGGAGGAGACCTGCGACACCCTCCGACAGTATGGGTTAAAATTGAATCCCTTGAAGTGTATGTTCGGAGCCAAAGGAGGGAAATTCTTGGGATACTTAGTGACGGAGCGGGGAATTGAAGCCAAACATGAGAAGGTCCAAGCACTCCGGGACATGAAGGCTCCCCAAAACCTGAAGGAGGCTCTGAAGTTGGTGGGCAGGATAACAACCTTGTCCAGATTTATCTCCCGATCAACAGACAAAGCGGCACCCTTCTTTAAAGTGCTCAGGAAAGCCTCCAAATTCCAATGGGACGAGGAATGCACACGGGCTTTTGAAGAGCTAAAAAAGTATTTGGAGACTTTACCTTCTTTATTCAAGCCTATTACAGGAGAGCTGTTTTGGGTCTATCTGTCAACCACCCTTGAGGCCGTGGGGGCGGTGTTAGTAAAAGAGCAGGACAATGTATAACAGCCAGTGTACTTTTTAGTCATCTACTGAAGGAGGCTGAGTCTAGATACACAGCTCTGGAAAAGTTAGTTTACGGACTAGTGCTCATGGCCCGGCGTCTAAGGCCTTATTTTCTGGCACATCCCATCACGGTCTTGACCAATAGCACCATGGGTAAAGCCCTTACCAATGTAGAGGTTGTTGGTCGGCTTATCAAGTGGGTGACAGAATTGGGAGAGTATAATATAGTTTATCAACCTTGCACGACTATTAAAGCACAGGCCTTGGCTGATTTCTTGACCGAGATTCATCAAACTGATTCCGAAGAAACTTGGAAGGTATATGTGGATGGATCAGCCACACAGTAGGGAAGTGACGTTGGAGTTCTTCTGATATCCCCTCAAGAAGACATCTTGCAGCTAGCCGTGCGGTTGAACTTCAGAGCCACTAACAACGAGGCAGAGTATGGGCTTTATTGGCAGGGTTGCAAGCAGTCTGACATGTGGGAGCTGCCCGATTATGTTAGGATATATACTAAAAGCCTAGCTTTTAGTATAAATATTTATCTAGAAATAAAAATCACATTGGTCAAATGTCTACATTTATGATAAATGTAGTTGTTCAATTAATTTATATTGTAGATAACATAGTGTGTTGTGTCACACACAGAAGATCATGTTATCAGTTCTTTATAAATTATAAACAGTTGCTCACGACTAAGATGGAAAGGAACAAACCATTGGAATAGTCGTAGTATAATTAGGTATTAGTTTATCTTGACTAATAAATTACACTAGTACACTCTAAGTGTTTTGAGTAAGACCATTTTAGGTAAGTTCTTTTTATACTGACTTGATAAAAGAACTAGACCTTAGTTATTATGGAAGTGTGTGCTCTTAATCCTAATATAATAACAAGCACATATATTTGATATTTATTTCTTTAATTTATCAATGGGTGAGATTTAGTTCGATAAATCAATAAGCCCGATAAGTTGGGAAATGATATCACTTATAGTGTGTGTTGTTGATTATAGAAGAAACTGTGTCCTAGTGATCTAGGTTGATAATGTCCCCAAGAGGAGCTCATAAGGATTGTCATGTTAAACCCTGCAGGTGGACTTAGTCCGACATGACGATAAGGTTGAGTGGTACTACTCTTGGACTAAGATATTAATTAAGTGAGTTGTCAGTAACTCATTTAATTAGTGGACATTCATTATCTTAAACATAGGGAGACTAATACACTCATAATAAGAAGGAGCTCAAAATGTAATTTGGGATTGGTGCGGTAGTTCAATAATAGTTTTTTAGTGGAATGAATTATTATTGATGAAATTAAGTTATGTGTTAGGGGCGAACATACGATGCTTAATTTCATCGGGAGACCAAAACCAATTCCTCCTCTCGGTCCCTATCGTAACCTCTTGTATATAGAGATTTATATCCACCACACACCCACCTTCTTACCCAACCAATAGGGGCCGGCCAAGCCAAGCTTGAAGCTCAAGCTTAGGGCTGACCAAGCCTAAAGGTTAAGCCTTAAGGTGGCCGGCCAATAGCTTGGAGCCCAAGCTTAGGTGGCTGGCCACATCATATTAAAAAGGTTTTTTGATAAAATTATTTCTTATGTGAATATCATGGTTTTAAAAGAGAGTTTAAAATTTAAATCTTTCCTTTATAGCTTTCTACAAAAGATTAAGAAAAGATTTGAAATCTTTCCTTATTTGTAGATTGAAAGGTAGATTTTAATTTTGAGAAAACTTTCCTTTTTAACCATGTTCATGATTTAAAAGAGAGTTTAAAAATTAAATATTCTCTTTTATAAGTTTCTACAAAAGATTAAGAAAATGTTTGATATCTTTCCTTATTTGTAGATTAAAAGAGATTTTAATTTTTAGAGATAACTTTCTTTTTATCCACATGTTTAAAAGAAAGATTTTAATTTATAAAATTTCCTTTTTATAACCCACCATGAAGGGAAAAATTATTGGAGAAATTTTTTATAAATTTCCGGAAACAAATTAGGAAGTTTTAATTTTTGTTTTAATTAAAACTCTCCTTGTTTTGGGGAAATAAGTGGTCGGCCATTGTAATTGAGAAAAGGAATTTGATTTTAATTAATTAAAATTTTCCTTTTCATGGCAAAAGAATTAAGGAAGTTTTTTTATTTAAATTTCCTTATTTGCCAAAACCAAGGATTATAAAAGAGGGGGTAGAGGTGCCTTCATGGCGAATGACTCTATTATTTTTCTCCTCTCTTTTTCTCTTTGGGTGTGGCCGGCCCCTCCTCTTCTCTCTTCTCCATCTTGTGGCCGAACCTCATCTCATCCTTGGAGTCCTTGTGGTGGCCGGATCTTGCTTGGAGAAGAAGGAGAGAAAATGAGGCGATATTTCTAGCATCCCTTGGAGCTTGGTGGTGGCCGAACCTCTTCATCTTTGGAGGAGCTCTTGGTGGCCGAAACCTAGAAGGAAGAAGAAGGTGCTTGGTGGTTCTCATCTCGGAAGATCGTTGCCCACACAACGTCCGAGGTTAGAAGAGGAATACGGTAGAAGATCAAGAGGTTATTTTTGCTTACAAAGAAAGGTATAACTAGTAATTATTTTCCGCATCATACTAGTTTTCTTTGTATAAGTTATTTTTGGAAATATCAAACACAAGAGGCATATGATTCTAGAGTTTTCGGATTTGTTTCGAAGTTGTGTTTCTTTTATTTTATTTTTTCAAATTTGTGATTCGATTGTTCTTTTTGGTTAACCTAGAGTTATTTAAGGAAATAAATATTAGCTTTTCTTAAAAGGCTTTGCCTAGGCGGTGGTGGTTGCTCCCATATCCAAGAAGGTCATGTGCCTCGTCATGCAGTCCTGGAAACCGATTTTGGAAATTAATATTTATGGAATTAATAACTTAGGTAGATTTGAATCAATAGTGTTAAGTTCCGCTTGCGATTCAAATCTAAACCATTAAGAACAGATAAGTTAAATTTGGAATCAATGATGTTAAGTTCCATCTGCGATTCCTAATTTAACTTCTAAAGAACACAATAGGTTATTTAAGGAAAGGTTCGACACTTGTACAAAAAATTTTTTGTATAGTGGAACCGGTACGATTTTCCTAGGATTAACCAACAGATTAATCATCTATTTGGATTCCTAATTGGTAACACAACAAGTAGCAGGCAACTTTGAGGCCAACAGTGACAAACTACAAGTATATCGAGAGGCTTATGAGAAAATGAAAGAAGAGTTCAAGGAGGTTACAATCAGCAAGATTCCCAGAACAGAGAATGACTTAACTGACAAGTTAGCCAAAATGGCCAGCTCTCTGACCACATGAGTATTGGATAAGTAAATAGCACAGACCTTCCTCATAGCCCAGATAGATCTTCAGAATAACATGGACGAGTCCATTGATTGGAGAGCGCCAATGATTAGTTATCTTCAACAAAGTATCCTACCAACCGACCTGGAGGAAGCACGGTTGATCAGGAGAAAGGCTTACGCCTATACCATGATAGGAGATCAGTTATATAAGCGGGCATTTTTCAAGCCTTTACTCAAGTGTTTAAGCATGGAAGAGGCGGAGCAGGCCTTACAAGAAATACATCGAGGGTGTTGCGGCAGTCACGCTGCAGGCAGAACATTAGCTCGCAGGGTGCCGCTGACCGACTATTTCTGGCCTACCTTACAGAAAGGTGCTCAGCGATTGGTAAACACTTGTTTATCTTGCCAGAAACATCAGAATCTGATGCATACACCCACCTCGATGTTAAAGACGTCTATAGTTTCTTGCCCCTTTGATCAGTGAGGTATGGATATTGTAGGACTATTTCCTATGACACTCGGTCAAAAGTGATTTCTGCTTGTAGCAGTGGATTACTTTTCCAAATGGATAGAAGCTGAAGCCCTGACCAGAATTACAGAGGGAGCAGTTATTAAGTTTTTGTGGAAAACATCCTGTACAGATTCGGCATACCCCATAAACTAATATCGGATAATGGAAGACAGTTTCAAGGTCGGAAGATCCAGGCCTGGTGTCAAGGATTCGACATTACTCAGGCCTTCACATCCGTAGCCTACCCACAAAGTAATGGGCAGACAGAAGTTATTAGCCGAGAGATTGTTCGGGGATTGAAGGTTAAGCTGGATCACGTTGGAAGAGATTGAGTGGAAGAATTGCAAAGTATTCTCTGGACCTATCGTACAATGCCCCGGGAGAGCACAGGCCTTACCCCGTTTCATCTAGTCTACGACAATGAGGCAGTGGTAGCTATAGAGATCGGGGTGCCCTCAATTAGGAGAATGCTATATGATGAAGAGAATGCTGGACAACGACTTGCGGAGCTGGACTTTATTAGTGAAACCGCGAGCGGACGGCAACAAGGCTGGCGGCTTACCGACAAAGGTTTTATGATAAAAGGGTGGTTCCTCGTTTCTTCGGAGAAGGGGACCTGGTCTGGAAGCGAGCAAAGCCTGTCGGGGATGTTGCCAAACTAGCACCCTAATGGGATGTGCCTTACACAGTTGTTAAAAGATTGGCATCCGGTGCTTATTACCTGCAGGACAATCGGAGTAGGAAGCTAGACCGACCCTGGAGCATTAATTATCTTCGGCCTTATCGCACATAGATAATTTTATTTTCTATAAAATCTAGTCCCGATGCGGGGGGGGGGGGGGTCTGATGGAGGCAGGATAAGTCAGGCCGGGAATACTGGCCCGATGAGACAGGTCGGGAATACTTACCCGACCGGTCAGTAAGAATGTTAGCCTAGTAAGGATTATTATGTCCCTACTTTTCATAAATTATCCATAAATTTATCAGACTCATTTAAGATGGATAACAATAGACAGATGGGATAAAACATTAAGCATAAAGTTGCTTGGCTTACACAACTTACAAATACAAATTACTTAAAGGTAGAAAAGACTTCGTCGGATATTTTGTTCAAAATACGACAGTAATTTAAGAAGTCTTCGGGGGAGCGGAATTAAAGTATCCTTGTTCATATAGCTGCCGCACTATAAGCTATGGAGGTCACGAAGCGGTCCCCTACCTGGATGCCAAACTCTCTGGAATGGAGGTAGGCCTCTCGGCTCAACCTACATCGTTCATTTTCTCCCACCTTGTATATTTCCAGAGCTGTGGTGACTCCAGAAGAAGTAAAGCGGGCTTGGGCTAATTCAGTCTGCATTGCGTGTAATTCCGCTGCTTGAGATTCCAGAGTTTTGCTCTGTTCCTATAATAATACCTCCTTGGATTGCAGCTCCTTATTCAATTGATCCACGATTTGCTGATGAAGAATCTCGGTCTGGCTTTTTTCCTCTTGAAGACCCTTGATTTCCTGATCTGCTTCCCTCGGGGATTGTCTATGGAGGGCATTCGCTCTCTTCAAGGTCTCTATCTCAGTCCTTAGCATGTGGTTAGCTGCCGTCGGGTCATTCAATTGGAGTTCCACCTCAGCTACCCTATTCTTCATAGCTTTATTCTCTTGATATAAGGCGGACAGGGTTTGACTCATGGCCAAGGATTCGGCGAGGTTCTACAGAGAGACAGGTATAAGGGATGATAGGAATAAGAGCAGGAAATAATACAGGAAGCTTACAGCTATAGCTCCTTCTGCGATCAGGTCCAACTGGGCTGGTATGGGAAAGGAATGTATCTGCTCTATATGTTCTTGCCAGCTGTCGGATAGTAGTCCTCTCCAAGTGATGTGGCTGGTAAGGGCATCCTCTTGATGCTACAGGTGTCGCTCTGAAGGTAAAGTGACTCTGAAATGTGAGTAGGTCGGACGTCGTGTTCTAGAAGGTCCGGCTTCACCTCCAGTAGCAGGATCGTGAGTTTAAGGTCTTGTAGCCGCATTCGGGGCCTCTGGATGTTGGGATGCAGAGGTCGGAGAGGTAGGAGGAGATGCAGGAGGCGAAGTAGGACCCCTAGGGGGCTTGTGAGATCCGCCTCGGGCTTCTTCAGAAATGATGGGGGGCATCCCTCGAGGAGTTCTCTCTAGGATTTCTGAGGGAGGCACAGAAGTACCTGGGAGTCCCGATCTTGAGGTGGCCGCCGGAGATGAGGAGGAAAGTTGAGCAGCAGGAGGATCAGTAGAGACAAGGCTGATAACTCTGTGTCGGAATCAGCGTATCATTGGCTGATCGTCCGAATATAAATCTTCAGGCGAAGGTCGGGATCGACGAGCAGAAAGAGGTGTAACATTTCAACTTGTAGGATCAACAGCAGAACATGCTTACCGGGATGCACGGGAAGCCGCCCGGAAAGAGGGATTGGCAGGAGGTATGTCCGACCTGGAGGGTGGTCGGGGAGCTGGTTGGAAAGCAGGTTTAGGAGCCGCTCGGGGGGCAGACAGGGGAGTTGGTTGAGGAGCCGACCGAGGAATGGCAGTAGTAGGCGCTCCTCGTAGGACCGTTAGATTCGATAGAGGGGGGGTGAATATCGATTCGAAAACTTAGAGTATAAACGCAGCGGAAAAGTAAAATAGACACAAATGTTTTTTACTTCGTTCGGAGCCTGTGACGACTCCTACTCGAAGGCCCGTGGTCCTTGACCACTTTCGTTGGGCAATCACTAACAATTCGAATATAGTTATAAAAATGAACACAAGAACTGCTGGTGAAAAATAAAGCAATACCGACAAGGAAATTAAGAAACCGAAGGAGCACTTTGTCGGAGCTTTGTTGGCGTCGCACTGAACGCCGAGCAGCAAGACCAGCAGTAGAAGAGTTCTCAGATTGATTGATTGTCTGAAGCTCCTGCCTGGGGCTTCTTTTATATGCTGTTTCGGGCGCCTGGATTCCTTCCGGGCGCCTGGAATGTAACGTCACTGCTCAAACCGAGATGCTCCACGTGGTGACGGCTTGATTTGGATATAATTTGACTTCCGGGCGCCCAGATCCCCTCCGGGCGCCCGGACCACCTTGTTCCAGAAAACTCCTTTTTCCTGCAAAACAAAGTTAGTCCGAGGCAATATATATCCTGCAACACAGATTGTTAGCACATTTTATCATAGTAAGAATTAGCACAAATAGTATGACTTAGATTCCGTCTTTCCGAGATCGGAATCTAGTCACGATCTCGACTTAGACATCCGAAATGGATCTAAGCCGGATCGACGCCTAATGTTCCCTTCCCGGGAACGCGTCCTCGCAGTCACTCCCCTCCAGTGACTTACCTCACTTACCTGCCAGACGTCCGGTCAGCCCGTCGATCCGTCTGGACTTCTCGCCAAGCGTCCGGTCAGCCCGTCGACCCGCTTGGACTTCGTGCCAGACATCCGGTCAGCCTGTCGACCTGTCTGGACTTCTCCTGCACACTCGATCAAAGTGTCAGACAACAACAAAACTAACTTAACCTATTTGTCATTCATCAAAACCTGGGTTAAATCGTTAGTGCTAACCGCACCAACAATCTCCCCCTTTTTGATAGAATGACAACCTGGTTAAGTTAGTGAAAGAACGTAAAAACAGGTACATCGGTTTTAAAGTTAGTTTTAGTGTTTTCAAATTGGTTTATCTAACTTAACCACCTAACCCTCCCCCTTTGGCATTCATCAAAAAACAAGGATAAACAATCATAGTGTAGAGTTACTGAAAACAATAACACCTAATCTTGAAGAATAACTGAGTTTGGTTCAAAATTCAAGGATAAAAGTTCAATTTTTAAATCCAAAAAAAACAAGCTGACATGGGGGAGAAAAGTTGAATTTTTGAAAAGTAAAAATTTAAAGTTGATAAAGTTGACTTAATTTAAAGTTGACTTGGGTTAAATTGATTTTCAACTTTAATTTTTCAAAACACAGCAAAAATTAAACAAGGGAGATTAAATTTGCCAAAATAAATTTTTAAGGCTCATTTGATATAGCTAAATTTGGAAAGTTTAATTTTCAATAGTAACTTTTTAAATCATGGTTTGAAAATTAGGTGAGATTAAACTTCTAAGTTTTTCAAACACTTAGTTAAATTTAATTTTTTTGAAACTAATGTTTTAAAAATAAGTTAGTTTTAAAATAGATGTAAAAAAGTATTTTTCAAACACACAAAATTTTAATTAATTTCTCCCCCTGAACTTGATACTTAAAATTTTGAAAATATTTGCTAAAAATATTCAAAGTAAATTTTTTTTTTAAATGAGGTAGAATTTTCTAGAGAGATTAAAAAATAACGCTTAAGGAGATAATTAAAAAAATAAACCTCCCCCTGAATTTGATATTCCTTTAATTTATTAATCCTCCTTATTTATTAATTCTTCTAGGGGATTTAAAAGAAATTGAACCTCCCCCTGAATTGGTTACTCCCCTTAATTTAATATCTCCCCTTTAATACTAAGGTTTGGTTGTGTTAAATTTCAAAGCCCTAACACATTTGTCTAATTTAGTAATACATATATTATTATCTCTGTATTCTTGGTATAACTTTTTATTTGAATTTGATTAATCAATTATTAATTAATTTTAGATTCAGGTGCTTAACTTTATTTTAAGGTTAAATAAGATAAGAATTTATTAATTCAATAACAGTTAAGCATTATCAATAATTTATTGATTAGTTTTTACTTGATTTAATAATTTAATACTCAGTGAAATAATTTAAATTTCATATTACTTGATTGAGTTGGTCAATGAAAGTGTTAGTTATAATTATTATTATTAAATTATTTTTTTTTTAAAGGGATTTCTAAAACAGCATTTAAAAGGAATTTAAAATGATTTTTATAATATGTTTTATGTCAATTAACATATGTTTGATTCAGTTTTGATTTTAGATTTAAATTAATATTAGTGGTTAATTTAAGTTTAAGTTTAATTTTAAGTTAAAAATTTAAATTTTAATTGTAATTTCAATATTAAGTTTTAATTTAAGATTTAATTTTTAGTTAAGTCAAATTAAAAATTAATTTTAAGGTTAAAATGATGTTTAAGATTAAAAATGAGTATAAAGTCAAAATAATAATTTTTAAATTGAAAATAATCTATAGAAATAATTTATTATTTCTATTTTTAAGTTAACAAAATTTTATTATAGTGAAAAAATAAGAAGAATTTTTCAAAATGATACATAATTTTTAGATAGTTTTAAAATGATTTTTAAAATATTTTTTAAATGATTTTTAAAAGTTTTTTTTTAAATAATTTTTGAAATAATTTTTAAGTTAAAATAATTTTTAAAATAACAATAATTTTTAAAAGAAGTTTTTAAAGTTTTTAAAATGATTTTTAAAAGAGTTTTTAAAATAATTTTTAAAATGTTTTAAAAGAATTTTTAAAATAATTTTTTAAAGTTTTTAAAATGATTTTTAAAAGAGTTTTTAAAATAATTTTTAAAATGTTTTAAAAGAATTTTTTAAAGTTTTTAAAATAATTTTTAAAAGAGTTTTTAAAATAATTTTTAAAATGTTTTAAAAGAATTTTTAAAATAGTTTTTAAAGAATTTTTAAAATAGTTTTTTAAAGAATTTTTAAAATAGTTTTTTAAAGAATTTTTAAAATAGTTTTTAAAGAATTTTTAAAATAGTTTTTTTAAAGAATTTTTAGAATAGTTTTTAAACAATTTTTTTTTAAAAAATAGTTTTTAAACAATTTTTAAAATAGTTTTTAAAGAATTTTTAAAATAGTTTTGTTAAAAAATTTTTAAAAGAATTTTTAAAATAGTTTTTAAAGAATTTTTAAAATAATTTTTAAAGAATTTTTAAAATAATTTTTAAAATATTTTTAAAAGAATTTTTTAAAATAGTTTTTAAAGAATTTTTAAAAAAGTTTTTTTAAAAGAATTTTTAAAATAGTTTTTAAAGAATTTTTAAAATAGTTTTTAAAGAATTTTTTAAAATAGTTTTTAAAGAATTTTCAAAATAGTTTTTAAAGAATTTTTAAAATAGTTCTTAAAGAATTTTTTTTTTAAAATAGTTTTCAAAGAATTTTTAAAATAGTTTTTTTAAAGAATTTTTTAAAGTTTTTAAAATGATTTTTAAAAGAGTTTTTAAAATAATTTTTAAAATGTTTTAAAAGAATTTTTTAAAGTTTTTAAAATAATTTTTAAAAGAGTTTTTAAAATAATTTTTAAAATGTTTTAAAAGAATTTTTAAAATAGATTTTAAAGAATTTTTAAAATAGTTTTTTAAAGAATTTTTAAAATAGTTTTTTAAAGAATTTTTAAAATAGTTTTTAAAGAATTTTTAAAATAGTTTTTTTAAAGAATTTTTAGAATAGTTTTTAAACA
This sequence comes from Zingiber officinale, assembly GCF_018446385.1. Lineage (NCBI taxonomy): Eukaryota > Viridiplantae > Streptophyta > Magnoliopsida > Zingiberales > Zingiberaceae > Zingiber > Zingiber officinale. Next base: position 1,082,453 of record NC_055995.1, on the reverse strand, counting down.
ATTTTTTTTTAAAAAATAGTTTTTAAACAATTTTTAAAATAGTTTTTAAAGGATTTTAAAAAAGTTTTTTAAAGAATTTTTAAAATAGTTTTTAAAGAATTTTTAAAAAATAGTTTTTAAAGAATTTTTAAAATACTTTTAAAAGAATTTTTAAAATACTTTTAAAAGAATTTTTAAAAATAGTTTTTAAAGAATTTTTAAAAAGTTTTTAAAGAATTTTTAAAATAGTTTTTAAAGAATTTTTAAAATAGTTTTAAAGAATTTTTAAAATAGTTTTTAAAGAATTTTCAAAATAGTTTTTAAAGAATTTTTAAAATAGTTCTTAAAGAATTTTTTTTTTAAAATAGTTTTCAAAGAATTTTTAAAATAGTTTTTTTAAAGAATTTTTTAAATAGTTTTTAAAGAATTTTTAAAAAATAGTTTTTAAAGAATTTTTAAAATGGTTTTTAAATAATTTTAAAAATTAGTTTTTAAAGAATTTTTAGAATAGTTTTTAAAGAATTTTAAAAAAGTTTTTTAAAGATTTTTAAAAAAATAGTTTTTAAAGAATTTTTAAAATAGTTTTTAAAGAATTTTAAAAAATAGTTTTTAAAGAATTTTTAAAATAGTTTTTAAAGAATTTTAAAATAGTTTTTTTAAAAAAAAATAATTAAGTTAAAATAATTTTTACGTTAAAATAAATTTTTAATTTAAAATAATTTTTAGGTTAAAAAAAATTTTAGTTTTAAAATAAAATTTTAAATTAAAAAAAGTTTTAAAATAACTTTTTAAGTTAAAAAACATTAAGTTTAATCTTTAAAATAGATTTTTTTAAAAAAAGAAATTAATTTTAATTTAATTTGAATTTGAAATTCCAAATTTAATTTTAATTAATTTTAATTTCGTTTGAAAATTAATTAATTTAATTCTTATTCATCTCACCCGATCTAGATTATCAATCAGGGAATTTTATAATTTTGTGAGATGAATTAGATTTAATTACAGAGTTTGGTTTAACTTGTGTTAGATTCAGGTTTAGCTTTGGTCTCAACAAATAGGCATTCTTCGGATAAACTTCTAAGCTTGGTGAGTCACTTGGACGTCATTAGAAGTAACCAACCTTTCGAGGTTTTCCGAATAGTCCTATCCACGGAGCTTAGTATTAAACCTTGGTCTAACTAGTTAGGATCCATTTAAAGGTAGCTTCGGTCGGTTCCACTTGGCCAAATGCACCAGATTGAAGCCATATCTTTCTAGACATGCGATGCCCAAGCTTCCCTAACGTACTATCATCAAAAAACTTCACCAGTACCATGATTCAAGTTAAACTTGAATTCTCTTTAACTAGTCCTAATTACCCTGTCGGGTAGGTTGGTTGGGGTTACCCTTTTTAAAATAGTTTTCAAAGAATTTTTAAAATAGTTTTTTTAAAATAATTTTTTAAAGTTTTTAAAATGATTTTTAAAAGAGTTTTTAAAATAATTTTTAAAATGTTTTAAAAGAATTTTTTAAAGTTTTTAAAATAATTTTTAAAAGAGTTTTTAAAATAATTTTTAAAATGTTTTAAAAGAATTTTTAAAATAGTTTTTAAAGAATTTTTAAAATAGTTTTTTAAAGAATTTTTAAAATAGTTTTTTAAAGAATTTTTAAAATAGTTTTTAAAGAATTTTTAAAATAGTTTTTTTAAAGAATTTTTAGAATAGTTTTTAAACAATTTTTTTTTAAAAAATAGTTTTTAAACAATTTTTAAAATAGTTTTTAAAGAATTTTTAAAATAGTTTTTAAAGGATTTTAAAAAAGTTTTTTAAAGAATTTTTAAAATAGTTTTTAAAGAATTTTTAAAAAATAGTTTTTAAAGAATTTTTAAAATACTTTTAAAAGAATTTTTAAAATACTTTTAAAAGAATTTTTAAAAATAGTTTTTAAAGAATTTTTAAAAAAGTTTTTTTAAAAGAATTTTTAAAATAGTTTTTAAAGAATTTTTAAAATAGTTTTTAAAGAATTTTTTAAAATAGTTTTTAAAGAATTTTCAAAATAGTTTTTAAAGAATTTTTAAAATAGTTCTTAAAGAATTTTTTTTTTAAAATAGTTTTCAAAGAATTTTTAAAATAGTTTTTTTAAAGAATTTTTTAAATAGTTTTTAAAGAATTTTTAAAAAATAGTTTTTAAAGAATTTTTAAAATGGTTTTTAAATAATTTTAAAAATTAGTTTTTAAAGAATTTTTAGAATAGTTTTTAAAGAATTTTAAAAAAGTTTTTTAAAGATTTTTAAAAAAATAGTTTTTAAAGAATTTTTAAAATAGTTTTTAAAGAATTTTAAAAAATAGTTTTTAAAGAATTTTTAAAATAGTTTTTAAAGAATTTTAAAATAGTTTTTTTAAAAAAAAATAATTAAGTTAAAATAATTTTTACGTTAAAATAAATTTTTAATTTAAAATAATTTTTAGGTTAAAAAAAATTTTAGTTTTAAAATAAAATTTTAAATTAAAAAAAGTTTTAAAATAACTTTTTAAGTTAAAAAACATTAAGTTTAATCTTTAAAATAGATTTTTTTAAAAAAAGAAATTAATTTTAATTTAATTTGAATTTGAAATTCCAAATTTAATTTTAATTAATTTTAATTTCGTTTGAAAATTAATTAATTTAATTCTTATTCATCTCACCCGATCTAGATTATCAATCAGGGAATTTTATAATTTTGTGAGATGAATTAGATTTAATTACAGAGTTTGGTTTAACTTGTGTTAGATTCAGGTTTAGCTTTGGTCTCAACAAATAGGCATTCTTCGGATAAACTTCTAAGCTTGGTGAGTCACTTGGACGTCATTAGAAGTAACCAACCTTTCGAGGTTTTCCGAATAGTCCTATCCACGGAGCTTAGTATTAAACCTTGGTCTAACTAGTTAGGATCCATTTAAAGGTAGCTTCGGTCGGTTCCACTTGGCCAAATGCACCAGATTGAAGCCATATCTTTCTAGACATGCGATGCCCAAGCTTCCCTAACGTACTATCATCAAAAAACTTCACCAGTACCATGATTCAAGTTAAACTTGAATTCTCTTTAACTAGTCCTAATTACCCTGTCGGGTAGGTTGGTTGGGGTTACCCTTTTCGGGTAGGTTGGTTAGGGTTACCCTATCGGGTAGGTTAGTTTTGGATGTGCCGGCTATTCTGGAGCCTCCCCCTGAATTATTGGCCATTAATTTAGTTTTTAGTTCTGGGTTTATTATAGTTAAGTTTTGGTTAAAATTTAATGTTTAATTTATAATTTAGATTCAAGTTTTTAATTTTGAATTAATTAAATTAGTCAAATTATCTTTCTTTAAGAGAATGTATTTAATATTTAAATTTTCTTTCAATTTCACTTTTATTGAATTATCTTTCTTTAATAGCTTATTTTTAAAATTTAATTTTTTATTCATTTTTAAACTTGAATTAATTAAATTGTTTGAATTATATTTCCTTAAAGGTTTATCTTTTAACCTTTTATTAATTGTTAATTTTGAATTTTTTAGATTATCTTTATTTAATATGTTATTTTTAACATTTAATTTTAATTTTGTTAAATTTAGTTTTGATTTTATCTAAGTCTTTGATTTTATTCTTATATTTTCTTTGTTTTTTAAGTTGATATAATTAGTGGAATTTATTAGATTATTCTTATCATTAAAATTTAATTTTTTATTAATTAAATTATCTTGGGTTTGGATAGAATTTTCTAGATTAATATTGTCTAGATTATTAAATAATTTATTAATTTTATCTAGATCAATATTGACCTTGTCATCTCTATCATTTGAGTTTTCATATTTGTTTAGGTTCAAGTTTGAATTTTTTAAATTAATTGGATTTGTTTTATCAGATAATATTCTAGGGGTATTTTTGTAATTATTGTCAACTACATTATTTTCACATATATTTTCTGAAATAATCATATCAATGCTCATATTTTTTAAACTACTATTAGCAGGGGTATTTTGGTAAATATCACTAACCTTGAGCGCAACCCCTAATTCAATAGACTTTTCAATTGGATCTAACCCGAGTTCGGATTCGATTTTTACTTGATCCTCGAGCTCCATCGGCTCCTCGTGAAGTTTGATCAATTGGGTCCAAAGCTCATATGAATCTTTGTACTTTTTTACTCTGCATAAAACATTGTTAGGTAAAACATTACAAATGATTTTACTTACATTTGTGTTTAGTTCTGAGTTCTGAGAAGGTTTTCTCAATATCAACCAATAATCAATGTCTACGCTTCCTAAGAAGCATTCCATTAAGCGCTTCCAGTAGTTGAAGTCTTCATGATCGTATGGTGGTGGTTCGCAGGGGTTCCGTCCTTCTTGAAGAGTCATTATTCTTGCACACAGAGAAACAAAAAAAATCCCAAGACTTGGCCTTGGATTAGCAGTGCTGAAAAAAATAATATTTCACTATTTTTCGGAAAAAATAATAAAATATTATTAAAATATTAATAAAATATTTGAAAAAATATTATTTCAAAATTTTGAAAATGTAATATTTTTTAAATACTAAATAATGGTGAAAAGATGACGATCTATTTTTCAAAAACCGTTTTGGAGGGAAAAAACGAAAGGCGTTAAAGAGAAACGATATCTAATTTTTTCTTTCAAAAGTCCCCCCTTTGCCTGATTGGTGGTTGCACCAAATCAGAGCGGTACCTGCTCTGATACCACTTGTATGACCGTTAGATTCGATAGATGGGGGTGAATATCGATTCGAAAACTTAGAGTATAAACGCAGCGGAAAAGTAAAATAGACACAAATGTTTTTTACTTCGTTCGGAGCCTGTGACGACTCCTACTCGAAGGCCGTGGTCCTTGACCACTTTCGTTGGGCAATCACTAACAATTCGAATATAGTTACAAAAATGAACACAAGAACTGCTGGTGAAAATAAAGCAATACCGACAAGGAAATTAAGAAACCGAAGGAGCACTTTGTTGGAGCTTTGTTGGCGTCGTACTGAACGTCGAGAAGCAAGACCAGCAGTAGAAGAGTTCTCAGATTGATTGATTGTCTGAAGCTCCTGCCTGGGGCTTCTTTTATATGCTGTTCCGGGCGCCTGGATTCCTTCCGGGCGCCTGGAATGTGACGTCGCTGCTCAAACCGAGATGCTCCACGTGGTGACGGCTTGGTTTGGATATAATTTGACTTCCGGGCGCCCGGATCCCCTCCGGGCGCCCGGACCACCTTGTTCCAGAAAACTCCTTTTTCCTGCAAAACAAAGTTAGTCCGAGGCAATATATATCCTGCAACACAGATTGTTAGCACATTTTATCATAGTAAGAATTAGCACAAATAGTATGACTTAGATTCCGTCTTTCCGAGACCGGAATCTAGTCACGATCTCGACTTAGACATCCGAAATGGATCTAAGCCGGATCGACGCCTAATGTTCCCTTCCCGGGAACGCGTCCTCGCAGTCACTCCCCTCCAGTGACTTACCTCACTTACCTGCCAGACGTCCGGTCAGCCCGTCGACCCGTCTGGACTTCTCGCCAAGCGTCCGGTCAGCCCGTCGTCTCGCCAGCTATCCGGTCAGCCCGTCGACCTAACTGGACTTCTCGCCAAGCGTCCGGTCAGCCCGTCGACCCGCTTGGACTTCTCGCCAGCTATCCGGTCAGCCCGTCGACCTAGCTGGACTTCGTGCCAGACATCCGGTCAGCCCGTCGACCTGTCTGGACTTCTCCTGCACACTCGATCAAAGTGTCAGATAACAACAAAACTAACTTAACCTATTTGTCATTCATCAAAACCTGGGTTAAATCGTTAGTGCTAACTGCACCAACACTCCTAACCAGGTAGGGCAGAATGTGGGAGGGGTCTCCTTTCTAATATGATTCTGCCTCTACGTAGTATTTCCTGGTCGCTAAAAGGCAGAGGCTGGACGCCTGATGTGTGGAGGTGTTGGCTACACAGGGAAACCAAAGTTGTAGTAACTGTACCAAAAACCAGGGCGAAATAATTTATTCAAGGGCAGGTAGGACTCACCCAGGGAGTGAAGCAGCTCAGCAGAGGAAATGCGGCTCAACCGGAAGAAGGACAACACGCCCTCGGATAGTAGTTTTGTTAAGTCCAGTATCCAGCATCTCAACTGAGCCAGAGCTTCGGTGAAAAGGGGATCAGTATTGAAGTCCCCCACATAAGGTGCTACAGGAAGCACTCGTTGCCACCTAGTGGGTCATTCCATAGCGGAGGAAAACTTAAGGAAAGAATATTTATCCTTCCAATTAGTTTCGGAGGAGGGAATAGGACAAAAAAAAGTAGTGTGGGTGCGGGTCTGGAAACGAAACAAACCCTCACTTTGCTGGTGAGGAGTAAAGAAATAATGGAACAAGCGAGCAGACCAGGATATGTCACAAACTTCACACAGGACCACGTATCCGCACAGGATCCTTATAGAATTGGGAGTAAGTTGGCCCAGCGAAATCCTGAAGTAGCGGCTTACGTCAGAGAATAGGGGGTGAATGGGGAAAGGAAACCCCGCAACAAATTGCTCCTTATAAAAAGTGGCATATCCTTCTGGAGGAGAGGAGGTCCGGTACAGCAAGTTAGGGATAATGATATGCATGTCTTCCGAGATTTCGTAGGTGAAACGAAGATCATCCAAATCAACACTAGCAAAAGAAGAAACCCCAGGGGTAAATGATGGTAGGGAAAATCATAGGACGGATTCAGGTACAAGGCAGAGGGTAAGAGGACGAAGCAGAAGGCAAGAGGAAGTGAAAGGCCAAAAGGGGCAGGGAGTCCCATGGGATAGAGGAGGTGTCCTATTTATAGCCGATATTCAGGCATGAGGGTATTATGGTCAAACGACCATCCAACGGCTTACAATAAAAATAGTTTAGGATATCCAAGCAAAAGGGGCCATAGGATCATCACAGAAAACGAAGCTAGGGGAAGGGGGTTGGAGAAACTAAATGGCACGACGTACGAGGGTCATCATGATGTAGGATTACCTCAGGAAAGAACGCCATTGTAGGATGAATCATTTGGGATCTTCGCATGCTCTCTCTCTCTCTCTCTCTCTCTCTCTCTCTCCTTTGCTTGTTAAGTTCGAAGGGCAAACTAGGTTAGGAAATCAGCTCGGGACACTAGGCGATCAGAAGCCCAGGGGCACTAGTCGGAAGGCCATCGTGATCAAAACAGATCCGGGGTCGGGAAACAAGTAAAATAAAGAATTCTCAAAATAGAGGAAGTTGCCTATAGATTTCCTAAGCTTAAGTAACTTTAGATAAAAGCATATATGAAATGTTTGCATATGAAAATTTTTACATCAAGGTTGAAGAGGTACAACGCTTAGGGGAGGTACAGAAATAGTCGAGAAGTCGTCATTGGTAATGAAGGAAGGGAAGGCTTCATCGGGAAGTTCTTACACAAGCTGAGCCTTGTTCAGGAAATCATCCGAGGGGGCAGAGCGAAGAAGGCCTTGTTCAAACAGCTGGCGTACAGCACCTACGTCCCCATAGCAGATCATCAAATTAATCAGATCACCTATCTTCTTCTGGAAGAGTGGAGACTTAACATAGGAGATTCTATAGGCTCTGAGGCGGTCGGTTTCGCCCGACCGGTACTCCACCAGCTCGACCTTGATCTTGTTCGCATCCGCAAGAGTCGGCGCCTTCTCCTGCTTAAGGATGGAGGCATCCACCTAGACTTTGAGAAGATCCGCTTGGAGGGGCTTACTGTTGGCTTGGTCGATGTCCCACTGAGCCTTCAGAGCCCTTTCCCGATCGGTGCTCGCAACCAAGCTTGTTTGGGCAACTTTCAACTCTTTCTGCAGGACCTCATAAGATTTCTGAAGTGCCTCCAGATCTACAGAAAGAGTGACCAACTCTGATTCTCTCTCATCCAAATCGGTCGCATGTTGGCGACGACGTTGCCCTTCTGAGTTCAGTTTCGACACACTGGTCTGCAGGGCCGCTTGTAGTTCCTTTATCTTTTCGGAGGACACTTGAGCTAGATTCCTAGCTGACCGATCGAACTCCCCTACCATGTGAAGATAAGAATCCAAGGGGGCATCCAAAGCCGAAGGGTCCAGTGGATCGCGAGGAGTTAGTGGTAACTCCAATTCTCATATACGAGCCTTCAGTGACTCGTTCTCTCTCAGCAGATCTAGGGCAAACTGGGTCAAGCTTAGGCTTGCGGAGCAGGCCTGCCCGACAAAAAGAGAAGGGTCATAATTAATTTCAAATAGTCAGACTGGAAAAAGAAGACTCACTGATATAATATATTGAGAAGCCAGATCCAGCCTTCCCACTGGGAGCCTCCCCAGAACTGCTCATTAGCCAACCTCCAGGAGGTGGCTAAGGCTCCATGAAGTTGAACATGGCCGCGGACGGGAGAAGTGCCACCCATAGTTGCTGAATCCCCTGCCGAATCCAGCCAGGTCACAGAAGGCAGGTTCCAGGAAGTCGTGAAATTGTATTTTACTCCTGTTGGACGGTGCTCTGGTGCGAGCAGCTGTGGGGGAGGAGGAGACAGGAGCGGTAAAGGGGGTCTCAGAACTCCCGGGCTGGTCTCCGGCAGAAGGGTTAACCTGCTCGGGGTCTAAGACCCGGACGGGAGTAGGTACGGGGACTTCTGCCATGAGAGGAGACTCCTGGACGGGGGTTTTAGTTGTTTTAACCCGGACCTTTGGGACTTTGGAGGAAGCCTGCCCCAGAGGAGGAAGCGAAGGGGAGGACTGAACTGATGGTGTAAATCTTTTACGCTTGCGTTGGAGGCGTAAGCGCTTATCTGGAGGCGGAGAAAGAGTTTGCTCTTCCTCGATTGGTTCTAGAGCTATAAGGCTAGCCTCAGGAAGGGAAACTTCTAAAAGAAGTTGGCCGGAGGACTCTGCTGGCTCCTCCGCTATTTCGTGCGAGGAGGTGGCCGAGGGAGTGGCGAGGCCTTTCACAACCTCTTTGCCTATGGCCTTCAAAATGTCGCTGGGCATCCTGACTGATTCGGCCGAGTAGGCCCGAAACATAGTAGCCTCAGCAAAGTAGGAAGGAAATATCTCAATTAGTGAAGACGAGTGGAAGGAAAAGCAAAATCTTACCAAATGGAGCTCCTATAGCCGCGGAGATCGGGTTGAGTCCAAAAAGATGTAAAAAAGTCTTCTCATAATATTACAGATAGGAGAAGACGGACTCCCTTTAGTTTCTCTGAAGCTATAGGGCAAATAGGTTGATGCCTGTGTTCGGGCAGTTCAAAGGGTGAAGGAAGGTTGGAGCGCCATTGGGTCGGCCAGGTCACCAACTCTGGCAGCCTGATAAAGAAGAAACAAGATTTCCAACCTTTGTTGGAGGAAGGCATATCAAGGAAGAATTTACACCCGACCCGGGATTGCACCATGAACACATCAGGCTCGGATTGTTTGAGATAATAGAAGTGATGGAAAAGTTGAGCGGTTAAAGGAATTTGGTATACCCTACAGAGGATAACCATGCTACAGATAGCACGAAAAATATTGGGAGCAAACTGCAAAGTGGGATACCAAAATATTGACTCAAGGAAGAGAAAATTGGGTGAAGCGGAAAGCGAAGACCTCCCAAGAGTTGATCCTTGAAAAAAGTTACAAAGCCTTGGGGAGGGGAAGAAGGGTGTTCATTTGGTCTGGGAGCTCGTAGTTGATAGTCTTCAGTAAGGTGCAGACTAGCACGGATCTGGGACAAGTCGTTATCATCTAAGTCTGAAATATAATATGAATACCAGGTCATCTGTCCTTACCTTCAGCCATGAGAGCACAGGGGAGGATGAAGAGAAAAAGAAGAAGCGCTCACAAGAAACAAAGGCAGAGGAAAGACTTAACGGGAAGAGCCGAGGAAAAATGGAAGAGTCGAAAGTAGCCAAAAGAGTGAGAAGATGACAGTGGACGACCTTTAGGGTTTATAAAGCCAAACCCTTAGGAAGCATCGAAAGGAGGGGGGGAGGTATGATAACTTGAGTCGTTGGATCTAGGGTCGCGTGCCAAAAGGCGCTGATTAAACACAGTGGTGGGAAAGGTTCATGGGACACGTGGCATTCCCCTTGGAAAGGTATTAATAATGAACGTGACAAGGAAATCATGGAAGAAGATTTTTGTACGACAGCATTCCGACGTAGGAAGGCTATACGTCAAGGGGAAAGACGGTCATGCGGTTACCTTGGGAAGAGCAAAGGAAAGTCATATGTCAAGGTTATACAACCACCTAGGGAAAGAGGGAGGAAAATGAAGAGGAGTATGAATTTGAAATTGACGCTCAATAAAATTTAAAATAAACAAATAGCTGGACTGATTAAAGTTTGCATGAGATATTTGTAGGAAATATCCCAAGTAGCACACAATTGGCTGGACACCTAAAACGCGACACCAGAGCAGGAATTTCGGGGATAACTCCAGGGCCAGCCCTCAAATATCAATCTACTTCCTGGACCAGCCCTATGGACTTTCTTAAAGGGCTTCTGGCCCACACTCCCAGACGCTCGCCCTAGTACGAGTTATAAGTGAGCATGCTCTCATGCCCAACGACCTTCTAGGTCGGTGTTCCAGACTCTCGCCCCAGTGCGAGTTATAAGTGAGCATGCTCTCACGCCCAACGACCTTCCAGGTCGGTGTCCCAAACTCTCGCCCCAGTGCGAGTTATTAGTGAGCATGCTCTTACACCCAACGATCTTCCAGGTCGGTGTCCCAGACTCTCGCCCTAATGCCAGTTATAAGTGAGCATGCTCTCACGCCCAACGACCTTCCAGGTCGGTGTTCCAGACTCTCGCCCAGTGCGAGTTATAAGTGAGCATGCTCTCACGCCCAAGGACCTTCCAGGTCGGTGTCTCAGAATCTCGCCCCAGTGCGAGTTATAAGTGAGCATGCTCTCACGCCCAAGGACCTTCCAGGTCGGTGTCCCAGACTCTCACCTCAGTGCGAGTTATAAGTGAGTCTGCTCTCACGCCTAACGACCTTACAAGTCGGTGTCCCCAACTCTCGCCTCAGTGCAAGCCACAAGGGGATATACATTCGTGCTCAACAAGTCTGCGGGCCATACTTTCACTTCAAGTCTTAGTTACCAGTTCAAATTTAAGCTTCAAGAAAGCGCGCCTGTATGAGCCACAACTTCCCAACCCTTATGGTAAGAAAAAGGTTTGGTAAGTAAATTATCCTTTCTAAATTATCTTTTTTAGCAAATTTTTTTGGAGACATGCGTCTATGGAACATGATAATAGGAAAGACAAGGAAAGACAGACCCACAACCTAATAGGCAGATAATGTGGAGAACATTGTTTATTTAAAAAAGAGTTGAAGAACATTTTTCAAGAGGTCACATTATTACAAGAGCAAGACGCCTGGTTCCTCTTCGCTAGATGAGCCTGCGCTTGAGCCAGTTCTTCCTTGATGCGTTGGATATTGCTTTGCAGACGGGCAACAATTTCATCTTTTATCTAGCTTTCCTCTTACAGGAGGGTTATAGTGTCCTCGTGCTTCATTTCAGGTAGGCAATAAAATGAGTCTGAATCCTCAGGTCCGAATGAGCCTTATGCTTTAGAGTTGTCTCGGCTCGAGTCCTAGATTTAGCCGCCAGCCGGGTTCTTCCATTTCCCGACGGAGAGAGGATTGAAGGTCCCTACTTTGCGTCATCTCAAGCAGAGCCTCATCTTTATGTGTTAATAACTAGGTCAAATGAGTGAGTTGGTGACACGAGGAAGATATTTCATCTGTTTCCATGAACAAAGAGGAAGGGTGCCTAAGGAAAATGAAAGCAGCAGTATACGCAATCCCTTTTTAAAGAGAGGAATGTGAAGGGTGAATCTTGGAGCACGCAAAGATGTTTGGGAAATAGTGTGGTATTTATGGAAAAATAGTAGGATCGAGGATTGCGGAGTGGACGCGCATGCAATAAAGTCTCACCTAAGAAGGGTAATGAATTCTGAGCGAGATATTGGGAAAGGGTTAACAGCTCAAGAGACACAAAGGCAAGGTCAGGTAAGAAGGGACTTGGGTCTAGTCAGTCGGACTGGAGCCTCCTTCGACTAGACTTGAGGGAGAGGCTTGTGATACGGTGCATGATAGTAGGGTCGGATAGCTGACGTGGTCGGAAGTCAAACCCACGGGGCGGTCAGAAGTCAAGCCCACGAGGCGGTCAGAAGTCAAGCCCACGTGGTGGTCAGAAGTCAAGCCTACGTAATGGTCAAAGGTCCAGCCTACGTGGTGGTCAAAAGTCTGGCCTACGTGGTGATCAAAGGTCCAGATTACAGGATGGTCCCGGTCGGGCATAAGTGACATTCCGGGGTTAGGCCTACATGTCGAGTAGGAACTCGGAAGGTCTGGATTTACGAGACGAGATACGCAGAACAGGATATATGATCCAAGACATACAGGTCAGGATATGCGGACTAAGGCTTACAAGTCGGGATATACGGACCAATACGTACAAGTCAAGATATGCAGACTAAGGCTTATAGGTCAGGATATACAGACCAGGATGTATAGGTTAGGATAGGCGACTAAGGCTTACAAGTAAGGATTTACAGGACGAGATACGCAGAATAAGATACACGGATCAGGACGTACAAATTAGGATAGGCGACCTAAGGTTTACAGGTCCGGACTCACAGGATAAGACAGACAGAACAGGAGATATGGATCAAGACGTACAGGTCAGGATATATAAACCAGGACATACAGGACAGTTCAAGGTAGGCGGACTAAGGCTTACAGGTCAGGGCTTATAGGATACAATTTCAGACTATAGGATAAAATACAGAGCAGGGTCATGCATACAAGACCAGACTTGAGGAACGGTGAGCAAGGGTCTCGAGGCGCAGGGCGGTAAGAGCAGATATGTAGAATAAACATTATAGTTAGGGATATACGGATCAGGACGTACGGGTTAGGATAGGCGACTAAGGCTTACAGGTTGGGATTTATAGGAAAAAATACGCAGAACAGGATACACGTATCAGGACGTACAGATTAGGATAGGCGACCTAACGTTTGCAGGTCCGGACTCACAGGATAAGACAGACAGAACAGGAGACATGGATCAAGACGTACAGGTCAGGATATATGGACCAGGACATACAGGATAGTTCAAGGTAGGTAGACTAAGGCTTACAGGTCAGGGCTTATAGGATACAGTTCCGGACTACAAGATAAAATACAGAGTAGGGCCATGCATATAGACCAGACTTGAGGAACGGTGAGCAAGGGTCTCGAGGCACAAGGCAGTAAGAGTAGGTCTGGATCTACCGGATTCATTGAATGGAAAATATAGGATTGGACGTACATATCTGGATTTACGGGACAACAAACACAAGCCAGGGAATACGCCAGGGAGTGTAGGTCTGTGCCTACAGGTCAAGATTTGCATGTACAAGGACCCAGTCTAAGGTTAACAGATTAGGACAAGCATACACTATACGACAATCAAGCCAGGGAATCATAACAACCCGTCATAGAATAATCACCGTATGTCAGGGAATATGCTAATGGTCTAGGACTCATTGTCCACTGATCCCTCCTTAGACTTATAAGAAGATGTCATGTGTCATTCACAACTAGACAAATCCTGACACCCGATATTCCCTGACACTCGTCAGACACCAGAAGCACCCACTGCCATATAAAAAGGGAGGCTTTGTCTCTATGCATGTACGCTCCCTCGTCTTTTCATATTCGTGCTTTACTTTTTGTCCTTTTACTGTGCTTCTGAGAAAAAAGTACCTGACTTGAGCGTCGGAGGGCTTGACCCGTGGACTTTTTCCCTGGTTCTTGGTCTCTAACGGCCTGGGTGCTTGTCTGAGTGTGCGCAGGAGATCCCCACCTCGTCCGCCTCATCATCGTCTTCCGTCACCCTCCCGCGGTATTCCTTGCCGGAGGTGCAGCGTCAGCCACACATCTCGACGACCCTCGTCAATGCCAATGACAGTGCAACCAGCCTCTGTCCGACTCAGCTTCCGGACGGGATCAGCGTATTTATTTTGGAAGTGACTAAACGGGGTCAAGAAAGTTTAGTCATGCACCTGTCGTTTTTTAGTTGTTTTCTTTTCCTGGATAATTTGGTACTAAGCTTTGATTTTGATAGGTTGTGTTCTTGCCTTCTTGACGTCCATTTTGAATTTCTAGTAAAAGAATTGAGTGTGTACCTTAGCGAATCTCAGTTACTTATTTTTTCTCCAAGATTCGAAAGTCCGGTGATGATTTCCTTAATTCTCGAGTACAGAAGCGCAACTGTTTCATCTTCTTCAAGTCGCAGGTTGGTGAGCTGGTTGCGAAGTAAATCCCATCTTGCGAGCTTGGCTTTGGACGTCTCTTCATGCAGCTCAAGGAACTTTTCCCACAGTTCCTTTCCTGAGTCGTAGTTGCCGATCCGGTTGACTTCTTGTGGCGGAAGAATGCTCAGCAGATGGAATTCTGCTTTGTCGTTTGCCACGTAGTCGGCCTGCACCTTTTTCATCCACTGATATTTTTCTTTACCTTCTGGTGCCGTAAAACCGAACTCCATTATTAGTAATAAATCGAAATCGGTTTTAAAAAATACCTGCATTCGCTTTTTCCAGCTAACAAATTCCCTTCGAATTTTAGCGGGTAGATGCTTGGTCCGGCCATTAATTCGGTGCTTCGTTCAGCGGTTAGTCCTCCTGAAACGTCCTGGCTCTGATACCACTTGATAGACCGCGTTGGAGGCTGGCTACAAGGGAGGGGGGGTTGAATAACCTGCACAAAAAGAAAAGTACAATTCTCGAACTTTCAAAATGACACTTGCATAAATAAAGTAAACAAATAAAACTGAAAGAAGAGGCAAAAAGATTTTTATTTGGTTACAAACGGGGAGGTTGTTAATCCAACGAATTAGCCACACTAGAATCTCCTTCAAGCAGAGAAGCCTCTTACTGCAATGACGTAGAAACAAATAGAAGCTAAACTACTAAAAGTAAGCGCACAAGTGTTGAGTACAAAATTCTTGAATCAATGAAAAGCTTCTTGACCAAGGCTGTATTTATAGCCTTGGTCGGGGCGCCTGGAAGGGTTCTAGGTGCTTGGGAGGGGATAAAATTTTATCTCCTTCGCAACGGATCGCGTTTGACCGCGATCTAGTCAAAACTCAATTCCGGGCGCTCGGAACTCAATTCCGGGGGCCCGACCACTATAGTCAACAAAGTTGACTTTTGGTCCGGGTCCTCTGCTCCGGTGCTGCTCGCCTCGGTCCGGGTCTTCCGCTCCGGCTCTGCTCGCTTGAATGATTTCAGCCAACCAAAATAAGGCTCACCCGAATCCAATTTAGGCATTCTCAAGCAACCTTCCGCTCTGACTTCTCGTCCCTCGGAAACGCCGTGTGTCTCCTTCTCATTCGCCCGCGTACTCTTCAACAACACCTCATCCCTCGGACGCACCGAGCTCGTTGACTCTCTCCCGTGCCGTCTTTCTCGCTAGCTGCATTTTTTTCTCGACTCCTTGTGCTCCTAAGCTCCTGCACACTTAAACACAAGATTAAAACACCACAGGACCTAACTTAATTTGTTGATCACATTAAAACAACCCTGGGGTTCCAACAGTTTTAGATTTGGATGGAGATGACTTATATTAAGAATTGAAAATCATACAACATATTCTACCAAAGGAAACAACAACAGCAAGTGAAATACTAATTTTTTTTGCAAAGAATGAATTGTTTCCCGAATTTATTCATTGCATACAGGATATTATTAAGTATTCCGGTGACTGTCGCATCTGCAGAAAGAAGCTTTTCTAAATTGAAGTTGTTGAAATCTTGTTTGAGATCAACCATGATCCAAACAAGATTGAATGCATTAGCTATGCTTTCGATTGAGAGTGAGTTTTTAGAAAAACTCAATTATGAAAGATTGATTGATGACTTTGCAGATAAAAATGCAAGAAGATCAATTTTTCATAATTAATTGTAATAGTTCTTTTTTATTTTCTAATACTGATTATTAGCCATGTTAAATATAATGTTTTCATTATTATGGATTTTAGTTTATGTGTTCTGTTAATGAATTATTTATATAGTACCGATTTTATTTTTTTTTATCTGAATTTAAAGGGCCTGCTTTTTTTTCACCAGATCCTTCTAAGTCTAGGACCGACCCTAGTTAAGACTGTTCGATGGCGGAGTTCTGGTTCTTTTGGCAGAGGACGGGGGATCGATGGATGCCTGCGATCTCGCCGCCCCTTAAACCTGCCCCATGCGCCGCCTCCGGCAATAGTAAGATAAATTTGTTATTGATTATGAATTTTTTTATTATTTCTTTTTGTGAAATAAATAAATAACTTTTATAAAATCAAACTAATTATCAGCAAATCAACTGCTGAAAAAAAATCGAACTAATTCTCTATTAAGTTATATGTCAATGCTGATCATTATGATGAGTACCTACGGATTGTTGAAATAACTGTCATCCAATGCTTATTCAACTTCTGTCGACGTGTAATTGAAGACTTGAAGTGTTCGGGGCTCTAATATTTGAGAAAATCTAATGTTGTTGATATCCAACACTTGCTTGAAATGCATGAGCAGAGACACGACTTCCTTGGCATGTTGGTTAGTCTTGATTGTATGTATTGGTAATGGAAAAATTGTCCCGTCGCTTGGAAAAGCCAATTTACTTGGGGAGATCATGTCGTTCCAATAATTGTGCTTGAAGTAGTCGCATCTACAGACTTGTGGATATGACATGCTTTTTTGGGATTGCAGGGTTACGTAATGATATCAACACACTTAACAAATCACCTTTGTTCAACAGCGTCTTACAAGGAAATGCAGCTGAGGTTAATTTTACAATTAACAATACATAATATATAAAAAGATACTATTTGACCGATGGGATCTATATAGAATGAGCTACTTTCGTCAAGAATTTTCCATACCCCCATGATTCCAAGAGAAAATTATTTAAGGAACGACAGGAGGCCGCGAGAAAGGATGTCGAGTAGGCATTTGGAGTGCTCCAATCTCGATGGGCAATGATAAGAGGTCCAGTATGATTTTGGTACAAGGATAATTTGAAGGATATCATATATACATGCATTATTTATCACAACATGATTATTGAGAATGAAGGAGTTGTAGTTGTGAATTGGTTGGATGATGAAGGAGAACCTCCGTCACAAATATTTCAAGACTCCACCTAAGAATTTAAAGAATACCTCCCGAGAAATTGCGAGCTACGTGATAATCAACTGCATCATCAACTTTGAGCCGACTTGGTTGAACATATCTAGGCACACTATGGTTGCAATTATAAAAAAATAATTTATTAATTATGATAATATTAAAAAAAAAAATTGATATATGGTAATATTTATGGATTTTTTTTAATTATTAATGTTATTCCTAGTGCTAACAAATTTATGGATTTAAATTCTAAAAAAAAATTAATTATATATAAGCTAAAATATGAAGGAGAAATAAGAAATATATATAATGAAATTAAAAAATGTGGGACACCCACAAATAAAATTGTTGAGAGGTTATTTTGATAATAGAGATAAATGAAGGGGATTTTACTTTTGACATGACATTTACATGATATTGAAAGAACTCCTTAAGGATATTCATGATTGTGGATACTCTTAGACTTCGAAAGATCCATTTAAACAGGTAATTGAGATTTAAAATAGTTTAAAATGTATCGAAACTCTTACTTTTGCAGGTTGTTTCAAGATTATCATACATAGCAGTTAGGCCACATGCCCCAAATATCTCCACAGTTTGATTTTTTTATTTTTTTTAAAATAAATAAATAACTTATTTATAAAATCAAACTAATTATCAACAAATCAACCACTGAAAAAAACTAAACTAATTATCTATTAATTTATATTTCAATTAATAAATTCATTAACTTGTTTGTTTCTAAAAAACCTCAACTAATTATAACGACAAAATCTCCAATCAAATTTTGATTATAAATAGAAAGTTACCGCATAACATCTCTGCAAATCACTCTCCTCTTTTCGTCGTCTCTTCGATGGAGCGTATGCTGGTCTTGCCTTCGGGTGTTGAAATTAGACTGGAAGACGGCATTCAGCATGACGTGGCGACGACGATGACGCACCTGTCGGTGCACTTCGACTGTGTCACGATGGCCACCGCAACGTCTACCGACTACAACTTTTACTTCAGCACGCCCTTCTCCAGCATTCTGCACGAATCAAGATGGGAGCGGGAGCGCGAGGTTCGACGCATGATGGTTCATGTCGCCGGCAACCTCGTCCATCCTCACGACCTCCACTTTCTCACCCGCACCTTCTGCGACTACAGTCAGGACGCGCTCCGAAGCTTCTACGAGCAAGGCGGCAGCGGCGGTGATCTCTTGTACATCCATGTATTGCTCCAGATCCCCGAAGCTGCCGCCAGCGGCCCCTACCACCCTCCGCCGATACCTCATCTTCCTCACGCAGTCGTGGAGCCGCAACTGCAATTTCATCCCCCCGACATTGCCATCGATCCGTACAATCTTCTGGCGCGAGCATATCTCCCTAACGCCACTGCTACCGCCGACCCCTACGATCCTCTGTCACAACCTCATATTCTTCATGGAGACGTTGGTCTGACCAATCATTTTCACGACATTGATATGTACAATCTTCATCAAGTGCAAGCATATCTCCCCAACACCACCATCGCCGGAGGCCCCTACAACCCTCCGCTACCACCTCATCTTCCTCACGCAGTCTTCCCGTCTCTACAGCAACCTCATCTTTCCGACATTTCCATCGATTCATACGATCTTTGGGTGCAAGTAGTTCTCGCTGCCCCTCCACCAGAGCCTCATGATGAACCATCGCAACCACAACCTCATCTTCCCGACATTGCCGTCGATCTAGATGATCATCTGATGCAAGTGCCTTTCCCCGAGTTTATTCTGTCACCACTTAATGCAGCAGAGCATTTGGGGAACAATCCAACGTCGGCCTCAGTAGTGTGGCAGCTCGAAAGAGTCACCTTCGGGGAGGCGACCAACGGCCATTGCCGAGAAACTTCCTGTGCCATCTGCATCGACGATTTCGAGGCGACCTCAGTGCTATCAGTGATGCCGTGCGGCCACAGCTTCCACTCTGCTTGCCTCGACGAATGGCTCGTGCGAAGCAATGCGTGCCCTCTCTGCCGGTTTTCCCTTCCCGCCGTCAACTAGACTTGCGCCGTTCGCCATTGTTAACTTCTGATTTAGTGACTTCCAGTAATGTTTATCATGCAATGCAATTTGGAACATGTATAGATGCAAGCACTGAATGAGAAACTAGTTGGCAAGTTTTTGCTCAAAATGTTATAGGAATTTTCTCATTGGCCTTACCAATGCAAAAGGAGAATTGAAACTGTAAAGATTATTCGAAACACTCTTATCCGACTCGAGAAACTTGACCCACTTTCTTAATGCTTAGCATCCTCTTCCTCGCAAAACTTTGAATACTGTTCAGAGTCCATCAATGAATTTAGTTCTCCCGCATCGCTCATTTTGACCTTTATAATCCAACCCTTTTCAAATGGGCTTCCGTTAATCTGAATCAATTCAAAAATAAAGTAACCAAGTGTATCAGTTCCGCAGAAATTGTCCAAGGCATATTATCAATGGAAGTAAATATTCATATTGCTTGACTATCAGAGAGAAATTTCAGGTTTGTATATGAAGTAAAATCAACAATTTGTAGGATATGATAACTTGAAAAAACATATGAAACTCTAAAATTAATCAAGACTACATTTATTTGCTTTGACATGAGCCATGAACCAGGAGTGTATTCTTTCCATCTCAAGAGATCCCATTCTAAATCTTTCATGTATAATTTTTGTATCTAAATGTCTCAACTAGTGTAGCACATTTCATCATCATCTTCATTGTCAATTCTATAGGATGAATTTCGAGAGAAGCAAGATTTGGTCTCTTAATTTTAGAAAGCAACAAATACATCACCTAGCATTAGCTAGCATAGCTCGAGCTATTGAATTCATGTAGTTGTATCCTCATTCCTCAATTGACAATCTTACAAGATAAAGTAGAATTGTATAATTGTTTGAATGAGTCAGGACAATAAGTGTTGTCTAATTGCCTCAATCTCCTTTATTCATTCATAGTAAGTTGTTGTCATCTTCTCGTCCAATGAATAAGAAAACACTGTATTGTAAGTTGCCACTATGCGAAAACTCAACTTCAAGACAAAAAATTGGGTCTCTTTAGATTTTTACACCAGCTATATCTCATTATGATCCAACCAAAAGTATGCATTCTGATCCAACAAAAAATAAACTAAGTGTACTAGAAATAAAATGAAATAATAATTTAGAGCCTATGGATATAACACAAAACATGAAATTTAGAATGAGGACTGATTTACTTTAGCAGGCCAATTTTGTTTTTAATGTCTCTATTTCAGTTGCATCAAAAACTCAACAAGTTGATGTAATTTTACAAGCTGAATATTTTCATTAAAAGACCTAAATAAAGACAACTAGCCCTCTCTGGTATGACTATTTAATCTAAATATATCTAGTATTTGCTATTATTTGGAAGAATATAAGGGTAACAACTACAATCAATAGAAGCTAAAACATGAAATAGTCTTCAAAATCTAACAAAGGTTCAGTTGATTACGGCTTATGTTGCATGATCGACAAGAACGACACAACAACAGGAAAAAAATAGTTGTTTGCATGATATACATACAGTTGACAGTAATAATGATGGCTTGGTAATTTCAGCCCAAATCACTCACCAATCCAGGAGAACCATTTAGCTCAGAGTTGACTTCAACTATTTCTCCAGAAACAGGAGAATTTACATCACTGGTTGCCTTAACACTCTCAACTGAACCAAAGTTCTTTCCCTGCTTTGCATTGGCACCGACTTCCGGCAATTCAACATACACAACATCACCCAAATGATCCTGGAAGGTAATACATAAAAATTGGTTAAAGGATATATATATATATATATATATAATTTAATGTAGGAACAGGAAATAGTAGATTAAGAATAGGAAGAAATATTTTTTGAGATGAAGAGGCATAGCACCACTACCGCTCATTAGCCCACCCGCATTCCTTCCTTTTATTACTTTCATGAGTTCAATAGGCACATATGAACAAAATTGAATACCCTTCCTGTCGTGGAAGAAAGAGTAGGTTTCATTGTAGAACTAGGTTTCCTTGAAGGAAAATATGGATTCAAAAATCCATCCAAATCTTTGTTTAGAAGGTGACATGGGCAAGGAACTTTATAGGACCAAGAAACTAAATCTCAAGTAGGGTATCCATCACTATATGGACCACCTCTAGACCCAGAAGGAATAAGAAAGCCATTTGCTATCAACATCGACAGCAAGTTCCACACTCGAATGAAATTATGTTATAACAATTCATGTCACAGCGATTTAGAGACAACCTTCATGGAATTTATCCCAACCATTGAACTTGGATATGATTACATCAAATATCGATTGTAATAACATCTTGGAAGAAGGTTTTGCTACATCAGTGACACAATTAATCATCAGGTGCCAATAATACAATATATCTAAAAATTTAAAATCACCTGAGCATGGTCAGTTATTCCTATTGTCACTGAAGAGCCATCAACTTTTGCCCACTCATGTGTGTCAGAATACTTCAAATCTTTAATAACTGTAAAGAAAATTGATTCCGTTAACAACACCAAACATATTCTTTGGCGATACCAGAAGATACTAGTAAAACAATTATGATAGATCTCCATTCCAAACCCTCCTAAAGTGAACTTAAGATTTCTCCAGCCATTGCAGAAAAAGCATGTCAATTACAAGTTAGTGAGGAAGTATGAAACTGGATAACAAGAAAATCAGAGTATATAAACATCAAGAATCAAGTGTTGAAGATGGTTTGCTGATCTTTGCATTGGTCCATTTATTTAAAGAGATGAACACAATCCAGCATAAAACTGTCTTTCCCCGCACACAAAATCTCACAAAAGACCAAAAGCATTTCCTTGTCTCAACTTTACTAGCAATAACACGGTAAAAAAATATTTATGTATCCTTCGAACCATGTATAACATTTACTAACTTCTGATCTAAGATTCATGCTTTCTCGATATTTCCTGATCTCAGAACTCAGCATATTTCATAGACTTCTTACTTTATTTCGCTCATCATCTTTACTTTTCACTGGATTAAATCACAGAAATCCAAATCACGATCACTCCACAGGAAAGAGGAAAAAATAATCGGATCACACCAGATGAACAAAAATAGAAACGGCAAACAAAACCTACAATATCAATATCATCGCAAACATAATCATACTTTTGCAATAACGAGAATGATCCGAGTTCCAATCATCAATTGAAAGAGGAAAAAAAAAAGCAGAAAAAAAACATCGATCTTCCATTCAGAAAACAACAGATCTCAGTATCAAACACAACAAGACTTCCCAGATTCATCGTCAACCACGCATCACTAAAACTTTGCTCCAATAGAACAAACATCAACCCACCGAAAATCAATAAAGAGAATGCCTGGCCGATCATGATCTTACCGGTGGAGAAAGCTCTAGAAAAGAGAGAGATCCTCAGGAAGGAAGCGGCTTGCGAAGCCCACATCAACCTGGACGCCATGACCAAACGCAGAACGCCAAACACCGCTCTCTCTCTCGGGCTCACGGTCGCGGGCTTCTTGTGCCCTGCTTGAGCGGCAATAGCGGGTCGAACCGAGCCTGAACCAAGCCGATGCGGATTACAGGGGCCCCACACAACTTTCAATAAAATATTTAATTAAATAAATAACAAGTAAATAAATTGGTTCTATGGTGTAGTGGTTAGCACTCTGGACTTTGAATCCAGCGACCTGGGTTCGAATCCCGGTAGGACCTAGTTTTTTCCCAATTTTTTTATTTTTTTAAAAAATACTATTTCATAAGTATATCTTTTCAAGGAGAATATAAAAAAATTACAAATTTAGAAATCAACTACTGAAAAAAAAAAGCACCTTTTTTTTTTTTTTGAAAAGAGAACTAAATAAAATGGGAGATTTTAATAAGGACTTGATAACTATTTATATTATGATGCTGTGAGAATGTGTATTTTTTTTTTTATTTCTTGACCTTTAATATTATAACTCAAACTTTAAAATTAAATTTTAAATTTTAAATCTTAAATTCTAAAAAAAACAAATATAAATTTCTATAAATATCTTTGACTAGCCACAAATGAGAGAGATGCTGGATTTTCGAGCATCATTTCCATTGTATTATAATAGAATAAAAGTAGGTTACATTCTTATTTAATAAGAATCCCAATTGGGCATGTCCTTTATTATCAAGATCATTAAGGAAAAAAAAAAAAAGGGGGGGAACAAAAACTGCATTATTGTTGGTGTGCGCCTTTCTTGGTTTGGGCCCCATCCGCTGCGCTACCAAACAAACCCTTCTCCATCACCCAGTCCTCGATCATCGCCTGCGCGCTCTTCCCCTGGTCCGCCGGCACAAGGTGGCCGGCGCCATGGACGACGGCGTGGGTCAAGCTCCCCCACCGCTTCACCTGCCCCGCTAGCTCTCCGTCCACCCTCCACACCTTCCGCTCCGCCTTCAGGAAGCTCTCCAGCCCCTCCCACTCCATCTCCCTCACCCACGCCTCCGTCGACACCACGCCGTCCCTGAGGTCGTACAGCCCCTGGTACAGAAGCACGCGGCTCTCTCTCACCAGCTCCTCCACCATCCACTTGACGCTCTTCATCACGTCCGCGTGCAGGGCCTCTCCGGGCTCCTCGCCGCACTCCTCCCACGTCACCTCCGGCGGCACCCCCAGCGCCGCCTTCACCTCGTCCCTGTTCAGGAACAGATCCACCTGCCCCGTCTCGTATGGCTGCTTCTTGGTCAGGTCGTAAAGCGTCGCGAGCCCCGTCGCGTTCTGGAGCCGCTCCAGAACGATTCCACGCGCGTCCGTGGCCTCCGGCCACTGCTCCTCCGAGACGAGCCGCACGGCCACGGCCTGCAGCGCCTCGATCTCGGCCTTGGTCCGCTCGTCGATGAGGCCGGAGAAGAAGGCGGAATCGGCGTGGGTGGCGACCTGGGCGGCCGGGTGCGTGAGGCCGTTGCCGATGGCGACGCCGCGGAGATTGATGCGGCGGCTGGGCGGGAGGGCCGCGTTGTGGCGAAGAATGGCGTGGCCCAGGGCGGGGACGTACTTGCCGGCGTAGCTCTCGCCGGCCACGAAGAAGGGGCGGGAGAGGAAAGAGGGGTCGGAGGCGAGGAAGCAGAGGAGGGCGGATAGAAGCTGGGCGGCAACGGCGGACTGGTTCCGGGGAATGTCGGCCGGGGAAGGAGCGACGCTGAAGCCAGCGCCGAGTGGGTTGTCGATGAAGAGGAGACCGAAGCGGCGGTTCCAAGAGAAGGGGTTGGCGCGGAGAGACAGCGACGAGGAAGAGGAAACGAGGAAGGGGCCGAGCTCGAAGAGGTTCCCGAGCATGGAGGAGCAGCCAGGGCCGCCCTGGAGCCAGAGGACGATCGGAGCGTCACCCAGCGGGGACAGAGGACTCTGCGCTTCGTAGTATGCGAAGAAGAGCGACGGCGCCGGCGAGGAGGACTTGATGGGGGCAACGGGGAGGTAGCCGGACTTGCTGGGGCGGGCTTCTGGCGGAAAGAGAGCCGTCAGGGCGGCAGAGAAGGAGAAGAAGGAGAGGAAGCAGAAGGCGGAGAAGAGGAGAGTTGACTCCATACCCAACAGTAGATCTGCCTGGCTAACACAGATCTGTGACAATCTATCATCAACAGGATTGGAAGAGGGAAGATCGGGTTGACTTACTTTACAAACATGCGGTATCAAGATAACCTCAGCTATCCCTCTAATCTCTTCTAAGTTATACGAAGAGACATAAATTCTGAATTCAATTTATAATCGATCATTATGTAATTAAGGGATAGAAGAAATTTTTTTTAAGGATATTTATCCATCAAATCTTTAATTAGATGGTCATGAATATCCTCTCGACTATCTTAAAAATTCTTGCGAGTATCATTTTT
This sequence comes from Zingiber officinale, assembly GCF_018446385.1. NCBI lineage: Eukaryota > Viridiplantae > Streptophyta > Magnoliopsida > Zingiberales > Zingiberaceae > Zingiber > Zingiber officinale. Next base: position 1,057,483 of record NC_055995.1, on the reverse strand, counting down.
TCAAGAGTTTATAGACAATGATTTTTTCGATCCCTAATCAGGATACCCCAAACACTTCAATCATCTATTCGGCCAAGCGACTGAGTATATCAAAGTTGAAGAGGCGCAGTCTACTCGAAAGAAGGAAGTTGTCATGCTCGCTCTTGCCTCAACTCCCGAGTGTCGAGCACCACCACCCCTTTCACTTAAAGGACCCCGGACGGGTCCTCACCCTCATCATTAAGAGTTACGGCCTCACGCCATACATCACATGGAGGCTAAGCGGGCAAGATATCCCGAGCCCCACTGGTTGGAGACCCATGACACTCAGGATTGTTACATTCTAGGGAATCGTCAGGCAGCCAATCAAGGGTTCCGTCGGCGCTCACCGTCGCCTAATTGTCGTCGTTACCAGCGATTGAATGGACCGCCACGAAGAGACTACCAGGGCGTTGAGTGACGTCAAAGGACGCCCTAATAGTAGGAAGACTGGGCCAGGCCCTCACTCGAGTCCAGCAGGAGTCCCCCCATGTGGCAAGAGGAAAATCGTAACAATGTCGCTCGAGGGATATTGCAATCATCGCAGGAGGTTCGGCCGATAGAGACTCCAATCATGCTAGGAAGTCGCACGCTCGTCGACTAAAAATCCACGCGGTCGGCAGCCAAGAATAGGCCCAGGGGCCTAAGATAAGTTTCGGTCCCAAAGTTTGCCCCACGATGATACTTTAATAATTAAGATTGTTATAATCAATTATAACATCTATTACACATTTGTTGATATAGGTAGCTCAGTTAACATTATTTTCAAACAAGCCTTTGAGCAGTTGTAGATTGACAAAGGCAAGCTCCAGCCTATAATGACTACGTTATACAAATTCACAAACAATGAGGTTCGACTGCTTGGCCAAATTAAGTTAGTTATATCCTTAGGGGAAGAGCTCTTAATAAGGACGCGTCGATCCACTTTTATAGTGGTGGATGAGCCCTCAACCTACAATTCCATTTTGGGTCAATCGATCCTAAATAAATTCTAGGCAGTCATGTCAACCTTCTGTCAAAAAATAAAATTTCTCGTACATGATCAGATCAAGAAAGTTAAAGGAGTTCAACTTGTAGGACATGTTGGTGCAACGGGGGCCAGCAAGAAAGAGGTGAATTGCTTATACAAAACAAATCTACACCCTTCTCGATCTTTCAACTCATATTAGTAGTACACTTATAAAAGAAAATTAAACAACTAATAAAATAAAAGAGACTAAAGAATTACTTGGTTATAACATAGGTGGTTGTTAATTCAAGGCAAAAGAAAAAAAAAGATCTCCTTCATGTAGGCGGAGAAACCTGCTACACTCATTGAACGTACAGAAATGTGTTAAGAAATGAATATAAGAGTTGTTATTAATTTCCTAGGTACAGGGGGTCTTTTTATAGCCCTTGGAAAATGTTATCCACAGCTTGAAGGCGCCCTCAAAGAGGTCCAAGGCGCCTTCTATAAGACAGAAGGCAGATCAGCTCCCATAAGTTGATCACTTCTTGTGTGGGTGATACTCCGGCTACCCAGAGTTGAGCTCACCAAAACCCAACTCTGACCTTTTCGACGAGTAGGCTTCCTCCCCGACTTCTCATCCCTCAGATGCCATGTACATCCTTTTTGCCCATCAGTGTACTCTTCCACAGTATCTCATCACTCGGAAGCACCACGCTCCTCATCTCCTTTTTCCGTGTCATCATTCTCGCTAGCTATGTCTTCCACTCAACTTCTTGAATTCCTAAACTCCTACACAATTAGATACAAGGACCAAATACACAGGATCTAACTTAACTTGGTTGACCATATCAAAACTAATATGGGGTATTTACAATCTTCTCCTTTTGATGTGCATCAACCCTATTGGTGCAATATCCCCTGGGTCAAGGTTGACCAGATTGACTAAGCTTGAGCTAGCTCAAGTTTAAGTCTTGATGTTTGAGTTTCAATGTTTGACGATATATGGAGATTGCGGTTGCAATTGTAAGATATCGAAAAATTTAAATAAATAGGGTTATTTGAGAAATAGCCTTATAAAATTTTTCCAGAATTTTAGAAATTTTCTGGAAATTTTTCGGATCTTGTACGACGGGTTTTGAGAGGGTCAATTGCGGGTTTAGATTTAAGCCTGTTTGGGATACCCGTTTAAGTGAGGAAATGTTTTAATATATTTATTCCTTTTTCTTTTTATTCTTCCCCAACCCAAATCGTCGATACCCGAACCCTTCTTCCTCTCTTCCCCAACGCTGAATTCCCCGATCTTCTCTTCTCCCCTTCCTCTGTTCTCTCTCGCGGACGAAGCAAAGCCGACGGTTCCAGCAACCGTCGACCTCGACGGAAACTAGTGGAGTCACCGGAGCTCGACGGTGCCGAGGAAGTCTAAGCGAAATCTGGTCGAGGGGTTCTGCTTCGGTAGATTTTATGACCAATTGTTGACGATCGGTGGCTAGGGCACGGTGAGGAGCTGGATATCGCATCGTCTCCAACCGGTAGACCTTCCCTTTCCTCTCCTTGCGCAGCTCACAATTCGATCCCTCTTTTCATTGGTCGGATTGGATCAAGCGACGCCACCGAACAATGATCTTGGAGGTAAGGCATCGCTGGATCTTTGGTAGATTCAAGGGTTTCGCTAGGTTAGGGTTCTTCCGGCCTTGACTCTTCTTGTGTTGGTTTTTCCTCCTGAGCAGATCATGCACCTCCAATTCTTGCGGCAGATTGGGGGATTTGGTTGATGATGATGAGGTGTTCTTGAGCTACCGGGCAGAGGCTAGAAGAATGGTTGATTGATCTTCCTGTTTAGTTCCTGTTGCAGATCACTGCTTGATTCCTTCTTGATCTGGTTGATTCCAGTAGATTGTTCTGTTCTGTTCTGGGGGGTGTTCCTGTTTCGGCAGCAAACCCATTCCAGCAGCTTAATTAAGATATGTGTAGGGATTTTGATACATGATGTAATTAGGTTTATGTGTTGAATTAGGTATAATTTGGATTACATCATTAGTATGATTGGAACATGTGGTAGATCATGTTTTAGATTTAAGGTTGTAATTAGTTGTTGATTGTGTGTAGACTTATTTAGTTTAGAATTAATCTAATGGGATGACTAGGGTTAGGGTAACTAACCCTAATTAACTGTTAGGTTTCATTTAGGTAGGATAATAGTTATGCCAAATAGGGTTTTGCCCTAATTTAGTTTTAGGGATTTTATTTAGCTATTCATTTGGATTTAGCTAAATAAAATATATATGTTGTTGGCGCAGGACTCTGATTCGAGACGGACGTCTCAACTTTGGATTGCTTGATTTTACCTTCTATTTGAGGCGGGTACCCTTTGACTTATCTTTTCGATATTGTCTTATGATATGTGTAGTTTACATATAACTAGTAGTAATTGGTAGATTAAGCACTTCCCTGGTTTTAGCTTAGATGATACCTAATACATGCTTCTACTGTTATTTGTTATACATTAGTCTGGTATACTTTTATTTCTTGTCATGCGTATCTGTGTTAATTAAGATAGATGTATTTATTGTGCTTCACTATACTGGATTAGTTGCTTTACATGTTTGATACGTGTCCTTGGATTCATGATACTTATATCATTGTTATATGTGATGTTCTTGGATTTATGTTGCTTATATCATGGTTATATATATGCGTTTACCTTTTTGGCACACACATATATGGAGGAGGCTATGTTCAGGTATGACATACCGTAGCATCATGCACCATCCCGCATGATTGCATGCTGGGCAATTGACGACTCCATTATTGTTGAGCTCGTCGGGCGGCTACATGGGCCTGCACACAACGTGACCACTACATGGGTAGTGGCACAGCACCCAGGGTGTGTATGGCAGCTGCTCTATTAGACTCTGTTGGTCCGCTCATGGATAGTGTGACATAGCGTGGTAGCCGGCAGAGATCCCTCCCCGTCATCGCGTACCGGGAGATGAGAGCATTGTGCTCCCTCACTATGTTTGAGGTAGGAGGATAGGTGTACTGCGACAGCATCCCGTCTACTCAGTCACTCTTCAAGGGTAGTGATGGCAGAGTGCAAGGTGTCACAGCGCTATCCACTCGGTCTCACCATCGCGTGTGAGATGGTTGACTGGCGTCAGGGGTGACCATGTCATATTGCATCATATGCACAGATTGCATTTATTATGATTGTTGCATATTGGATGATGCATTTTGGTGACTGCATATGATTGACATGCATACAGGATACATACTTATTTGCTCTGACTATTTTTACCTGTTGTATGTTCACAGTCATTTACTAAATTCTCGCTGGTGAGTACAGTTTATTTCAGTTATGCATTTCTTATTATTCTTGCTGTAAACTGTATTACATACTTATTGTTAGTTACTACAGTTTATTCAGCTATGCATACCTGTTATACTGTTAAGAGGCTGTACTATAGGTTATATTGCTGGTAGTTATCTGTTACTGTATATATCTATTGGTTACGTGCTGAGTTCTTTGAACCTACACTGTTACATTACTACTTTTCAGGATGAGGTCGTCGAGAGATTCCAGTCGCTAGCCCCCATTGTCGCGAGGATTTTTGGTTGTAGACTTTCGTATTTGATTTTATGTCTTTAGGCACTTATGATGTGGGTTCTTGTATTGTGGACTTTATATCGACTATTTGGGTTTGCTACTTTGTTTTTCCGCTGCAGGTGTTTTCATTACTTCGTGAATTTCATTTCTTCGTTGTAGTGGAGTAGGATTTATATATATCTGCGATGATTCTTTTATCGTCTTTTCTTTTAGTAATTTTTTTTGACAGCCGGAAGCTGTATATTAAACTGCGTGGATTGTCTATATAAACTGCGTGGATTGGTTATATAATTGCGTGGATTTTTTGTTATTTGTATTGTATTGTTCTGGTCGTGTGGGACGAGGAGTGTTATATGTATTCTTGGATTCATATTGTCATCCGTACAGGGGAGATGTTGCCGAAATTTCTTCTGACAGGGACTACCTGGGGCGTGACAATATTTTTGGTATCAGAGCGGGTTACGATACTTGCTTTCCATTCTGGATTTTCGAGATTTAACATGATACCAATTTATTTGGTATCAGAGCAGGTCTACGATGCCTGTTTGATGTGTTATGGATTTTCAAGTTAATCTGATACCAATTTTTTTGGTATCAGAGCAATTTTCTGATACTTGTTTTTACGAGTTTTGTGAGTGTATCTAGGTATTTTCGGATTGTACGGATTTTCGTCAATTTTTCGATTCGGAATTCCGAGGTACATTTGACGAGATTTTATTTGGGGGACTAAGTAGCGACAGGACATCTCTAGACGACAAATAGGTAAATTAGGTAATTTTATAGTTCTCATACCTATAGTGATATCTGGGTAACATTTTATTTACAGATATGACTTATACACATATATTCCAGTACCGAGACGTGACTGACCACGTAAGAGGGCGATAGATTCTCCGGAGACAGAGTCTCCAGAGAGATTTGCTGGGGGAGAGCTTATCCGTCAGGGACAGACTCCTCAGAGTATTGTGAGCACGTCAGGTTATCAGACCCCGACGGTTCTGACTTCAGAGGTGTTGGTGCAACATCCCTCAGGTCGAGGTTGACCTGTTTGACCAAGCTGAGTCTTGGTTTGAGTTTAGATGTTTGACAATAAGAAATTGATTGAAGAAGAGTCAAGTAGGTCAAGGTTGACCGGATACTTGACTGGGAAGTCCTAACTGGGATGTTAGGTAGAATGGAAGTCCTGGTAAGTGAAGCCAGGCAGAAGGAAAGTCCTAGTGAGTGAAGCTAGGCAGATTGAAAGCCCTAGTGAGTGAAGCTAGGTGAAAGTCCTGGTGAGTGAAGCCAGGTGAAAGCCCTAGTGAGTGAAGCTAGGTGAAAGTCCTGGTGAGTGAAGCCAGGCAAGGGAAAATCCAGATGGATCAAGGATGATCGGACATCTGGTGTTGGGAAGTCCAAGTAGGTCAAAGGATTGACTGGATACTTGGCACGAGGAAATACAGATAGGTCAAAGGGATTGACCAGACATCTGGTGGAAGTCCAAGTAGGTCAAAGGAGTGACCAGATACTTGGCATGAATAGAAAAGTCCAAGTGGGTCAAAGGGATTAACCAGACACTTGGTGGGAAGTCCTAGCAGGTCAAAGGAGTGACCAGATGCTAGGCATGATGCACCAACAGGTCAAGGTTGACCGGATGTTGGGTTGAGAGGCTTGGGACTTAGTTTTGGGCAAAAACCAAGTACTGGATCGATCAGTGGATCGATCCAGGCCTTTCCCAGCGAACAGAAAGCCTCTGGATCGATCAGTGGATCGATCCAGATGTCCCAATCGATCAGTGAATCGATTGGGACGCTGCTGCTTCGCGCGATAAGCGCTGGATCGATCCGTGGATCGATCCAAGCGTTTTTCCAGAGCACAGAGGCGCTCTGGATCGATCCGTGGATCGATCCAAAGCCTCCCCGATCGATTCGGAACATTCGAATCGATCGGGATCCGATCGTTGGCGTCGATAAAGGCCGCAGGTGCACGATTCCTTCGGTATCTCTTCGCAGATTCATCTTAGATCTCTCGCCAGCTTCTCCACAGCACTCACAAAGCTCAGATCGCCAGTTCTTGAAGGATCTTGGAAGGCTTCCAAGTCAAGAGGCGGATCAAAGCCAAGAAGAGAAGCTAGGGTTAGGGTTTGTACTCATTGTAAGCTTGTAAGCTTGTATTTCTTGTATCCTTTCCCTCTCTTCTTGTGTTGAGTCTTGTAGGGCTTCTCCACCTTTGGTAGTTACCATAAAGGAGTGTTATTCATAGTGGAGGGTGTGTGTGTTGGTGTGGATCTTTGGATTAGTCACCTCTTGTGAGGTGGATACCAAGTAAACCAACTGTGTTAGCGTTGTATGATTGTTTCTTTGTATTTCCGCTGCACATCTTTGAAGGAACAAGCAATGCCGACCACCGAGCGAACGCGACGAGCTATTCACCCCCCCTCTAGCTACTTTTGGTCCTAACAAGTGGTATCAGAGCAAGGCCGCTCTTCACCGGAATCCTCGCCGGAAGGGTCAAGCATAACAAGAAAAGCTAGAGGGTGAAGAAGTTGAAGCAAATTCATCAAAAGTCAAAGATTTCAAGAAGCTCAACTTCAAGATGCAATTCCAAGATGGACTTGGATTTGACACAAGGGTGGCTCCACCGTACACTTCCACGAGCTTCGATTCTTGGAAATCAAGAATCGAAAACTTTCTTATGATGGAGATAGAGCAATGGTTTGCTCTAATGGAAGGCTTCAAGGCTCCAAGAAATTCAAAGGGCAAAGTTCTCAAGAGGAGCAAGTGGAGCCAAGAGCAAGTCCAAAGGTGCGAGGCCAATGACAAAGTGACCAAGCTTTTGGTCAATTTATTGCCAAGCACCATCCTTTGCAAAATTGGAGAATTTGAAGATGCAAAGAAATTATGGAGCAAATTGGCCAAGCTTCATGAAGAGATCCCCTCCACTGTACAAGAGCAAGAAGTATCCAGAGAGGGTGACTCTTTGGAGCAAGACCAAAAGGAGGACTCCGAGGTTGAGAGATGCTCAACCTCCGAAGAAGAGGAAATCCAAGAAGCTTCATCCTCAAAGGAATGCAACGAAGGGAACAAGGAGGGAGCATACTCCTTGTTTCATATTCAAGATGATGAAGCCTCCACTTCTAGGATTGAGGGGGAGCAATCCTTGGTGACGCCGGATCAAGAAGAAGGAGAAGCTTTTACATCCGGGTCAAGAGACGAAGAGGAGGAAGAAGATTCTACCTCCACAAGTCAAGAAAAATCAAATGGAGGAGAATCAAGGTCCGATCAAGAGGAAGCTTCTACCTCCGGATCCAAAGGAAAAGATGCCATCCCTACAAGCAAAGGTATAAATATTTCAATTAATAATAAAAATCATATTATATGCTTTGAGTGTAGGGAACATGGGCACTACAAGAGCAAGTGCCCTAAATTGGCCAAGAAGAAGGGCCAAGTGGCACAAAAGGGCAAGGTGAAGCCCAAGGAGATCATCCCCAACACAAAGAAAAGCAAGGAGCATATTATATGCTTCTCTTGCAATCAAAAGGGGCATTACCGAAGTCAATGCCCCAAGGGGAAGAAGATGGTCAAGGCTCAAGGAGGCATTAGTCAAGGGGGAGCCTGCAAGGTAAAGAAGAATGTAACATTTATTGAGCCTACCCCTTTACATTATGGTAAAAAGCATGATAATTCTAATTTTTATCATTTTAATGCAATTTACCATAAGAATAGAAAGCATGAGGGCTTTAAGGAAAAGCATGTGGCCCTACATGCCAAAACTACCCAACCTAAGGTAAGGAAGGTAGATAGACACTTGGGCGGGAACACTAAGGAAAATAGATACATGCCCAAGAACAAAAATGCTCATGGACCAAAACCTAAGGATTTAATGATAGAAAATCAAGTTTTGAGATCAAGACTCGATAAAATGGAAAAGACCCTAAAAAGGATGGAAAATATCTTAAAAGGGCAAAATGAGCATAACCTAGGTTTAAGGGTACAAAAGTCATCCAATGGCCATAGAGGTTTGGGATACAAACCCAAAGCTAAAAAGGTTGTGCCTAGTTATCATAGGGTTTCATATAGCTATGGAACAAACCCTAAGTCTAGAGGTCAAGTCAAAGATACAAGGGAAGATATCCCTAGAAGTATCTTTGCAACCAAAGTGACTAAGACTTCTAAGAAGTCTAAGAAAGTCACTAACAAAGTCACAAGGGAGGCTATCCCTAGAGTTGACCTAGAAAATGTGACCAAGGCTTCTAAGATGCCCAACAAGGTCACTAGGAAGGTATCTAGGGAAGTTATCCCTAGTGAGTACCTAGAGCATCCAAGGAGCACCAATAGGTGTTGGGTTCCTAGGAGCATTTTCTCTACCCCATAAATGGGTTAGAGAGTGTCAACTCCGATTAGAAGGGTAGTTAACCCAACTTTGAGGAAATTGACACTCAAGGAGCATTTTCAAGGTTTGTTAACCTTTGAAAATGAAATGGAATTATTATTTACTCCTTGAAAGAGTAAAATGTGCCTAATGGTGGAAGAATTGATTTTAATCTTAAATGGTACATATTGGGAAATTCATAAGAACTACCAAGTTGGGATTTTGGTATGTTCTTAGGAAATTTAAGGCGATCCGGGCCTTAATTTAAAGGTGCTACTCTTGGGAAAAATGAAATAGGCCAACAATTTGAGGATATGCTTATTTTCAATTGGCATGCATTAATCAAGGAAATTAGAGATGCAAATTTAGGCTTTGGCATTTTCTTGAAGCACTTTAGGGCAATCTAGGTTTAAGTTGTAAGTTTAGCTAAGATTTTAAGGATACTTAGATAGTTAATCTAGGTATATTTTATTTATGCTAAATCTTGCCATGATTGTTTGCCCATCATATGCCATGACATCATGTCTATTTTTGCATTCATGTTTTATTATGCAAAATCTAAAAATACCATGTCATGACATTCATACATCATGTAGTTATAGGAATTTTTCTTTTGAAAGTTATTTTATTTTGATGTATGTCATAATATTATCATGCATTAGTTTAATTCCTTGTAATTAAGGACAAATGTCATTTAACAACACTTATTAACAAGTGACATCCTAGGTGGATGTCTAATATCTTTAAAATGCCTAGATAGATATGCATGATCCCTAAATTAGGGCAAAACCAAAATCTACATCTCACAAAGACTATAAGGTGCCTTGTATGTGCTTTAGTGCACATTAGATACAAGTGAGATGTGAGGATGATGAACAAAGCTCAAGATGCTGATTTAGTGCATTCTTTTGAGTTTTTAGGTTCATCAAAACACATAGTTATGTGTTTTCCCATCATTGGGAAAGCTAATGTACAAGTCATGTGCATTATGCCCAAGGAACATGATGGGATATTAGTTTTGAAAATGTTTTTAAAAATGCTTTTGGAAAACCATGGTGAAGGCTATCTTTTGATAATAATCACCATTGAATAGTTAGACACAAAATTGAAGAAAACGCTAAAGTTTTAGCAAGTTTTCAAGCTTGTGTCAATCTTTGAAAATATGATGTATTTTCGTAGAAAACTATTTTTCTATGATTAAGTATGCCCTAAATAATGTCTACACGAAATTTTATGATTTTTGGATTTTTGTAGAATTTTCTAGGGGCTTCTGAAGTTGAATGAAATGGAATTTCAGCAACTATCAGAGCTTCGATCGATCCATGGATCGATTGGAGTGCCTGAATCGATCCGTGGATCGATTCAGAAGGCAAGTCTCCCGCGAGCAGAAGCTCGCTGGATCGATCAGCCGATCGATCCAGGTAGTCTGAATCGATCAGTGGATCGATTCAGAAAGGTTCAATCGATTGGAACGCAACTCCAATCGATCCAAGTTGCTGATTTTGGCTGGGAAGGCCTGATTTCAACATCTTTGAACCTCTTTGAGTCTAGGTAACCATTCCAAACCCCCAAAATATATTTGTATACATACAAAGGGTGTTTTCATGTGAAAACAAGGATGGATTGGTTAAGGAAGGCTTCATTGAAGTTTAGGTTGAGGTTTGTTTCAAATTTTGAGTATTTGAACCTCAAAACTTCTAAATCTGGGTTTCCTAAAGGTTTAGGGATTCCAAGTCATTGTTGGTGCAATGACAGAAGTTACCACCATGTCTTTAGGGGGAGGGACTCTTTAAAGACATGAAAAATTTATTTTTCATGAACCTTGGAAGGTGGTTAACCTTTTTTAAAGAAAATGCTCATGTATGAGCTTTTGAACTTGAAATGGAGAGTGGATATCCTCATTATTTCAAGTGGAAACTCAAGTGGTTAGAAAATGCTCAAGGTTGGGTATTTGTCTACATTGAGGGAGAAGTTAAGGATAAATGAAGGGGATGGGACCTTCATTATCGTGTTGATCACAATGAGCGATGTTGTGAACAACGTTGAGCAACTCTTCAGGGGGAGAATCGTCAACAAATGGATTTGTTGATGTGTACCCAAAATTGGGGCATGGGTTGATGTGTGCCCAAAGATGGGTTGATGTGTGCCAATAGGGGGAGAATGAAAGGACCTGTGATTGGGTGTAAGTTAGACTTTCATTACCTAGAGGGAGTGTGCCATCTTAGGGGGAGAATGAAGAGCTTAATTTATGTGTTCATTACCTAGTGGCATGAAGATTGAGGTTATAGGATTAGCCTAACTTACATGTGGTATTGTAAGTGTTATTGTAGTATTGTCAAACATCAAAAAGGGGGAGATTGTTGGTGCAACATCCCTCAGGTCGAGGTTGACCTGTTTGACCAAGCTGAGTCTTGGTTTGAGTTTAGATGTTTGACAATAAGAAATTGATTGAAGAAGAGTCAAGTAGGTCAAGGTTGACCGGATACTTGACTGGGAAGTCCTAACTGGGATGTTAGGTAGAATGGAAGTCCTGGTAAGTGAACCCAGGCAGAAGGAAAGTCCTAGTGAGTGAAGCTAGGCAGATTGAAAGCCCTAGTGAGTGAAGCTAGGTGAAAGTCCTGGTGAGTGAAGCAAGGTGAAAGCCCTAGTGAGTGAAGCTAGGTGAAAGTCCTGGTGAGTGAAGCCAGGCAAGGGAAAATCCAGATGGATCAAGGATGATCGGACATCTGGTGTTGGGAAGTCCAAGTGGGTCAAAGGATTGACTGGATACTTGGCACGAGGAAATACAGATAGGTCAAAGGGATTGACCAGACATCTGGTGGAAGTCCAAGTAGGTCAAAGGAGTGACTAGATACTTGGCATGAATAGAAAAGTCCAAGTGGGTCAAAGGGATTAACCAGACACTTGGTGGGAAGTCCTAGCAGGTCAAAGGAGTGACCAGATTCTAGGCATGATGCACCAACAGGTCAAGGTTGACCGGATGTTGGGTTGAGAGGCTTGGGACTTGGTTTTGGGCAAAAACCAAGTACTGGATCGATCAGTGGATCGATCCAGATGTCCCAATCGATCAGTGAATCGATTGGGACGCTGCTGCTTCGCGCGATAAGCGCTGGATCGATCCGTGGATCGATCTAGGCGTTTTTCCAGAGCACAGAGGCGCTCTGGATCGATCCAAAGCCTCCCCGATCGATTGGGAACATTCGAATCGATCGGGATCCGACCGTTGGCATCGATAAAGGCCGCAGGCGCACGATTCCTTCGGTATCTCTTCGCAGATTTATCTCAGATCTCTCGCCAGCTTCTCCACAGCACTCACAAAGCTCAGATCGCCAGTTCTTGAAGGATCTTGGAAGGCTTCCAAGTCAAGAGGCGGATCTAAGCCAAGAAGAGAAACTAGGGTTAGGGTTTGTACTCATTGTAAGCTTGTATTTCTTGTATCCTTTCCCTCTCTTCTTGTGTTGAGTCTTGTAGGGCTTCTCCGCCTTTGGTAGTTACCATAAAGGAGTGTTATTCATAGTGGAGGGTGTGTGTGTTAGTGTGGATCCTTGGATTAGTCACCTCTTGTGAGGTGGATACCAAGTAAACCAACCGTGTTAGCGTTGTGTGATTGTTTCTTTGTATTTCCGCTGCACATCTTTGAAGGAACAAGCAACGCCGACCACCGAGCGAACGCAACGAGCTATTCCCCCCCCCCCCCCCCCCTCTAGCTACTTTTGGTCCTAACAAGAGGTACTTCCTCGACAGTACCACTAGTGGTACCACTGTTGGCATATTCGGCGCCTCCCCCATTAGCAGTATCTGCGGTATACTCGATACCCCCTCTAGCCGTGTCTACTACTGCGTACTCGGTACACAGATACCTATGTCGGTTACTATATACTCGGCACCCGTACCAGCAGTACCGGTTGTTTCTTACCCGGTACTGTCCAATACTGTCCACCGTACCAGTAGTCACTTCTACTTATGTATACTATACTGTGCCACCAGCAGTACCTACCCCAGTTTATGCGACAGCACCAATGGTACCTCTTCCGACCTATAATCAGTACCACCCATAGGATCAGCTCCAGTGGTTCTACCCAGTTCCGCAGCGATCCCTATTGATATAGTGGCGGCACAAGCATGGATACCAGCCTTGGTAGAGTCGGTGAAAAGTCGATTTACATTGTTCCGCGGGGAGACTGATCCGAGCATAGCTCAGTCCTAAATAGAGACTATGAAGCGGACATTCTTTTATATGACTTGCTCCAAGTGGGAGAAGGCTGAGCTGGCTGCTTTTCACTTACGAGATGGGGCAGAAATCTGGTGGGACACACAGCGCTCGATTTTAGGAGAGTAGCATATTACATGAGCGAGATTTAAGGAAGCATTTGAGAGTCAGTATTTTCCCCGGGCATATCAGATGACATGTCGCCAGGATTTTCTGAGTTTTCGGCAGAATAATCGTTCAGTTATGGAATATAGTGCTGAATTTAATCGGTTGGCCAGATTTTGTCCTGAGTTGGTTGCCGAGGATAGATCTCGTATGCTTCAGTTTATTCAGGGACTAGACGGGCATCTTCAGGAGAAGATTGCCGGTTTTGATACTTTATCATACACAGAGGCATTGGATAGAGCTTTTATGATTGAGTCTGCTCAACAGAGAGTAAATGCAGACAAGAAGAGGAAGCAGACTGATCAGACTTCCAGACAGATTCAGCAACCACAGACCAAAGGACAGCAGCAGAGCAGTCGCACTCAGTCGGGTCAGGGTACTTCTGGGTCATCTGGCCGACCCCAGAAGTCAGGATGATCTTCATCAGGACGTTCCTGGTCTTCTCAGCAGAACCGGAAACTACCCACCGATTACTCTCACTGCACCCAATGTGGATCCCGAGATCACATCACCTCTGCATGCACCTTGGGACAGCCAGCTTGTTATTATTGCAAACTACTTCGGCACAAGAGCCGAGACTATTCGCTGAAGGCTCAGCATGTAGCTTTCGGGGTTTCTATTTTGGGAGGTTAGTTCGGTCAGACAGGGACCCAGCGAGGCGGGCCAAAAGCCCAATCTTCGCATCGTCAGCAGAGGACAGGTCCCCCTGCAGCAGCTGCATATGGTATGCACGGACAGTCCCAGAGTTGATTCCAGGAACTGCGCTAACATCGAAAGCTCCTTATCGGATGTCACCGAAAAAGTTGGGCAAACTAAAGGTTCAACTCCAGGAGTTATCAGATAGGGGATTTATTCGTCCTAGTATTTTTCCGTGGGGTTCTCCGGTATTATTCGTCAAGAAAAGAAAAATGGTACTCTGAGGTTGTACATCGATTATAAGCAGCTGAATGCAGTGACTGTCAGAAATAAGTACTCATTGCCACGAATTGAGGATTTATTTGATCAACTCAGAGATACATCAGTTTATTCTAAAATTGATCTGCGGTCCGGATATCATCAGCTGAGAGTCAAAGATTCTGATATTCAGAAGACAGCATTTCATACTAGATACGGATATTACGAGTTTTTGTTAATGTCATTTGGGCTTACCAATGCTCCCGCGGTATTTATGGATCTGATGAACCGTATCTTTTTGGAGTATCTAGATCAGTTTGTTATTGTGTTTATCGATGATATATTGATCTATTCGCATTCCGAGGAGGAGCACGCGCAGCATCTTCGCATAGTCTTGGAGACTCTTCGACGACATCATCTGTATGTGAAGTTCAGCAAGTGTGTTTTTGGCTACTCCAGTTAGTTTTCTGGGACATGTGGTGTCCAGTCGAGGTATTTCGGTAGATCCTCAGAAGATCGAGACTATCACTAGCTAGAAACAGCCGAAGTCAGTCCATGAGATTCATAGTTTCTTGGGATTGGCTGGTTATTATAGACGATTTGTTGAGAGTTTCTCCAGCATTGTTATGTCGTTGACACGTCTGACTAGAAAAGGCATGAAGTTCACTTGGTCAGATGCCTGCGAGACCAGCTTTCAGGAGCTGAAGCGGAGACTAGTATCGGCACCAGTTTTAGTTTTACCTTCAGGAGAGGACGGTTTTGTACTTTACATAGACGCATCTCTACAGGGCTTGGGCGTTGTTCTGATGCAGCATAGCAGGGTAGTCTCCTATGCTTCTCGTCAGTTGAAGGAGCATGAGAAGAACTACCCAGTACATGATTTAGAGCTAGCCGCTATTATCTTTGCTTTGAAGATTTGGCGACATCATCTTTATGGTATTACTTTTAAGATTCTTACTGATCATAAGAGTCTTAAATATCTTTTCACACAGAAGGAACTCAATCTCCGACAAAGGAGATTGATGGAGTTCCTGAAGGATTATGATTGCATTATTAGCTACCATCTGGGTAAAGCTAATGTGGTTGCCAATGCACTTAGCAGGAAGTCCCGAGGGACTTTAGCTTGTCATCGAGTTATAGTCACGGACTTGATTCAGGGTTTCTCCGAGTTGGGCCTTGAGGAGCAGGGACGGACAGAGCAGGGTATTCTTGTCACCATGGTTGCTCAGTTGTCGATTAGGATGAGGATTAGTGAGGCCCAGGCTGGAGATCAACATTTACAGTTCATTGGCAACCAGATAGCTTCCGGGCCGCAGACCGAGTTTACACGAGATAACGAGGGTATTGTTTATTTCCGAGGCAGATTATGTGTGCCTCAGTCTCACCCGGTCATGGAGGAGTTACTTCAGGAGGTTGATCGTTCTAGATTTGCTATCCACCCAGGTGGAACCCGTATGTATCGCGATTTGAGGTGTTCCTATTGGTGGAACGGTATGAAGAAAGACATCGCGGAGTTTGTAGCTAGATGTCTTGTGTGTTAGCAGGTAAAGACTGAACACCAGAGACCTACTGGACTACTTTAGAGGATCTCTATTCCAGAGTGAAAATGAGAGCACATTACTATGGATTTTGTGGTAGGATTACCTAGGACTCGACGAGACCATGATGTAATTTGGGTAATCATTGACCGATTAACCAAATCCGCACACTTTTTAGCGATCCGGAAGACTGATTCTCTGGATTGATTAGCAAAGCTATATTGTGAGAGGTTATCAGATTGCATGGTGTTCCTTTGAGCATTATATCGGATAGAGACCCACGATTCACGTCTCGATTCTGGCAGAGTCTGCAGCAGGCTTTAGGCACGCAGCTCCGTTTCAGTACGACATTCCATCCGCAGACAGATGGACAGTCAGAGCAGACCATTCAGACTTTGGAGGACTTGTTGAGGTCTTGTGTTATGGACTTCGGAGGCAGCTGGGAGGACCACCTGCCATTGGTGGAGTTCGCTTACAATAACAACTATCATTCGGCTATCCAGATGGCACTGTTTGAGGCATTGTATGGTAGATCTTGTCATGCACCCATCCTCTGGGAGGAGGTTAGGGAGGCCCAGCTGCTAGGACCTCAGAGAGCTCAACAGGAGGCGAGGTTGGTTCGTACTATCAGACGGAGGATGTCAGAGGCGCAGAACCGTCAGAAGAGTTATGTTGACTGGAGACGGAGACCCCTGGAGTTCTCTATTGGTGACCATGTATTTCTGAGAGTTTCACCCACGAAATGAGTGAAGAGATTTGGTCTCCGAGGTAAGCTAGATCCACGTTATATTGGGTCGTTCCAGATCTTAGAAAGGATTGGAGCAGTAGCTTACCATCTGGCGCTACCACCATCTCTAGCTGGCATTCACGATGTATTTCATGTATCTATGTTGAGGAGATACTTATTCGACCCAGCACATGTTTTGTCAGATATATCAGTTCTCATTCAACCTGACGTTATTTACGAGGAGGTTCCAGTACGGATTCTGAACCTCAGAGAGCGTCAGCTGCGGAACAAGACTGTCCGACTGGTCAAAGTCGGGTGGCAGTATCATTCTGACGATGAGGCTACTTGGGAGTTGGAGGATACGATCCGAGCTCGATATCCCCATCTTTTTACTTGAGGTATGTGGGTTAGAGTTCCTTTCAGCATTTATACTGTTTGGTTATATTCTAGTGCTTGTTGTTGGTTATAGCGAAATTTGGGGACCAAATTTTTATTAGTAGGGGAGAATGTAAGATATCAGAAAATTTAAATAAATAGGGTTATTTGAGAAATAGCCTTATAAAATTTTTCCGAAATTTTCTGGGAATTTTTCGGAGCTTGTACGAGGGGTTTTGAGGGGATCAATTACGGGTTCAGATTTAAGCCTGTTTGGGATACCCGTTTAAGTGAGAAATTGTTTTAATATATCTATTCCTTTTTATTTTTATTCTTCCCCAACCCAAATCGCCGATACCCGAACTCTTCTTCCTCTCTTCCCCGACGTCGAATTCCCCGATCTTCTCTTCTCCCCTTCCTCTGTTCTCTCTTGCGGACAAAGCAAAGCCGACGGTTCCAGCGACCGTCGACCTCGATGGAAGCCAGTGGAGTCACCGGAGCTCGACGGTGCCGAGGAAGTCTAAGCGGAATCTGGTCGAGGGGTTCTGCTTCGGCGGATTTTGTAACCAATTGTTGACGATCGGTGGCTAGGGCACGGTGAGGAGTCGGATATCGCATCGTCTCCAACCGGTAGACCTTCCCTTTCCTCTCCTTGCGCAGCTCACAATTCGATCCCTCTTTTCATTGGTCGGATTGGATCAAGCGACGCCACCGAACAATGATCTTGGAGGTAAGGCATCGCTGGATCTTTGGTAGATTCAAGGGTTTCGCTAGGTTAGGGTTCTTCCGGCCTTGACTCTTCTTGTGTTGGTTTTTCCTCCTGAGCAGATCATGCACCTCTAATTCTTGCGGCAGATTGGGGGATTTGGTTGATGATGATGAGGTGTTTTTGAGCTACCGGGCAGAGGCTAGAAGAATGGTTGATTGATCTTCCTGTTTAGTTCCTGTACATCACTGCTTGATTCCTTCTTGATCCGGTTGATTCAAGTAGGTTGTTCTGTTCTGTTCTGTTATGGGGGGTGTTCCTGTTTTGGCAGCAACCCCATTCCAGCAGCTTAATTAAGGTATGTGTAGGGATTTTGATACATGATGTAATTAGGTTTATGTATTGAATTAGGTATAATTTGGATTACATCATTGGTATGATTGGAACATGTGGTAGATCATGTTTTAGATTTAAGGTTGTAATTAGTTGTTGATTGTATGTAGATTTATTTAGTTTAGAATTAATCTAATGGGATGACTAGGGTTAGGGTAACTAACCCTAATTAACTGTTAGGTTTCATTTAGGTAGGATAATAGTTATGTCGATTAGGGTTTTGTCCTAATTTAGTTTTAGGGATTTTATTTAGCTATTCATTTGGATTTAGCTAAATAAAATATATACGTTGTTGACGCAGGACTCTGATTTGAGACGGGCGTCTCGACTTTGGATTGCTTGATTTTACCTTCTATTTGAGGCGGGTACCCTTTGACTTATATTTTCGATATTGTCTTATGATATGCGTAGTTTACATATAACTAGTAGTAATTGGTAGATTAGACACTTCCTTGGTTTTAGCTTAGATGATACCTGATACGTGCTTCTACTGTTATTTGGTATACATTAGTCTGGTATACTTTTATTTCTTGCCATGCGTATTTGTTGTAAAATCCTGAAAATTAGCGAATAATGATAAGGGATTTTTCTGGAATTTTTGGAAATTTTTCGGGAATTTTTCGGAGCTCATATGGACGAGTTTACGGGGATAAAATAGGGCCCCGGGAAAAGCCTGTGAAGGCTACCCATTTAAGTGAGGAAATGTTATTTATAAATACATTTTCTTTTCTATTTCTTATTTCCTTCTTCCCCGCCGAAACCATGCGCCGACGCCAAACATTCTTCTCCCGATTTTCTTCCCTAACCGACGCCCCTTCCTTCTTCTCCACTTCTCATCTTCTCCGAGCCGATTTCCCTTCTCTGCCGGTTCTTCTCCTCCTCTATTTCTTTCTTCCTCACTGACGCCGCGACACCCAGAGCCTCAGTACAGCGTCGACGCTGCGTGGAACTGCCGCCGGTTGCCCTAGCCGACGCCTTCTCCCCTCTGTGCTGCCACTGACACCCTACAGCCGATGCGACTTCGAGCTTTTACCCTAGCGCCGGCCACTGACCTTGAGCCCTAGATTTGTCTCGGCCGTGGAGATCAGGACGCGCCGCAGCCATCTCGCGTCGCTCCGGTTGCTACAATTGGTGCCGACGCCTGCCGCCCATCCGAGGCCTTCCTTTGATCACCGAGAAGAGCCCCTTCTGTTGGTGCAACCTTAGGTCAAGGTTGACCTGGTTGACCCGACTCGAGGTGACTTGACTCGAGTTGTATTTTGATGTTTGACTTGGGAAGATTGTCGGTGCAACCTTAGGTCAAGGTTGACCTAGTTGAGTTGCATGTTGATGTTTGACACTCGTGAGAGAGTTGTATTCTTGATGTTTGACAAGAATAGGTGTTTGGGAGATTGTAGGTGCAACCTTAGGTCAAGGTTGACCTGGTTGACCTGATTCGGGAAAAGTCCAAGCAGGGAGCTTTGGCACGCGAAAAGTCCAAGTATGGAGACTTGGCAACGGAAAAGTCTAAGCAGGGAGCTTGGCACTGGAAAAGTCCAAGTATGGAGACTTGGCACTGGAAAAGTCCAAGCAGGGAGCTTGGCACGCGAAAAGTCCAAGTATGGAGACTTGGCACTGGAAAAGTCCAAGTATGGAGACTTGGCACTGGAAAAGTCCAAGTATGGAGACTTGGCACGGAGAAGTCCAAGCAGGGAGCTTGGCACGAGGGAAAGTCCTAACTGGGATGTTAGGCAGTTGGAAAGTCCCGGTAAGTGAAGCCAGGCAGTGGGAAAGTCCTAACTGGGATGTTAGGCAGTTGAAAAGTCCTGGTAAGTGAAGCCAGGCAGTGAGAAAGTCCTAACTGGGATGTTAGGCAGTGTGGAAATCCTGGTGAGTGAAGCCAGGTGGAAAGTCCTGGTGAGTGAAGCCGGGCAAGGGAAAATCCAGATGGATCAAGGGTGATCGGACATCTGGTGTTGAGAAGTCCAAGTGAGTAAAGCTTGGCATATGGAGTCGGAGAGGGCTCGGTAGCTCGTTCTCCGAACTAGGTTAGAGAGGGCAATCTAAACCTAGGAGTTGGATCGGTCTGCAGACAGATCCAGAGGGTTTTTGAAGTAACACAAACTAGAACTACTGGAGCATTACTACTTGGGTTTATCGGTGGCGATGGTGGCGCGGGCGACGTCGGAGGGTTTGGTCCCCGGCTTCGACTTGTAGTAGAGGCCGAAGTACCCTATGGCGGCGAAGATGAGGAATCCGCTGACGGCCATAGTGGTGATGCTGTAAGGCAGCCGGCGCCGCTGGTGCAGCACATCCGATGAGCTCGGCAGCACCCGCTTCGCCTCCCTATCATCCATGACACTGCTTCTCTTCTCCGCTCTCCTGTTGTTGAGCTCCTTCCTCTTCTCTTACTCTTTGTTGGCCTTTGGTTCCCCAGCCATGGTCGGTCGCATGCTTTGCACTTTGGCGGTGTTCTAGCTGCTGGATCTGAGAAGCTGCTGCTTCATCAAGGTTCCAGTCGACAACAAGAGGCAAGCAAGTGTTTTACAATTTCTGTTGTTCTTGTTTGTTATCTCTATTGTTGTACTCCTTTGTTTGCTGTTGCAAAAGACTGTGGCGAGGTTTCTCCACCCATAAGGAGTATTTATTAGCCGGGTTTCCGGGGATTCATCCACCGACGGATTGACAGGGCTCGTCCACCTTACGGACACGCCGAGGAGTAGGAGCCCTAATCTCCGAACCTCGTTACATCCTTGTGTTAAGGTTTGGTTTTCTTCT
The DNA here is from genome assembly GCF_018446385.1 of Zingiber officinale. Classification (NCBI taxonomy): domain Eukaryota; kingdom Viridiplantae; phylum Streptophyta; class Magnoliopsida; order Zingiberales; family Zingiberaceae; genus Zingiber; species Zingiber officinale. The sequence continues at coordinate 1,036,797 of NC_055995.1, read as the reverse complement.
CTTTCGTTTCTTTGTTGTATTTTCCGCTGCGCTAACCCTAGTTTGTAGAAAGAAACGCGAGCGTTTTGGGGTCGGCTATTCACACCCCCCTCTCTAGCCGTACGAAGGATCCTAACACCTTCCTCTCCTCTTCCGCTCACCGATCAGCCGACCGAATTCTTCTGCTCTAGATCTAGTCCGCGTGGTCTTCACTGTGCCCTGCCGATGCTGCCATCTCTTGACCCGAACAATGCCGACCTCCTCCATGCTGTGTTCTAGTTCCAGATGCGGAGTCTGTTCTTCCACTGATCTGGAACAAAGATTTGGGCTTTTTAGTTTACTGAGGTGGATCTTGATGAATTGTTGATTTGGTTTGCTTGTTCTAATTCCAGCAGCAACTATCTCTTGGTGTGGATCAGTGAGTACGAGGGTAGTCTTGTGCTGTGGATTTTGGTGGATCTGGCAGTCATTGACTTCAGCAAGTTTCAGCAACTTCTTGTTCTTGAACAAGGCTGTAAATTGAGGTAAGTGTAGGGATTTGATATGTGTTGTGGATAATGGATTGATTTAGGTATGATTTGATTATATGGTCATGTGTAGTTTGAATTGGAGGTTGTAAATGGTTGTTGAGTATAAATTAGGTATGTGTTGAATTGGAGATGATATGGATTGCTAGATGGTTAGTATATCACTAGTCGATGCATGATTAGTGTGATTAGATTTAATTGCTTAGAATCTAGTCTTGTGGATTTTATTTAGCTATTTAAATTCTTATGAATTGTAGCTAAATAAAATATATTTATATTGGTGACACAGGACTTTGACGCGAGACGAGTATCTTGACGTCGTGTTTGGAACAGATTGGACTTTTCTATTGGAGGCGGGTACCTCTTGACTTATCTTTTATGATATCGTCATTTGGATATGCATAGTACTTTATAGCTGCAAACAATGAACATGTTTGTCTTTGGTATGTCACTGTTTGATATCCATAGTATGTTAGGTTTATCGCCTGTGACGCATCCGTGCTTATATCATGTGATTTATTGCCATGAGTACTGTATTACCATGAGTATCTTAGTTTCTAGAATAAGTGACATATCATGTTTTACCGAGGTTAGGACTAGGTTCTGGACTTTTGGTTTCAGTCATGTGTATCGAGATTATCTGATACTTAGGTTTTATGCCGTGACTGGTTTGTGTACCTCTATTTGTATATCATATATGATTTGTGTACCTAGACCTTGATTCTTGATATGTGCATATTGTTGGTACATATGTTATGGAAGGAGATATGTTAGGATCTAGGTTGCTATACCATAGAGGACCTGTATGCCCTAGATCCGTGGATTGACCTACTGATACCGTGGGACCCATATTTTGTATATATGGATAGGGTTATGATGATCAGTTTTTGTTATGCATAGTGACATGCATCATGATTGCATGCTGTGCGATTGTCGGCTCCACTATGGTTGAGCCCATCGCCAGTTACACACCCCACTCATGGTTTAGTGGTATATCGTGTGTGGCGGTTCTTGCTTTGGCTTCGGTCATATGACCCAGTGGGTAGCCGCAGCCGCCCGCCTGCTTGGCTCACCGGCATTTAGTGTAGCAGAGTAGCCGGCAGTGGACTCGTTTGGCTCAGAGGTCGTGACTCGCCGTAGCAGAGATACCTCCCGTCATCTGTGTACCGGAGTTGAGAGCATTGAGCTCCCCATTTATGATTTGGGGTCACAGGACGGGAGTACTCCGACAGCATCCCGTCCACTCGGTCACTCATCACGAGTAGTGACGACAGAGTGCACGGTTGTCACACCCTACCCACTCGGTCTCACCATTTGTGTGTGAGATGACTGACTGGCGTCACGCATCATTAGCATCATATGCATTGATGCATTTATATTCTTATGATTGTGTTTGCCGCATTTGGTTGTTGCATTTTGGTTGGATGCATACTTTGACCTGCATACAGGATTATTGACACTTTCGGTTTGACGTTTGTCTGGATAGGAGTTCCCGGTGAGTACAGCTTCCACCTTTCAGCTTTGCATATTCCCTATATATGATTAGGAAGTCAGTATTCCATGTTTGTTGTTGTTAGGTATATCTTACTACTCATGTCCATTGGTATTCGCTGAGTTGTTGAACTCACCCCCGTTGACACTATCTTTTTCAGGTACCAGGTTATTTATGGGGTCGCTTGGAGCATCCTGTCTGCTGGTCCCCACGTCACATCCGAAGACTTATCGGTTTCACGTATGTTTTGTTTGTTTTATGTATCAGTTTGTTTAGCTCTGTACTCTGGTTTTATCTTTGGAGTGCTGACGTTGTTATGTGGTATTTTGTATTTATGTTATTGGTTGTGTAAGTCTAGCCGGCTAGCAGTTTTGTGTTTTGGTTTTGGTACAGCCGAGTGGGCTGCTTTATTTTTAACTGCGTGGTTGTGTCAGCCAGAAGCTGAATTTGATATTAACTGCGTGGTGTTTGTTTCCTTTTATTGTTATTATTCCAGCCGCATGTGGCTGAGGTATATAGTGCTTGTAGAAAAGTTTCAGATTGTCCGCCGTACAGGGGAGATGCTGCCGAAATTTCTTCGGACAGAGACTCCTCCGGGGCGTGACATTTGTGTTCATTAAGATAGATGTATTTATTGTGCTTCACTATACTGGATTAGTTGCTTTACATGTTTGATACGTGTCCTTGGATTCATGATACTTATATCATTGTTATATGTGATGTTCTTGGATTTATGCTGCTTATATCATGGTTATATATATGTGTTTACCTTTTTGGCACACACATATATGGAGGATGTGTTGGAACCCCAAGGTTGGTTTTCGTGTGATCAACAAGTTAAGTTAGGTTCTGTTGTTTTCTAACCTTGTGTCTAAGTGTGCAGGAGCTTAGGAGCACAGGTACTCGAGCGGAAGACGCAGCTAGCGAGAAGGACGGCACGCGGTGCGTCCGAGGGACGAGGCGCTGCGGAAGAGTACACCGGCGGACGAGAAGGAAGTGCGCGCGATGGTTCCGAGGTACGAAAGCCGGAGCGGAAGATTGCTCGGGGAGCAAGAGACGCAGCTAGCGCGAAGGTCGGCACGGGGTACGATCGAGGGACGAAGTCTGCGGATAAGTACGCTGGTGGACGAGAAGGGACACGCGGCAATTCCGAGGGATGCGGAGGGAAGCACGCCCGAGAAGACCGGAAGATGGGTTCGGGTGAGCCCTATTCCGGATGTCAGAGATCACCCAATCAAGCGGATCCGGAGCAGAAGACCCGGACCGAGACGGGGACTTAACGGAGAAGTGGTCCCGGACAAAAAGTCAACCGCAGTTGACTTTTTGCTCTGGAGCGCCCGGAACCAATCCGGGCGCCCGGAGCTGGGCGCCCGGAACCCGATTTTGACCAAGATCGCGATTTACGCGATCTGAACCGTGGGGATAAAACTTTATCCTCCTCTGGCGCCTAACCCCCAGCGCCCCACCAAGGCTATAAATATAGCCTTGGTCCGGAAGCTCTTCATCAGTTCAGAAATTGTAAACAACACTTGTGTGCTTCCACCGCTTAGATTAGCTTCTTTCTTTCTGTACCTACATCGTAAACGAGGCTTCTCCGCCTTAAGGAGCTCTTAGTGCGATCTTCATCCTTGGATTAACAACCTCCCTTGTAACAGTTAAATTCCGGTGCCTCGCTTTTATGCTTTATTTTCTGTTTAATCTATTTTTATGTGTTAGTTTAATCGTGCGAGAAAGGGTTGTGTTTGATTTTTTCAGGGCTATTCAACCCCTTCTAGCCTACCGCATCGGTCCTACAAGTGGTATCGAGCCGAGGCGCTCTAAAATAGGCCGAACGAAGCAACAAGATGGCCGGATCCAACATCCATGCACCAAAATTCAAGGGACTTCGCTAGCTGGAAAAAGCGAATGGAGGTATTTCTTGAAACAGTTATGATTTATTACTAACAATGGAATTTGGCTATGAAGCACCAGAGGGCAAAGCAAGAAATCAATGGTCAAAGAAGGAGCGGTGACCACGTGGCAAACAAGAAAGCGAATTCCATCTGCTAAGTGTACTTCCAACACAAGAAGTCAATCGAGTCGGTACCTCGGCAAAGGAGCTTTGGGAGAAATTCCTGGAGTTACACGAAGGAACATTCGAAGCCAAACTTGCAAGACGGGATTTACTTCGTAACCAGCTTACAAACCTCCGATTTGAAGAAGGTGAAACAATTGCACATCTACACTCGAGGATTCAGGAACTCATCACTAGACTTACGAATCTTGGAGAAGAGGTAAGTAACCGAGATTCGCTAAGGTATGCCCTAAATTCCTTTCCTAGAAACTCAAATGGGCATCACTAGTAGATGCTTTTACATTTCAAAAGATCTAGAAAAATTTCATTAGACGAATTCTTTTCAACTTTTGAAGTGCATGAGTCAAGATGTGCAGGTCCGAAGGAGCCCAAGAATAATGTCGCCCTTAAAGCTTCGAGAGACGAACCTGAGTCAGAATCTTCTCTCGACGACGAGGAAATGGTAATGATGGTAAGACGATTTAAAAATATTTGTAAATCTAGGAAATCTAACCATCCGCAGGGAAGAAAGAAAAGAACCATCCGCTGCTACCATTGCGATGAAGAAGGGCACGTCAAGGACAATTGCCCTAAACTAAAGAACAACGGGAAGGACAAGGGTAAGAAGCCTATCCAAAATCGCAAGGCCCTAAAAGCGACGTGGGACGATACGTCGTCGGAATCAGAAGTCAAGGAGTTCTCCGGGCTCGCGTTAATGGCGAGTCATCAAGACGACGATGCGAATCAAGCTCTTCCGAAATGAGCATCAATGCAGGGGGAGCCACGTCCGAAGAGAGCAGCAGTTCAGGGGGAGAAACCGACAACGAGATCGACAAGGTAAGTGAGGTACGATCTCTTCCTCCTAATAAAATGTTTAAATTCATTAAAATTTTAACAAAAGATTGCTGCAAATTAGAAAATGAAAATAAAGATTTAAAAGCAATATTAGCTACATCTTGTCTGTTAGAAATGCTAGATAAATCAAATTTAGAAAATGAAAAATTAAAATTAGAAATTCAAAATTTAAAAATTCAAGTAGAAAACTTGAAAAACTCTGCTTGCTCATCTAAAACCAATTTTAGAAGGTTCAATAATTTGAATTGGTATTATAGATATCACCAGGGACAAATTAAAAATATCTCTAGAAAATATGTCCCTAAGAAATTTTTAGTTAATCCAGTAGGTTGGAACCTTTATTGGATTCCTAAATCTTGCTTAGTGTAAATTTTAAAATCAAAGTTAGCGCTTTAAGTGAGAAAATTAAACAAAAATTTCTTTATGGGCTTTGACTAGAAAGTGGTTGTTGCTCCAATAACCAAGAAGGCCTAGTGTCTCGCCACTGCCTGGAAGCCAAATATTGAAATAAATGTTTAATTAATAAAGCATTAATACTAGAATTATTTAATGCTTTAAAAAGTTATTCAAACATGGTTCAAAATTTTGACTTAAATTTTTTTTAAATAATTAGTTTTTTTAAAATTCTATTTTCAAAAATAACTTTTACTTAGAGTGTTTAGAAAATTTTCAAAAACTATTTTTTCCTAAGTTAAAATCTTAAAAAAAATAATAATAATAAATAAATAAAATAAATCTCAAAATTCTTTTACTTAAAATTTTACTTAAGATTCAAAAATATTTTTCAAAATATTTAATTAAGTTTTATTGATTGCAAAATTCTTTTTCTAACTTAGAATCTTTTGACTTAGAATTTTTTTTTAAGGTAGCTTTTAAAAATTTTCTAAGTCTTTAACCCTTAGATTTTTTCTTGGAACCCCAATTTTTTGTGATCAAAGGGGGAGAAGGATAAGTATAAGTCTAGGGGGAGGTAGCCTACAACTAGTAGCCTAAAACTATTTTTTTCTATCTTTGTGCACTAAATTGTAAATTTAGTTAGTTTATTGTTTATCTAGTTAACCCTAGCTTAACTTGGGTTGATCACACCAAAAAGGGGGAGATTGTTGGAACCCCAAGGTTGGTTTTCGTGTGATCAACAAGTTAAGTTAGGTTCTGTTGTTTTCTAACCTTGTGTCTAAGTGTGCAGGAGCTTAGGAGCACAGGTACTCGAGCGGAAGACGCAGCTAGCGAGAAGGACGGCACGCGGTGCGTCCGAGGGACGAGGCGCTGCGGAAGAATACACCGGCGGACGAGAAGGAAGTGCGCGCGATGGTTCCGAGGTACGAAAGCCGAAGCGGAAGATTGCTCGGGGAGCAAGAGACGCAGCTAGCGCGAAGGTCGGCACGGGGTGCGATCGAGGGACGAAGTCTGCGGATGAGTACTGGACGAGAAGGGACACGCGGCAATTCGAGGGACGAAGCGGAGGGAAGCACGCTCGAGAAGACCGGAAGATGGGTTCGGGTGAGCCCTATTCCGGATGTCAGAGATCACCCAATCAAGCGGATCCGGAGCAGAAGACCCGGACCGAGACGGGGACTTAACGGAGAAGTGGTCCCGGACAAAAAGTCAACCGCAGTTGACTTTTTGCTCCGGGGCGCCCGGAACCAATCCGGGCGCCCGGACCCTGATTTTGACCAAGATCACGATTTACGTGATCTGAACGTTGGGGGATAAAACTTTATCCCCCCCAGGGCGACCGGAAATTGTAAACAACACTTGTGTGCTTCCACTGTTTAGATTAGCTTCTGTCTTTCTGTGCTTACACTGCTGTAAACGAGGCTTCTCCGCCTGAAGGAGCTCTTAGTGCGATCTTCATCCTTGGATTAACAACCTCCCCGGTTGTAACCAAGTCAAATTCGGTGCCTCGTTTTTATGCTTTATTTTCTGTTTAATCTATTTTTTATGTGTTAGTTTAATCGTACGAGAAAGGGTTGTGTTTGATTTTTTCAGGGCTATTCAACCCCCCCTTCTAGCCGGCCGCATCGGTCCTACAAGTGGTATCAGAGCCGAGGCGCTTCAGGAGGACTAACCGCCGAACGAAGCAACAAGATGGCCGGATCCAACATCCATGCACCAAAATTCGAAGGGGACTTCGTAGCAGGTCAAGGTCAACTAGATGTCAGTCAAGGAGGAGTCCCAACAGGTCACGGTTGATCGGATGTTGGGTAAAGGAACTCTAGACTTTGGTTGGGAAGTTAGGGTTTGGTGATCGACTACGGTAGTCGATTACCATAGCTTAAGCGACTAAGGTAATCGCTTAAGCTTAGAATCACGAGAAAGGTTGTCTAATCGATTAAGACACGGTAAGCGATTAGGGTAATTGCTTACAGTGCTTTTTTGCTTCGAACAAAATGGTTCTGTTTGAAGCTTAAATGATCAGGTTGATCGCTTAAGCCTGTCTTCGCAAAAGGCAAAGAAGATTTGGTAAGCGATTAAGCAGGAAGGATTAATTATTTACAGCTTGTTCTCGCGCGAACAGAAAACTTCCTAACTGATTAGGCTAATCGATTAGGAAGGCTTAATCGATTAAGCTAGTCGATTAAGCTTGAAAATATAGTTGTTGTGAGCCTGATAAAAAGGGTTCGCGTGCACTGTTCCAGACATCGCTCAGTTCATCTTCTCTGCCAATTTTTGCAAGCTCAGGGCTGAGGTGTTGTTGCATTTCCGAAGCTTATAAGAGGCAATCACAAGCAACAAGGTCAAACAAGAAGAGGTTTTTGTTATACTTGTGTACATTTACTTCTTGTTTTGAGTTGTATGTTTGTGCGAGAGTTGTAAGAGGTTTCTTCACCTCCGGTTGTTTCGAAAAGGAGTTGTTTAGATAGTGGAGTGTGTACTTGAGTGTGGATCCTTGGATTAGTCACTTCTTCTTGAGGTGGATACCAAGTAAATCCTTTGTGTTAACATTGGGAGCTTGCTTCGAGTTCTATCCATTGCATATCATAATCATGAAACAAGCAAACGAAGCGCGACAAGCAAACGGCTCGCTGTTTTCCAAGAATCAGATCCAGATTCTTGGAACCCAAGGTGAACCGTTCCAATGTGTTCTTGAGTTCTTTAATTTGAGCTTTCAGATTGGAATTTTCTTCCTCAAGTTGTTGGACTTGAGTTGAACTTCCAATTTGAACTGACTCAGTTAAAGAACTCGAGTCAGTCGCTTCCTTAAGGGTTGTTACCTCCTTTTGGAGCGACTTAACCCGGACGTTGGATTTAGCCAATTTTTTAAGCAAGTATGGAATTAAATTTTGCGAGTCATCTAAGTTAATACTAGACATTAAAGCACTTACTGTGGGTTTCGGTCCTTCGGAAATGGATGCGGATCCGTGGCTTTGCTCGGACTCGGTGTCTGATTCGCTCTCGGTCTCTGAATCAGACTCGAACTCGGACTCGGTGTCGATAATGTTCGCTAGTACTGGTAGAGCGAGAAGGCTCGGTTGCTCTTCAACGGATCCGGATTCATCTGATGACTCAGACCAGGTTGCTTTCAACATATGTTTCTGTGTCTTACTTGTACCTACAACCATCGTAATACCTTCCTCGGCCGGACTAGTATTAGTCTGCTCAAATAATTTATTTATTAAAACATGCTTACCGATTTTTGTATCAGGAATACCTTCGTGTAGGTCAATCAGATTCTCCCACAGCTCCTTGGCACTTGAGAATGGGCCGGCGCGATTCAGCTCCTTATTCGTTAAACCACACTGAAGTGTATACGTTGCTCTTGCGTTTGCTTCTACCTTTTTGATAAGGTTCGCGTCCCAGTTCTCGTACGATAGTGGCTTGCCGGTGCCGTCAGTTGGCAATTGAAACCCGGTTTTGACGATCATCCAGACTTCAAAGTGAGTCTGGAGATACGCCTCCATCCGACCCTTCCAATCTCCGAAATCATCTCCGGAGAAGAGTGGTGGACGAGCAGTGTTGTAGCCTTCTTGATGAGCCATTTTAGAAAGACAATCTCGCAAAATAAACACAATAAAACTTGTTCTAAGACTTAGTCTTGGATTAGTAGTGCGGGAGAGAAATAAAGATAGTGATTCAGGAATTTCGAGAAAAAATAATAAAATATTATTAAAATAATATTAAAAAATATTACCACAAATTTTTGAAAACGCAATATTTCGCTAATTCCAACCAATGGTGAAAAGATGAAAATGGATTTTTTGAAAACAGTTTTGGAGGGAAAAAAACGAAAGGCACGAAAAATGCTTGAATAGTGGTTGCACCAGTTCAAAGCAACCCCGCTCTGATACCAATTGTTGGATCGAGACGCGCTAGAGGGGGGGTGAATAGCGCTCGTGGCTATTTGTTCGATTATCGGAAAACTATCGGAGTAATTAAAATGCAGCGGAATAAAATAAACACAAAGACACAAAGGGATTTACTTCGTTCGGAGCCTAAGGCGACTCCTACTCGAAGGCCCGCGATCCTTGATCGCTTCCGGTGGGCAACAACTATAAGCTCGATAAGAATTACAGATTACAAAATGTAACAGCAATTAAAATAACTTTGTACCGACAACTTAAAGAAGAGAAAAATGAAGATCCGGGTCGTCGGAATGTTGCAACAGCACTTCGGAATGACTTTGTTAGCAGCACGTTGAAGAAGGAAAGCTCAGAACTTGATTCCTTGAGATGCTGGTCGAAACCCCCTTATAAAGGGTGTTCAAGGCGGCTTGAAGGCTGTTCAAGGTGCCCCCATGCTGCCTAGTCTTCCGCGTGGATCAGATTTGAACTGGTCGAACTTCATCCCTTGGAGGCGCCTTATACCCTGCTCAAAGCGCCTTCCAAGGCGCCTTATACTCCCTTCAAGGCGCCTTCGATGAACTTTCGCAGCCAGCTCAGCTTTTGCACCCGAGGCGCCTCCAAGCTCCATGGAGGCGCCTCGACACGCTCATCCGAGGTTTTAGGTTGCTCCTTTGCACCGCAAGATACGTTAGTCCCAAACAATATCCTGCAACACAAAGTTAGCACAATAAACATGATAAATGAAGTATAGACAGCCTCCGGACCGTCTGAGGACTTCGGGTTTCCGACCGGAACCCTAGGTCGACCCGACGCCACTGTCCTCTACGGGAACGCGTCCTCACCTACTCCACTCGAGAGATTTACCTGTTTGCGATCCTCCAGATCGACCGACTTTTGCTCAAGACTCGACGCTTCCGGACTTTCTGGACATCCCGGCTAGTCCAGTCTTTCACCTGGTTCGCGACACCAGGACTTTCCACCTAGGGTTACCACCCCCTAGGACTTTTGCCTGAAGCCATCGACCTGCCAAGACTTTCCGCATAGGGTTACCACCCCCTATGACCTAGGGTTACCACCCCCTAGGGTTTTTCTTTTGCCTAACCGCAGCTAGTACTTTTCTCCACCTAGGGTTACCACCCCCTAGGACCTAGGGTTACCACCCCCTAGGGTTTTCACCTGCCTAACCGCAGTTAGGACTTTCCTGAAATACTCATTCAACATGTTAGATAACAGAGAATCTTAACTTTGAATCCCTTTGCCATTATCAAAACTTAGGTTCGATCGTCGGATGCTTCCTGCACCAACAGTGACATCATAGTTTGCATTCATATTATTATAAAAAAATAAAATAAAAATATCATATCATGTCATACATGCATCATGTAGCTATAGTAGTTTTTTTTTGAAAAATACTTATTTTAATGTATGTCATAAGTTATCGTGCATTATTTTAAATTTCTTGTAATTAAGGATAATGACATTTACCAACAAGCGTGGTAAAAGAATTTATCAACAAGTGATATCTAGGTGGATGATCATGTTTTTAAAATGCTTAGATAGATATGCATGATCTCTAGCTTAGGGAAAAACCAATATCTACATCTCACAATGACTATAGGTTGACTTGTATATGGTTTAATGCACATTAGATACACGTGAGATGTTAGGATGATGAAGAAAACTCAAGATATTGATTTAGTGCATCCTTTTGAATTAGGATTTTATCAAAACACATAGTGATGTGTTAGTCAATCATTGGGAAGAGTAAAATCATGTGGAGAGTGACATGCTGACTACCACCTTTCCTTGATTTTGACTTTGGCTTTAACTACTACTTCGTATCCGGATTTATTCGTAATATCCCGTATCAATGATCTTACTGGGGGAGAAAGCTCAAGAAAAGATAGAGATCCTCAGGAAGAAATCGGCTTGCGAAGCCCATCAACTTGGACCCCATGGCCAAACACAGAACGCAGAACGCCGAACACCGCTCTCTCTCACGGTCGCAGGGTTCTTGTGCCCTCCTTAAGCGGCAATGGCGGGTTGAACCGAGGTTGCTCTATTTTTATTCTCATATCTTATTAGTTAAAAAAGAAACAAACTGGTTCTATGGTGTAGTGGTTAGCACTCTGGACTTTGAATCCAGCGACCTGGGTTCGAATCCCGGTAGGACCTTTTTTTCCCCATTTTTTTCAGAATATCTTTTCAAGGAAAAAATAAAAAATTGCAAATTTAGAAACTGATGGAAAAAAGCACAAAAATTACTTTTAAAAAAAAATGAGAGACGACTAAATAAAATGAAAGATTTTAATAGGGAATTGATCATGATACCCTATTTATATTATGATGCCGTGAGAACTAACTTTTTTTGGAGAAAAAAAAATCTTTACCTTTCATACTGTAACTAAACTGAACTAAATTTGAAATCTTAAACTCTAAAAAAAAAAATTAAAAAAAATATTCATATACTTAGTGCTGACTGCTGAGTATCATAAAATAAGTACCAATTGGGCATGTCCTTTATTAGCAAGATCATTAAGACCAAGAAAACAAGAAAAATAAAGCCATCACCGCATTATTGTTGGTATGCGCCTTTCTTGGTTTGGGCCCCATCCGCCGCACTACCAAACAAACCCTTCTCCATCACCCAGTCCTCGATCATCGCCTGCGCGCTCTTCCCCTGGTCCGCCGGCACAAGGTGGCCGGCGCCATAGACGACGGCGTGCGTCAAGCTCCCCCACTGTTTCACCTGCCCCGCGAGCTCTCCGTCCACCCTCCACACCTTCCGCTCCGCCTTCAGGAAGCTCTCCAGCCCCTCCCACTCCATCTCCCTCACCCACGCCTCCGTCGACACCACGCCGACCCTGAGGTCGTACAGCCCCTGGTACAGAAGCACGCGGCTCTCTCTCACCAGCTCCTCCACCATCCACTTGACGCTCTTCATCAAATCCGCGTGCAGGGCCTCCCGGGCCTCCTCGCCGCACTCCTCCCACGTCACCTCCGGCGGCACCCCCAGCGCCGCCTTCACCTCGTTCCTGTTCAGGAACAGAGCCACCTGCCCCGTCTCGTATGGCTGTTTCTTAGTCAGGTCGTAAAGCGTCGCAAGCCCCGTCGCGTTCTGGAGCCGATCCAGGGCGATTCCGCGCGCGTCCGTGGCCTCCGGCCACTGCTCCTCATAGACGAGCCGCACAGCCACGGCCTGCAGCGCCTCGATCTCGGCCTTGGTCCGCTCGTCGATGAGGCCGGAGAAGAAGGCGGAGTCGGCGTGGGTGGCGACCTGGGCGACCGGGTGCGTGAGGCCGTTGCCGATGGCGACGCCGCAGAGGTTGATGCGGCGGCGGGGCGGGAGGGCCGCATTGTGGCGAAGAATAGCGTGGCCCAGAGCGGGGACGTACTTGCCGGCGTAGCTCTCGCCGGTCACGAAGAAGGGGCGGGAGAGGAAAGAGGGGTAGGAGACGAGGAAGTGGAGGAGGGCGGATAGAAGCTGGGCGGAAACGGCGGACTGGTTCCGTGGAATGTCGGCCGGGGAAGGAGCGACGCTGAAGCCAGCGCCGAGTGGGTTGTCGATGAAGAGGAGACCGAAGCGGCGGTTCCAGGAGAAGGGGTTGGCGCGGAGAGACAGCGACGAGGAAGAGGAAACGAGGAAGGGGCCGAGCTCGAAGAGGTTCCCGAGCATGGAGGAGCAGCCAGGACCGCCCTGGAGCCAGAGGACGATCGGGGCGTCATCCAGCGGGGACAGAGGGCTCTGCGCTTCGTAGTATGCGAAGAAGAGCGCCGGCGCCGGCGAGGAGGACTTGGTGGGGGCGACGGGGAGGTAGCCGGACTTGCTTGGGCGGGCTTCTGGCGGAAAGAGAGACGTCAGGGCGGTAGAGAAGGAGGAGAAGGAGAGGAAGCAGAAGGCGGAGAAGAGGAGAAGGAGAGTTGTCTCCATACTCCCAACAGTAGATCTGCCTGCCTAACGCAGATCTGTGACAATCTATCATGTATAGGACTGGAAGAGGAAGGATCTGGTTGACTTTGACTTTACAATCATGTAGTATTACGATCACTGATACCGTGGAGACTAAAGTCAAATATTATCGTGACAAAAGGTGAATACATTCGTTTCAACGTCTCAGTGTCCCAGTGCTCCGTCAATTCGTCTCAATGTCAATACGGAGCAGGTAAATCATGGGTGACTACTAGTCTTTGGAATAGTGACTAGCACATAAAAGAGGTATTTATCTCGATTTTATCGAGATTCGAATCCCAGACCTAATTATGATAACACCTTATATGTAAAGTCAAACACGTTATTGGATCATATCTGAAAGGATTTTTACCACTTCATGTCATCTGAAACAGCAAAGGATAGGATCCTGATTCAGTTCTTCCCCTGTGTGAAGGATTAGATTCTCTACATACAAACAACTCTGGCATTGCATTGAAGGAGGACCACATAGTTGAGAAGGATGCCCAATTATGAGAATACAATTACAAGGCTGAAGATGTGGTAAATGATATGGATTCTTACTATCACTTGGAATCTGTATCACAAGAACCGCATTTCAAAGGTGCTCCCAGAAGAATCAATGGAAGCTTGAAGCAGATTAAAGATCAACCAGGAAGAAGATATTAAATCTCTGTACTAGAATATTCAATACATGCAAGCTTGCTTCATGGTTTGCACTCGATATTTAATAGTTAATTTGTAATGTAAACTACAAACAAACAAGAGAAAAAGTTGCTTAATTATTCCATGCGAGTGAGAAACAAACAAATGATCATGCTAGTTCACAACCTTAATAACTGAATAATATTAAAAGTCTGGAGAGTTTGGCTCATTCCTTTGCCTCTGCCTCTGCTTCTGCAGCTTGAACAGCTGAAAGGAATTTCTTGAGGTGGCGATTGTAAACGCAGGGTCTCTCTAGGTGAAGAAGATGCCCTGCTTTCTTTATGACTTCCAGTGTGGTGTTTTCTCCCAGTTGCCTGCAGTTCATGAGCAATGAGTTGGGTAGTAGCCATGAATGATCATGAGAAATGATGGCTGTGAACTTACTCCTTCATGTCCTTGGCAAACTCTAAATTGAATAAGTTATCGTTCTCCCCCCATAGCAGGAGAATTCTCTGCATGAGTTTCATAGATAATTAGGGTTCATGTTTTTTTCTTGATTAGCTGGAATTGTGTGTGTGTACCTGATCTAAAGAAGGAACTTTGGCGTCTTTATTGCTGATGAGCAAACCTTCAAGAAGCTCTGCTCTCTCCTTTCTGTTGGTAAACATCACCTGCTCGAATTCACAGAAAATGTGTTGTTGGATTTATTTTTATTAGGTGTAGAGAGAAGTGTTTGATGAAATGCCTGAGTACCTCAAGAAAATCCTTGTAGAGGAAGTTGGGGAACCAGAGTTTCTTGTGCATGGAAATGGAGAGCAAGGCCTTGAGGCCCTTGACGGACTCCGGCATGAGGAGCTCCGACGAGGAGGCGAAGCCGAGCTGGTCGAGGGTCTCTTGGCTGATGGAGTCTGTCACGGCGAAGACGGAGCCGGAGATGACGAGGGAGCGCACGAGGTCCGGCCGCTGCTCCGCCATCTCGAACGCCACCATCCCGCCGTAGCTGAACCCCACGGCCGTGCAGCGGCGGACGCCGAGCTCGTCGAGCGCAGCCGAAAGGCACCGCGCCTGGAACCCCGGGGACCGGTCGGCGGACGCGGTGGAGGAACCGCCGAAGAAGAAGAGGTCGGGGATGTACACGTCGTACTGGTTCACCAGCACCCCGAACTGGAACTGCCACGTTACGAGGCCTTCCGCCGCGAAGCCGTGCACCTGCAAAATCGAAACCATGGATGATCACTTCTTCCGATTGCGATAGTCAAAATTCGATTTTGACAATACCAGCACCACCGCCGGCTTCTCCTTCTTCTTCTCCTTCCTCCTCCTCTTCTTCTCGTCTTCGTCGCCGCGGCGGACATTAACGCCGGCGGACTTATCTTCGGGCACTACGACCTCAGCCCTGCTGCTCCCCCGGCTGGCCTTGTGCTTGGGTACCCACATGGCCATCGTGGTGCCGGGCTCGATCTCAATGCTCTGCCGCCGGAGGCCGGCGCCGCGCACCAGCCAGTGGAGGAGCGGCATCTGCGCCGCCACCCAGTTCACCATCTCAAATCCGATCAACTTGTCGCTCAATTCCGACTCCTTTCAGTTCTTCATCTTCTACAAATATACTCGACGATGGAGAAGAAGATGGGAGACGGTGGAAAGATTTGATGGTCGACGAGTAGCTATTAGTTGTTGGTCGGTCTGTTCGGCGGCTATCGAATTTAAAGTCAATTTTTCTGTCAATTTCGGTTAAATTTTAGAAAAGTCAAATGCAGAGAGTTGAATTTTATCGATAATCCAACAGAAAATAACCATTAATTATTTTGGAAAAAGATTTTAAAACAATATAAACTGAGATTTGTAGTTTCATTAATGAACTAATTGGCATGTGTGGAGGTTGATCAACTACCTCAACTACCTAAACCAACCACACGACTTGGTTTGTTGGGAAGTTGTTGGATTTTGTCCTCCAAATCCTACCAATTACTCGATCTTGAAAGTAGAGGTTTTGATAGGTTGGACTTGAATCCGGCATAGCTAAACTTATCTATTTATGTTCAGCTTCGAGTAATTTGAATTGTGATACACCCGACCCAATTATCAAACGGTCGAATCTCTCAATTCGGGTATTCGAGCTCTCTACCCCTTCCATTCGGGAACTCGAGTAACTCATCATCTTGGATTAGATATCGCTTCTTCTTGATCGAAGATCTTTTCGGTTAAAATGGGGCTAGCAAGGTAGCCTTTGTGACTGTTTGTGTCGCTTGTGACAAGTAAAATAAGGAGGAGCCGCTATGGCACTGCGGTTACTATAGTTGTGACACAATGATTACGATAAGGCGCGATAGGCTGGTATATAATCGATACCACAACTCAAAACAGGGGGCATTTAAATTTCTCTATTATACTCTCTTTCTTTCAAAATTATAATTACTTTAAGTGTCTTGAATATTCATGGACTTTGCCGTATCATTCTACTGCCCTCTGACTTATGTTGATTGAGAAAAGATTTACATCATAAAAATATGAAATTCTACAAACAATTCGAGACACTTTGGGAGAAAAACAGTTGGATTTGAATCCATTATAGCCAGGCCTATTTTAGCTTGTGAACCATTATATCTATTTAAGTTCGGTTTACATTAATTTGAATTGTATTCTGGCTAAGTTAAATTATTAGAAGTCTAATTTACTAACAATAACTTGAGTGTATGTGTGTTTGACTAGACTAGTCACTATTTAGTTTAGCATGTTTATTTATGTTTTTATTGATCCTGTCCGAGAGTCGAGACAGTGGGCGTTAGGGGTATGGTGCTCATGTTAACTGGATGTGGACTTTGAATGACTCAGACCTGCAACCACAAAACATCAGTGCCGAGCCAGGGAGGGGTTCCCCGGCGTTGGTCCTCCGACGCTCAAGTCAGATCTCTAACGAAAACAATAAGGAAGCGAAGAGAAACGAAAGTGGCAGAGTAATAGTAGCTACAGTAGAATCCAACATACCTCCGTTGAAGCTTGGGTTCCCTTATATAGGGCTCCCGGGAACGTGCATGCACGCTTCTCGAGGCGTGCATGCATCTCAAAGATTTCTCTGATAAGACGTGTCAGAAAAATATCCCTGACACCATACCTCAATAGCCCGAGCATATCCCGACAAGACAGTGGAAGCTTCTATCGTACGATTCTCTGTCTGACCATGCCGCCCACCATGTTGTCTGTCGGTGGCACGAGTCCCTAAGAGGATAGCGGTCGATCCTTATTTTGTTGATTACTGGGCCGAGCGAGATGGCCGCTTGGCTAGCCTTCCTCAGGCTACCTGCCGCTCTACCCTTCGGTTGAGCGGTGTATCAGCTCGCGCCCACATCCACTGTTCGCGCCGAGTGGGATGTCCGCTTGGCCTATGCTCTGCTAGTACATGGGTTTTCTGAGCGTCGGAAGCTCGATTCGGTGGTCAAGCTGTGATACTATCAGGTCAGGTCTTTCGATCGGACAAGTGGGTTGCCCCGAGCGGACAATGGTATGAGGGCGTTGACTGCCTTGACTTTAACCTTCCACGTTGCCATGACCCCCTACGGGGCGGGGCCCCACCTTACCACGGGATCACATGCCTTCCCCTCAAGTCTAGTCGAAGGAGGCTGCAAGTCTAACTGACTGGACAGTTGGGTCTGGAGATCGGTAGGTCGATCGACCGTAATATTAATTAGCTCCGAGTGTCCGCCGGCCCGAGGGCTGACCCTTAAGGTTGATCGGTGCTTCATGTGTTCGCACTTGGGAGAATTCTTCATCCGCACCCCTAAGCCGAGAGCAGTCAAAGTTGGCGTCATCCGAATCTCCTCGAAATTCATGCAAATCACCTCATTAAAGTCAAGCACGTACCCATGCCTGATAATGACGCCCCTTAAATGCCGCCCTGTGGGAGCATGCCACGTGTCACCGTCGCAGTCACCGCACGTCTGAGGCGACAGCTGCTGATATTACGCTTGGCGATTTGAAATCAACAGTCGAATTTGTGCTTCAGTTGTCGAGACCTAGATCCGACGGCTCCGGTCAACCGAGTCCTATCTTTATAAAGTTGCAGCATCGCCTCCTTTTTTCACCTTGCGTCTTCTTCCCCGAGAGTTGCCGGCGACCCTGTGACCAGCGCTCCGGCGACTCCCCGTATTCTCCCGCGGTGACTCCTCCTTTCTGTAAGCCTCCTCGAACTCCCATCATTAGTCTTTCGTAGTCTCGCCCTTCTTGTCCCACACCTCAGTCCGGTGTCTGCTATGTTTTTCCGTCCCAGTTCCTTTTTCCTCGACCTCTTTGTCCTCTATTTTCCGGTAATGGCCAATTCGTCGCCGGCGAACCCTGCTCCCGAACTCTGGTATACCACAATGGAGACTAGGTTCGATGCGGGTGACGCTGCGGGCCTCATAAATGCCTTTGACATTCCCTCCGACCACGAGATAATTCTGGCCTCTCCATCCGATCGGTCGAACAACCCGTCGAACGGCATAATCTAGCTGTTAAGAGACCAGTTTGTGGTTGGCCTCCGGTTTCCCATCCACCCGTTTATACTCGAAGTTTGCAACTGCTTCCATGTCCCCCTCCCACAGCTCGTCCCTAACTCCTTGTGCCTTCTATGCGGTGTTGTTGTGTTGTTTCGGCTGCACGGAATCCCACTAACTCCTCGAGTCTTCCATTATTTTTATTATCTCAAGCAGTCCGAGTTGGGGACCTATCTCTTTCAGTCTCAGATCGGTCTGGTATTCTTTGATAAGATGTCCACTTCAAATAAACACTGGAAGGAGTACTTCTTTTTCCTGAGACTCCCCGAGCGGCCCAGCTTTCGGACCCAATGGCAGGTCGGACTACCACCTGAACCGGACTTGAATAAGTACAAGAGTCGATCGGATTATCTCCATGTGGCGAACATGCTGGCCGGCCAGAAGTACGACATTCATAAGCTACTGTTGGAGGGTGTTCTGTACATCTTTGGGCTCAGCCCGATCCGCACGAGGCTCCCGAGCAGCTTAGGTATGGAATTCCTCAGCTCTTTTCCTTTTTGTCTAATTGATTTCCTTTTTTCTTTTGCAGCTGACATCATGATACGGGCGCGAGCTGCCAGTATGATGAAGCTTAAGGACACCAATTTCGAGGCAGTCGCCGTGAAGGAAATGGCCAGCCTTGGCCTGATGTCGGTCGACTCGCACGAAGGTACACTTAAGAGCGAGGGCACACCAGTTGTAGACGAAGGCGTTGTCGATCGGACAACCTGCCCAGAAGGGGCGAGTGACCTACCTCCTGATGGACCGCCCGCCACTCGGACCAAAAGCTTGGATTCTGAGGGTGATAGCCTTCCGCTCAATAGGCGTAAGCGACGCCGAACATCCACACCATCCCGTTCAGCCACTTCAGCTGTGCGGGTCCCAGAGCAGGGGGCACCTCATCTACCGTGGCCGTCCGTGAAACGGTAGAGGTCATTTCCTCCGATCGGACCCCATCACTTTCCGATCTACCGCCCGAGCCCATTGCGGCAGAGCTGATCGCGTCCTTGCCTCCTCGTCGGAAGATTTTGCGATCTGGCATCCTCCCGACTTCAACCGGTCAGTCCTCTAGTCTTGCGGCGTCTGTTCAATCAGCCCCGAGCGATCGTCGATCCGTGACGACCATTCTTCACCTCCCAATGGAGCAGTTCTTGGCGGTCGGCGATCAACCGCTAACTCCAGAACATCAGATACTCATCCACAGGTCGCTCGCCAAGGTTTGGGAGGAGGCCCGAGCACGTGTCGCAACCATGCCTCCAGGGCTGTTCGCCAACAACCACCTGCAAATGTCCACCGGGGTATGTATACAATGATCAATTCATGGTTTTACCTCCGTTCGGCATTAACATTCTTCAGTTCGGCGGCAGTACTGGGTGGAGAGCGTGGCGATGTGCTGGCGCCTGACGCTTGTAGAGGATGA
The DNA here is from genome assembly GCF_018446385.1 of Zingiber officinale. Classification (NCBI taxonomy): domain Eukaryota; kingdom Viridiplantae; phylum Streptophyta; class Magnoliopsida; order Zingiberales; family Zingiberaceae; genus Zingiber; species Zingiber officinale. The sequence continues at coordinate 1,017,086 of NC_055995.1, read as the reverse complement.
GCACAAGAAGCTCAAGATTTCTGGTGGAACATCCTCATCCCAGAGGCCCTCAATTGCTGAACTACAAGCCGACCTGGCCAAGACCAATAAACTTCTGGAAGTTGAGCGGAAGACATCTGTCGATTGGGCAACTATGCTGAGCCGACTCGAGACACAGGTGAAGTCCTACGACCAAAAGATTGAGTTGGCCGGAAGGAAGAACCGAGCCATAGCTGACCTAGAGCTGAAGAATCAAGAGGCTCGGAATCTGGCCCAGAAGCTCAAGAATCTCGAGGACTGTATGGTCACCGAACGGGATAACCGCTTGGCTGAGGTGGCTTCTCTTAGGGGGCATCTGAAATCCCCTGAAGAAGCTTTAGACGCTCGACTGAAATGGCTCCCAATCGTAAAAATTCTATCAGCGTCGTTCTCCAATCATTCGGGAAGGTTAGTCCTTCCATCCGATCGATGCGAACCACTAGAGATACCTGCTCGATCGGTCATGCGATGACGATCGGCGAGAGCGAGCTGGCCAATTCATCTGCAACTTGGTTTTTCGCTCGAGGGATCTTTTGTATGATGACCTCCCGAAAATCAACCCTCAGCTTTTCGAAGGCTTCTGCATAGAGCTTGAGCCGCGCGTTACTTATCTTGAACGACTCGGTCAGCTGCTGAGTGACTAGTTGTGAATTCGAATAAATTAGGACTTTGAGGGCTCCGACGTGCCGAGTGGCCTGTAGCCTGGCTATAAGCATTTCGTACTCAGCTTCGTTGTTGGTAGCCCGATAATTCAATCGAACGGACAGCTGCATCCGCTCTTCCAGGGGGGAGATTGGCAGTATGCCAATCCCGCTTCTCTGCCGAGTGGGTGGCACATCCACATATATCTTCTAGACAACCTCTGGTTCAGGATTTTGTACTTCCGTGATAAAATTCACCAAGGACTGCGCTTTGATGGTCGTTCAGGGTTGATACTGAATGTCGAACTCGCTGGGCTCCGTTGTCCATTTGATCAACCATCCGAAAGCCTCAGGATTGAAGAGGACCCTCCCCAGGGGGTTGTTGATCATAACAATGATTGAGTGTGCGAGGAAGTAAGGCCGGAGACTCCGAGCAGCGAGTACAAACGCGTAAGCCAACTTCTCAAGACTGGTGTAGCGAGACTGAGCATCCTTCAATATATGGCTAAGAAAATACACCGGCTGCTCATCGTCGTTCTATTTGACTAGTGTCGAGCCGACCGCATGCTCAGTTGAAGACAGATAAATTCGAAGCGGCTCGCCGGTAATGGATTTAGCAAGTATAGGCAACAAGTTGAGGTATGCTTTAAGTTCCTCGAACACCCGGTCACACTCCTCGTCCCACTGAAACTTGGTAGCTCGGCGTAGGATCTTAAAGAAGGGCAGGCTCCTATCGGACGACTTAGAAATGAACCATGACAGGGCGGTTATCCGACTGGTGAGCCTCTGTGCTTCCTACAAATTTCTTGGTGGTGGCATATCTTACAGGGCCTTTACTTTGTCGGGGTTCGCCTCAATGCTGCGCTCGGTGACGATGTAGCGTAGGAAACACCCACTTCTTACGCTAAACAGACACTTATTGGGATTCAGCTTGATTTTGTATGTCCTAAGTGTTTGGCATGTCTCATTGATATTTGCACAGAGGTCAGCAGCTCGGAGGGACTTGATCAATATGTCGTCGACATATACCTCCATGTTACATCCGATCTGCCCTCGGAATACTTTATTCATCAGCCTTTAGTAGATGGCTTCCACGTTCTTCAGTCCGAACGGCAAAACGTTATAGCAGTAGGTTCCGTCGGCCATGATAAAGCTGACCTTCTCGAGCGAGCAACACTTGATGGTACCCTTGGTATGCATCCAGCATTCATATCAGCTCACATTCGGCAGTGGAGTCTACCATCTGATCGATCCTGGGTAGAAGTCTTTTGGGCACGCCTTGTTGAGGTTCCGAAAGTCGATGCAGACTCGCGACTTATTGTCAGGCTTAGAGACCATCACAATGTTTGCAAGCCAGCTCGGGAACTGAACCTCCCGTATGCGACCGACCTCCAGGAGCTTCTCGATTTTCGTCCGGATGATGAGGTTTTGTTCGGTGCTGAAATCTCTCTTTCTATGCTTCACCGGTCGAGCGTCCAGTCGGACATGGAGTGCGTGCTACGCAACACTTGGAGAGATCCCCGAAAGCTCGTGTGTCGACTATGCGAAGACATCATGGTTCTACTGGAGACACGCGATCAGCTCGACTTTCTGCTCGGCCTCCAGATCGACAACTATGAAGGTAGTAGCTTCCACTCGGCTCGAGTGGATCTGCACCTCTTCCTTCTCTTCATACACCAAAGTAGAGGGCCAACTCTTAGAGCAACGGGCAGGCGTAGGTCGCCAACTGCGAAATTCTTCTAATCCTGCGTGCTCGGCTCGACCACGTTGGGGGGAGTTGGGTAGATGAACTACCCAACGTGCTATGGGCGGTCCACACGACTCCCAAAGAAGGGACCGGGGCGACTCCTTTCCACCTGGTGTATGGCGACGAAGCGATCGTCCCCATCGAGATCGGTGTTGAATTCGATCGGATACAACATTATAGTGAGGACAACGTTGATCAGAGGCTTCTAAAGCTAAACTTAGTGGACGAAGCTCGCGCAAAAGCCGTCGGCCGGCTGATGGTATACCGATAGAGGATGAAGCAAAGCTACAATCGGAGGGTGATCCCAAGATCGTTCCAGATCGACGACCTAGTATGGAAGAAAGTAAAGTCGGTCAGCGACGTCACCAAGCTGGAGGCCCCGTGGGTCGGACCCTTCAAGGTCGTGGAGAAGCTCCGGTCAAGCGCCTACTACTTGGAGGATGAGGACGGACGACGACTAGATCGACCGTGGAGCGCAAACCATCTGCAACCTTACCGAGCCCGGTGAGAGGTGTGTCTTGTAATAGTTAATGTCTTTGCATCCCTGTACTTTTTGCATACAAGGCAAAAGTAAAAAAATAAAGGGTTTCAAAGCTCTGTGCCGAGCGGCATGGAAGATCGTTGAGCGGCGACATTAAACGCGTGTCTCCATCGACGGTCGAGCAATGACCTTAAACCCATGACTTCATCGAATCATCGAGCAGCGACGTTAAACATGTGTCTCCATCGATGATCGAGCGACGACTTTAAACCTATGACTTCGTCGAATCGTCGAGCGGCGATGTTAAACGCGTGTCTCCATCAATAGTCGAGCGGAGACCTTAAGCCCATAACTTCGTTGAATAGTCGAGCGGCGACGTTAAACGCGTGTCTCCATCAACGGTCGAGTGGCAATCTGATAACCATGATTTTGGCTATATTATCTTGATTCATAATGCATGTTTTTAATGATATTTTCATAGCCTAATCTCACATTTTACATTGTATTTCATAATTACATTTGATTTTGGACTTAATTACAAATTAACATATTTTCATGGTATTTGATGCTAATATTTGTTTATTATTTTGTAGGCATCAAAAGGGTCATGGACCCGATCAGATCAAGCCACATTTGAGCTCAAATCTAGGGCTAAACGAGGCGATCAAGCTTTGGATCGATTTGGACCGTCCATTGAAGATTGGAGAGATTTGAGCCATCCGTCAAGCATCTGGTCCATCCGACCTAATGAGGAGTAGATATGGACCGTAGATGAAGATCAGTACTGTTGGATCGGATTTTAGGCTATTTTCCACCGTTGATCAAGCTCCGATGATTCTCAGTCATCCGATCATATTAGGGAGAGATTTAAATCTGTTGAGAAGCTACAGTGTTGCTCGGGCTCGGCTTCGCGATTTCCTCCGCTGTAGCTTCTTCTTCTTCGCGCAACGACCGATGCTCCCGTTCACCAAAACCAGATCTAAGAGTGAGTTTTCTTCATCGGCGGCAATCCCCGAGCTCCGACGATCATCATCCGCGGGCACAGAAACAGCAGAGGGCGTTCCCCAGTCCGCGAGTTGATTTCTGTCCATTTCGCAATCCAGATTTAGGGGAGTTCTCACCGGAGCTCGAGGGTGTTCTCAAAGGCTCCGATCACACTCTCGTTTCTCCATTCCATTAGCGAGTCCGGAATCAATCTGATCAATCGATTGGCGTGCGCAATTCCAGAAATCGACACTGTTTCTTCGCGCGATGTGGACTCCAGTCGGGTGTGAGCTAGAAGGGCGTTCTCTAAGGCTATGATCATCCGGATAGATTATTTGATAGCTCAAGATTCAAAGCCAATAGCCGAAGGATGTTCTGAACGACAATTCTGTAGTGACAGCAGGGAGAAGAAGGTTTGCGGGAAGGATATGTGGTTTGTGGAACGTTTAGGGTTTTAGTTTTCTTCATTATTTGTCTTTGAATTGTGTTCTTCATCTGGCTCAGATCCGAAGATTTGATTTCTTTTCCTTACAATTTTTGCTTTGTTTCAGAATTATGCAATTCTTGTTTCTATTTTCTTACTTGCTATCCGATTCTTTTAATTTCTGCAATTCCAATTTAGTTTAGGTTTGTAATGGTTTAGCAATCTGTTCTTGAGCTTTAACTAGTCCAGCATACACTAGTTGGAGTCAATGTGCATTGTCGAAATTGAATAAGATCTGAAATTTGATAACTACATTTATAAGTTTAATTTGTATTTGTTCATTGTAAGATTGAGCCTAGTTTCAATTCATGAATTTAGGAAATACTTGTTTGATTCATTGGATGTTGAGGTGGTTGTTAATGAGCTTGATTGGTGAATGAATCACTTAAACTCTTCATTGTTTACCTTTGTAGTATGCGGTTGATTGTTAGTGATAAGTGAAGACTTGTGCTTGAGTGTTTAATTTGATTATGATGGTGAATGGATTATTAATTTCGGATTGTAATTGTATTGAGTTCTTGATTCAAATTGCTTCTGAGAAGGTGAGTGTAGAATGCTTGGAATACTTTGTTAATGTGACTTTAAATAGAAGGTATATTAATTGATTCATTTGATTAGATGAAACTTTAGAATTCGAATTTAATTGTTGGCAACTTGATGAAGGGAAGTTTAATCATGTTCATATGAGAATAAATTTTCATTGATTTTGTTCTTGAATGCATTAGATGAGACAAATTGAATTGTAAGTCAAATGATGTATTTAATTGACCTTGATGATGTAAGAATTGGATTTGAACCACTTCTAGAATTTTCACACAATTCACTAGTTAACCTTGGAAAAATATGACTTGGGACTCGTTACTACAACACTTGTCTTAATTTTAATAAGTTTTAATTTTAACTAATTTGGAGCGCCTCGTGACATGCAAAATGGCCAACACCACAACCTTAACCCCATGACTTCGTTGAATCGTTGAGCGGTGATGTTAAATGCTTGTCTCCATCGGCGGTCGAGCGGCGACCTTAAACCCAAGCCTTAGTCAGATCGTCGAGCGGCAGGAGAAGGTATAAACCTTCCTCAAATTTCTTCAATGGCACTTGTATTGCTAAGTGGCTAGCCGCGGAAATGCTGCTCAGGCGAGCGTCCTCGAAGGTGTTGTCCGTTCGGGGTGATGCACACAAACACCATAGAAGGTTAAGGGCAGTCGTACAAGGAGAATTGTAAAAAAGCAAGTTCCATCGAATGGGCGAACATTCATTGCAAAAAAGTTGGTGCACCGTCGAACAGGCAGACTTACATTAAAAAAGAAAATCTTTTACAGGACGGGCGCTCAACCTCACTCTAGGTAATCAAAAATGTCATTAGGCAACGAGTCAGCGAGTCGTTCAGCTTGCTGCGATTGATGACGCTGTCCGTCAGCACAGTAGGAAGACGGTCGTCCGTCTTAAGCTGCTAGAGCGTCCCGTCAATAGCCAAATCAAAGATCTGGACGATCCGCTAGACGACCTTATCAGTGAATTTGTCCAAGCGAAGGTAAGCCTACTTCAGCGTTTCAAGCCTGCCCAGTTCACCTTCTTGATGTGTCGCTAGCGCCAAGCGAGGCTTCCAAAGCATCCTCAGCAGCTTTCAACTCCCCTCGTAAAGAAGCCTCTTCAGCCGAGCGGCAGCTCCGCTCGGCGATCAGAAAGTCTTAAGCTTCCTTGAGCTTCTAGGCGAGATTCTGAGCCTCCTGATTTTTCAGCTCTAGATCGACGATGGCTAGGTTCTTCCTTGCCATGGCCAACTCGATTTTCTTATCAAAAGTGCTAACCTGTGTGTTGAACCGGCCCAGCATAACTTCTTGGCCAGCAGTCTTCTGCTGCTCGGCCTCGAGGAGCTTGTTGGCCTTCTCCAGGTCGGCCTGTAGTTTGGCGGCCTCAGTAATAGGCGGCCCTTGGGAGGAGGACGCGCCGCTCGAGATCTTAAGCTTCTTCAGCTCATCCTCCACAAAAGTGAGTTGTTGGCACATGGCTACACTCAATATTGCAGGCGAACAGAAAAACATTAACGTCGATCGGAGGTAAATCCTGAATGGATAGTAAAATACATACCCCGGTGGACATTTTGCAGGTGACTGTTGGCGAGGGCCCCAGGGGCCATCATCGTGGCTTGCGCCCTAGCTTCCTCCCAAATGTCAGCGAGCGACCCACGAATAAGGATTTTGTGCTCAGGAGTGCAAGGCTAGGTTTGTGCTCCGTTGGCAGGTAGAGGATCGTCGTCACGGATCATCGACCGCTCAGGCCCGACTGGGAAGAAGCCACCAGACCGGATGTGTGGTCGTGGGTGTGGGGCGGATACCGGAACGCAAAACCCTTCGTCGGGTCGAGGGGCAGAAAGGTGACCGGTTGTGCAGCGAGGGTCTCTGGCGGCAGCTCGATCAGGGAAGGCGTCCGATCAGATGAAGTGGCCTCCGCCGTTACTGGGATTGCCACAAGAGACGAAGTGCCTACTCGCTCGGCAGCCCTCACAGCCGAGGTGGCAGAACGGGAAGGCTGGTCCACTCGGCGTCTCTTGCGCCTAATAAGGGGCTCGCCATCGCCGAAGATCCAGAGCCCTCGGTCCGGGCGGTAGGCTGTGATTCCGGAGTGGGGAGTAGCTCTCCAGCAGCTTCGACGCTAGGCGCCCGGTCGGCAGAGCCCTCACCCACAGCGAGCGTCTCCCCGCTCTCGGCAAGCGTGCCTTCATGAGAGCCGACCGGTGTTAGACCTCGGCTCGCCAATTTCTTTGCGGTAGCTGCCTCAACCTCAACGTCCTTAAGCTTTATGAAGCCGACCACCCGTGCTCGCATCATGACTGCGGTCGCAAGAGATGGAAAAGAAATCAGTTAGACTCAAAAGAAAGGATAAGATAATGGCGTACCTAAGCTGCTTGGGAGCTTGGTGCGGATCAGGCTCAGACCGAAGATGTACATGACACCTTCCAACAGCAGTTTATGGATGCCATATTTTTGACCAACCAACATGGAGGCAGCATGGAGGTAGTCCGAATGACTCTTGTACTTCTTCAAATCAGGTTGGGGTGCTAGGCCGACCTGCCAGCGGGTTCGGAAGTTAGGTCATTCAGGAAGACGCACGAAGAAGAAATATTTCTTCCAATGCTTATTGGAAGTGGGTATTTTGTCAAAGAAGACTAGCCCAATCCGAGACTGAAATAGAAAAGTCCCTAGCTCGGACTGCTTAGGGTAATAAAAGCAATGAAAAATTCGAGAGGTCAAAGGAATGTCGTGGGGGACATGGAAATAGTTACAAATTTCGATGATGAAGGGGTGGATAGGGAATCGAAGACCGACCACAAAATGGTCTCGGAACAAACATATAGTATCGATCAGCGGGTCATTTGGCCGATCGGACTGAGAGGTTAGAATGATCTCGTGATCAGAAGGAATATCGAAGACGTTCCTAAGGCTCTCAGCGTCGCCCGCATCGAACCTGGTCTCCATGGTAGATACCAGAGTCCAGGAATGGGGTCTGACGGCTGTGAAGAGCTGGCCATTGTCGAAAAATGAGAAAACGAGGGGTTTGACGGGAAGAAATGGGGACGAAAAGCCTAAAGCGAACACTGGAAAGCTGCGGAGAGCTAAAGGGACTACAAAAGGTTGAAGGCGAGAAGGTTCAGAAGAACTTACGGAAGGAGGGGAAAGGTTGCTGCAGAAGAGAGCAAGTCGTCGGAGCACTGATCGCACAAGAAGTCACCGATGGCACTCGAACGAATGCGAAGGTGGAAACGACGGTGGCTATGCGAGGTTATACACCTCTGGCTCGACCGAGCAAAGCCGTCGGATCTAGGGCATGAAACCCGAGACACAGATCCGGTCGTAGAATTCAAACCGACAGACGTCACATTAGAGCTTGTCGCTTCGATCACGCGGCAACTGCGGCGGCGACATGTGGCATTTCCGCACTGGTACACATTTAATGAATGTCATTAATAGGCGTGGGCGTGTGCTTGGCCTTGATAGAGGGGATTTGCACGAATTCCCAAGAGATTCGAGTGACGACAGTGTTGACCGCATACGCAAAGTGCCGATCGACTTCAAGGATCGATCCTATGGCTGACTGATACCCTTCGGCAGATCGAATGGGATACATCAGTGGCCAGGCCGATCGACCAACTGCTCCTCAGACTTCTTGTCCAGTCAGTCGGACTTGCAGCCTCCTTCGACTAGACTTGAGGGGGAGACATGTGATGCGATGATGAGGGGCCCACCCAGTGGAGGGTCATTGCCACGGTGGAGGTCAAAGGTCAAAGTCGGGGCGGCCAACGCCCGTGTACCATCAGCCAATCGGGCGCCCCACTTGCCCAACCGGGATAGAGATGGTCCGACTCAACATCATCATAGCTCGACCTCATACCGAGCTTTTGATGCTCAGAGAAGTGTGTGGGTGGAGCACACGCCGAGCGGCCAACTCCGCTCGGAGTTACATCGAACCTCGGAACCAGCCCAGCAGATCCACGACCGAGCAGATTACATTCAAAGCGAATCTCGAGCAGTGGGTGGTTGGTCGAGCGACCATCTCGCTCAACTCGAGAACGATAGCGTCCGGACGACTGATTGTTGGCCGAACGGCTCACCCGCTCAGCCCAGAGATGGATAAAAGGAAGATCTATGATATCCTTCTGGGAGCTCATGCCATTGACAGACGGCATGGTCAGGCAGTGGATCGTACGACGAAAGTTTCTACTATCACGTCAGAGATATGCTTGGGTCATTAAGGTATGGTGTCAGGATCATTTTTCTGACATGTCTTTTCAGGGGAAGCTTTGAGAAGCGTGCATGCCTCGAGGAGAATGCACGCACACCCCCGGAGCCCTATGTAAAGGGCCATAAGTTTCAACGGAGGTATGCTAATTTTTTACCGTAGCCACACTGAATTTTTTACTGTAGCCACACTGTTACTCTACTTCCTTGCTCCCATATCGCCGATGACTGACTTGAACGTCGGAAGGTCGTCACCGAGAAAGGCTCGACACTAACGTTGATGTGGTTACAGATTTCTCTAACTCGAAGTTCACGTACGATCAATAAGAATACCACACCCTCTAACATTCATTGCATTGACTCTCGGATAGAATCATCGTGCAATATGCTAGAGAAGGGCGGCATGAATCAAAGATCGCCGTTGTCACGGACAGATGGACGGGAAGTCATCAGCTTAAGCACACTGACAGGATCAGCAGCCTTGTCACGGCGATCTGCATGTTAGCTCTCTTGCAAACAATGACACCGAGACGAGTACATAATCCGCTCGATCTATCGAAGGAAGCAAGCAACAAGTAATAAGTGAGCCTTCTAATCATAGACAAAACCAACGCATTCTTAATTGGAATTTCATGGAATTCAATTGAAGATCAAACAAGTTAATTAATCAAATAACTGCATACAACCTAAATAGTATATCACGACATCATAATTCTGGGATATGGTAAATCTTATAAAGATATTATTTAATAATGCCGGCTTAATTTAATTTAATTTAGATTTATTTGAAAAAAAAATCTAAATAAATATTAAATTAATCATTAATCTAAATCAAATAGTTTATTAACCATGATCTTTTGGGACTTATTGTATTCCCAACAACTATCATCGGCAACGCCCGCCTATCGATCACTTCAAGAATGGTTAGGATCGTTCTCGTGAAAGAAAAGAGTACACATCGTAAGCACACCTCCTCCCTGAATTCATCAGCCGGAAAAGCTTCCGATTCGTCAGCTCCGACGCGGGCGGGCCGGCCGCCGGCGTCTCGCCCGCGAGGCTGAAAGGAAAGCCGAGTCGCCGCTCCAGTTCCTCCATCTCTTCGACCCTTTGAACGATATGGTCGTAGCAGATATATCGCCCGCTGGCGGCGGCTTCATAGACCGCTACGTGCGCATCGGCAACTGTTTCCAAGTCGACCGTCGCGAGTAATCCTCCTGCAAACATCTCTTGAGATCCTGTCGATTCAACATAAACAGACGCGGATAGCAAGTGTCAATAATGTTCGATCATCTTTTTCTGAATCAGATTGGTTCAAGATTGATCGGTGGAACTGACTTTTGAGGTAAGCGATGGATCCGGTAGAGTTGCGCCGGTGGAATTCCGGGCCGGTCACGAGAGCCGGGCACACAGTTACTAGATGAAGGTTGCTCCCTCGAGCAGCTTCCCAAGCTGCCTTCTCTGCCATCGTCTTCCCTAGCGCGAACCACAGCTGCGATTCAGCAAAAAAAAAAATTCTCAACACCTAAAAATGTTGATTTTGTTTGGGAAAGATTGAATCTTGGTAGTCAAAATGCTACCTTTTTGTCCCGGCAGAGGCTCTCGTCACTCCAGCTACGCTCGTCGATGACGGAAGGACCTCGCCGGCCGTCACTCTGCCGCCATGTACAAGCCAGAAGAGAGGAGGTAAAGACGCATTTCCTCACGGACTCTGTTCTAACGCAGGCTCTGATCACTTGCTCCACTGCTCGTACCTCCATGTTAACCATTTGTTTCTGCAAAACAAGTTTTTTTTTTCAGTTTTACTTCAGTAATTCGAAGGTAAAAGTGTCAGTTAGTCCAATTTGTTCTTGTTCTAGCATCAAGGAACTTACAGAGTAGCCAGAGAGGCCGCCGGGATCTAGTGACGAGGAGGTGTGGAAGACGCCGGCGCAGCCGTCGAAAGCCTGGCACAAGCTTTCCACGTCCATGATTCCGGCTATCGCCGGACGTAGGCCGGTGTGCTGGATTACATCCGTCATGCGGAGCTTATCCATCTCCTCTGAGAAAATTAAATACCGAGTCAGATCACGCGGTTCTTCTCGTCAGAATCGTCGTAGCTGTACTGTGAATACCAGAAAGATCGAAACAACGAACACAGAAACGAAAAGGGAAAATAAACGATCTGATAAAGAACATATCGAAAATGACTTTAAAAATGGCACCTTTCTTTCTTTCGACGATGAGAAAACCTAGAACGGAGTGAATCGGACACAAGTGACTGAAAACAGCAATTAAACGCACCTTGGCTCTCCACGATAAGGCGAACGGCGAATCCCTGGCGGAGGAGGCGTTGAACGATGGCGGAGCTGACGAAGGAGACGCCGCCGGTGACGCACACCTCGCGCCCCTCTCTCGCCGCTCCGCCGTCCTTCTTCCGCCGGACGCCATCCGGCCCCGGCTTCCTCACGTTGCCTACGGAGCTGCCAGTTTGACGCATTACCTCCTTCCGGAGCTCCTCTACCGCCGCAGCCTCCGCATCGCTCCTCCTCCAAATCCCCATCGTCACTTCCCTCTTTCACTAAAAATGAAATCTTTTTTTCTAAAACGAGCGGCGAAGCAAACCTAGTCGATCGCTGGTATATATTCCCAAGATCAGTTTGATATTCTCACTCTCTATTTCTCCGATAACTGAAAGGAGCAACACCCTATCATTAAGCGCGAGGTAAAGAAATGGTGGTAACAATAGCGAAGAGGTTTGGTTTCGGCTCGGCTCAGCTTGGCTCAAATCAACTCGGCTCGGTCAACATGAGCATCCGTGTTTTGACTTGTTGGTGATTTTTAATTTTATTCTTTTTATTTAACTACCTGTGTCACATTGTTCATCGTTTAATCCAATTAAATCATGAAAATTAGAATTGTTAGCAATCTTACAAAATTAGATGATACTTTTTCTTATTTTAATATATTTTGATCCAGTTTTACTTGAATAATAATATCGTTAAAATCTAACAATATAATCTTAGAAGGAAAAAAAAAGATTAGTGAACTTAACCGTGTTTTCCCACGTGCTCAAACTTCAAACTAATGACTTGCATGCATTTGTTAATCAAATGCTTTTAATCTTGAAATAAGATTAAATGTTTAGGTGAGGTTGCAATTAGAACAGTTAAAAGTATGGTTAATTGAAGGAAAATACAGCACCACACACAACATTGTGGTGGTTGACCGTTGACTAAGTCAACTCGTTGACCGGTAAATGAGTGGGCATCAAGGAGGAGGCGATTAACAGGAATTGACTTTACTATTCGACCGCCGTGTGCGCATCGCACACGGCAGTTCCTTCGAAATTAAATACGTTTTAAGACTTTCCATTGCATTTAAACCCTTTTTCATTGCGCACACGGCAGTTCTTTTAAATTAAATACGTTTTAAGACTTCCCATTGCATTTAAACTTTTTTTTATTGTATTATTCCTTACAGTTTGTTTTCTGGAACTTAAAATAATTATATTCTCAGGTATAAATTTAATAGAAATTTAATAGACTGAGAGAATGAGCGTTGTTAATTGGCTCGGCTTGAGCCGAAGCCGAGCCAGTGACTTGTAAGTGGAAATTCAAATACACCTACCAACACGTGCGGAGTATGCTGCCTACCCCGTCGCAGCCACCTTCCACTCTCTAAACCATCAAAACTGTTTTGACTATTTCATCAGAAAGAAAGTAGTTGTGGTAGTTTCCTTTTTTTTTTCCCCTGCTTTTGAGAATACTATGAATCATGCTGCAAATTAAAAGATTATTTACAAGTAGTTGGGAGCATTCATGGGGCACGTGCAGTCGAAATTCATCGTCTTACGGAGGCAAAGGCAGATGAGACCTGCGGTTGGCTCTGTCAAGTTCATAGTCATGGCGCGAGTGGGAGTAGTTGGAAGCCATGAAGAAGAGATGCCTGATGCAGAGGCACATGGAGGACAACTGAAATTGCATTGCTGATCCAATGCCTGCCTTGATACTTGCTACTTGCCCCTGAAAGAAAAAGCCAAGCAAGATCATCTTATTTTGCAATGCTTGGAGCACAACATAAACTGGCATGAAATATAACCATAGAAATGAAGCAAAGAATGAGTGTGATCCATGACCCTATTAAATAGAAGAGACATAGCTATTAAAAATAACTGCTTTGTTGATACAGAGAGGTGTTCCTTCATCAGTTCGTTAAGGTGGATATCAATCAGTTACATGAAAAAAAAAAAAAAAAAAAGATGATGAGACAGTCCATTCTTTTCTGATAATAACTGATATAATATGTTGTGAGCAGATCCCGAGGTAATGTGAAATTATTAGTCAAGATGATGTGTCAGTTAAAATCAAGATGAGATGACAATCAAAATCAAAATATGTACAGCTGAACGAGTCATTCTCGTCGAGGCTCGGCTCCCCACTCCTTAGTGCTAAGATACATAGAATAAAATTGGTCGACTCCAAAGCCGATCAAACATAAGGAACCTAGATCTCCACTCTTCCAATATAAAGATCTCAGTATAAACCTGGGCAATCCTATAGCCTACTAGGCATACAAGGCTCAACTCCCCATTCTCCTATGCAAATCTCTCAATATATAGTCGGTCGAGCTCTAGAGCTTGCCTAATAGACAAGACTTAGCTCCTCACTTCTCCTGTACAAGTTTCTCAACATACATCCGCCCGTACCTATAGTTTATCGGATCTCTAGGAGATCGCATTATCAAGGAATCGTAACAACTTATCAAAGAATAACAGCTACTCACGAGAGAATATTCTCTTATTCTGCCATATACATATAATTGAATATTTTTATGAGAATGACTATACATCTTCCATTACTTGACATCAGACATTCTCAACTGCATTATTACAGAGGTTATAAAAGACGGTTCATATACATGTAACGTAAGCTTCTTCAAAGGATGACTATACATGTTCCATCCCCCGACGCATTCTAACACTAAACATTCTTTGCCGCTTCATTTATTGCAGAAGTTACGAGAGATAATATAAAAAGGAGTCCTCTCCGTTGACTAAAGGACTAACTTACGTCAACACATTCAAAGACACTCAAATACCATTGTTTTACTATTCTATTGTTCATCTTCTTCTCAATTTCGCTTGATTGTTGTTCTAACTTAAACGTCGGAATGTCTACGCCACGAACCCCCTCCCTGATTCTCACTCTAAAATTCCCATTGGCTCTATCGTGGTATGTGCAGATCCACAGCTCCCAGTTCCTCCCAGCTCGAAGTCTCTTCTCCGTCAACATTCCAGCTACATCGCTGGTCCCTCCATCTCCTCAGTTTCCGAACAGAATGAGTAACAATGAAAGTAACTTAGGACACTTGATAATTGATATGTACAGCTATTGAATGCGAGAAACCCATTGTTCAAGTATATTTTGTTAGATATTTTTGGAGTAATCAGCCCAAGTTACTCTACTTAAGTCCTACATGCCACTGTTATGTTGTTTGATAGAGTGCGCCATATGCTAAGGGCTATATGCCATGAACATTATTTGTGCTGACATTTAGAGATTCCATCTTTCTCGGCTTCTCCAGTTAAATGGTGTGATAGAAGACCCAGCCTTTCTTTCTTCTTTTATAATGCCTTGGATTCAATTATTTATTTATTCAACTTAATGGGCTAAGTTTATTTTTACTGAGCCAAAATTAAATTTTGATAGATTCTAGCCTCCTAATACCACTGTAACATATCCTTATCGATTCATATTAACACAAGCTTTTCTCCTTTTTTTGTTTCTCAGCATTTGAGCAATTTAGTACGTAAGGTATCAGGAAGATGCACATCATATACACAGTTCAAAAAAGAGGCAGATCTACCACTAGGACAATCTTAAACTTCAGAAAGGAACATGATTTTTTTTTTCAAGAATAAATGAGTGAAACACAAATTCAGATAGCAGTAAAATCAATGTAAGTAACAAAGAATTCCGAGAAAGACGAGGATACAGAGATAAATCACAGAAAGGAGAGAAGCATCGGCAAGGAGAAGGGGACGAACCGATCGCCGTCAGTTGCCAGTCACCAACGGCGACGGAGCATTGGCTCCTGTCACGGGAGGCGGAGGGATCGCCTTGACGACGTTGCAAGGTGAGAGAGCGCGCGCAAAGGCGGCCGGCCCCCCAAAGTCCCAAGGTGAGGCCGTGTACCCGGGAGGTTGCTTTTGCGTGTCCGCTTCCGTTCTCCAGCTAAAAATAATAATAATAATAATAATTATTATTATTATTATTATTATTATTATTATTATTATGGTGGGAAAATAATAAACTATGGAGTATTTCTTTTGCCCGCCGAAAAGTATAAACTCCCGCCCTTTTTTCTAATTTCAGTTTAGATCTCCCGCCCTTTCTCCTTTAGATTAACTCCGATCTTATGCTTTATTCTCTCTTCCGATCCCTTGGGTCTCACTTCCGAGCCTCGAGCTATCGAGCGATCTTGGGAAACCAAAGAGGAGAGACGCGCAGGTACTCCTTTCTTCCTTCTCTCTTCCGTTGCAAGTTTCAAATTTTTGTTTTGGATCTACATCTGGGTTTGGGAAGTTGGATGCGCTTCTTTGTCTCAGCTCTGTTTTAACATTTCTAGCTTTAAATTTTTCGATTTCATTGAAGAAGAGGGAGTATAGATGGCTGGCAAAGGAGGAAAGGGGCTTTTGGCAGCAAAGACGACGGCAGCGAACAAGGACAAGGACAAGAAGAAGCCGGTTTCCAGGTCCTCCAGGGCTGGATTGCAGGTACGATCCATTATTCCTTTCCTAGGTAACGAGATCTGTACAAAGTGCCATTTTGTGCTAGGGTTTCATGTATGAAAATTGCAATCTGTGTTTCAGAGTTTGATGCTCATGCAAGTTGTCATCTTTTCACCTGCTAGTTGAGTTTACCATTGAATCCTTGATCTTGCTGAGAAAATTGATTCGTTAATTCAAAACCAGATCATATTGATCTTGCTTATTACCATTTTTGATAATTTCACTCTTTAATTTGATACAATGCTTTCCTAAGCTGACCTAGTATGTATGGTAGATGTGTTCCCAAATGAAATTATGCACAATTATGCTTCTCTTATGCTGTTTTCTTTGTGGGCACCTTTATTTTGTAGTTTCCTGTTGGCCGAATTCATCGTCAGCTCAAAACCAGAATTGCTGCCAATGGACGTGTCGGGGCTACAGCAGCAGTGTACTCGGCAGCAATTCTGGAGTACCTGACTGCCGAAGTCTTGGAGCTTGCAGGGAACGCAAGCAAGGATCTCAAAGTGAAGCGCATCACTCCGCGCCACCTTCAGCTGGCCATTCGCGGGGATGAGGAGCTTGACACCCTCATCAAGGGCACCATCGCCGGTGGCGGTGTCATTCCACACATCCACAAGTCCCTCATCAACAAGTCGACCAAGGAATGAATAAGAATCTTCGGCTAATGGTTTTAGGATATCTGTGTGTAGCCTTATTTCGGGTCGTTAGCTAATTTAGTACTGCACTACATTAAGTTACTAGCTTTGATCAATAGAATGTTTGCTTTAGCTTTTCTAGTTGTATTCGTGTGCAGCTGGAAACATGGTGTTGTTACAGATGATTTCATAAGTGTTGTTTGTGTTTTTGTTCTAATCTCAAAATATTTTTCTTTCATGCTGAGAAAGATGAAAGCTCATCTATTTCTATTTGTGGGTAACATCTTAAGTCAATTCATTCTATTGTTTCAGAGTTTGAATATTTGAATAGAAAACAAGATGGCAACTGATCTGATTCTTGGGTCAAGTTGCATTCTTTTAGGTCGAATTCTATCGTCTCTAGGGGTGTAAATGAGTCAAGTTCCTCGTGAGCTATTTGAAGTTTGATTCGATAAAAGTTCGTTTAATGAGATTTGTTCAGATAAACAAGTCAAATTCAAGTTTCACAATATTCGGTTCGTTAGCTCGTGATCATGTTCGTTAAGTTCATGAATCAACTTTTAAATAAAAAAATAATAATTTTAATATTGAATTTATAGATTTTACATTTTACTTATGGAAAATATAGACAAATATATTAAATTTATTTATTAGAATAAAATTATAAATTTTAATAAGAATATTATAATTTTTTAAAAATATATAATTTAATTTTTAATGAATATTTAAATTTATAATTTATATTTATTAAGCTCGTTTAGGTTCGATAAAAATTCGAATAAGCTCGTAACTCGTGAGTCATAAATATATTCGTTAAATAAAGCTCGAGCTTGCCTCGATTATAAATGAGCCAAATTCAAACATTCAAGAATTCGACTCGACTCGGCTCGATTACACCCCTAATCGTCTCCTGCCGAGTTGGACTTAAAATGGGTTAAATTTTGATGGCTTACTAAATCAGCTTCCGTTGGGTTGGTTTTTGCCGAGTCGAATTTATATCAAATCGAATTCTACAAGGTTGGATATTGGGGAGTTAGCTTTTGGCAGGTAAGGTCCTGTCCAGTGACTCTTAGTACGTAGAGATTAGTATAATGGAGAGGATTTAAGTTGAATTTTATATTCTCAGTATTTTTTTTTCTATTTATTAAATTTATCTTTATTATATGTCTATCGGACATTTAATTTTCATCCTTTATATTTGTTGGAGGATCAGGTATTCATATCATATTTATTATCCTATTACTATTTATCATTCTTTTTTTAAAAAAAATAATAAATAAATTATTTCAATGAATTTATGAATATTTATTAAATTTTTATACTCCTCACGTTCTTTCGATCGAGTGAGGATTTCTTTTAAAAAATAAGATGAGATACATGTTGATGATCGGGTAAGAAACAAATTAAATTTTTTCTGAGACGGGAAATGTAGGATTGAAACAAACAAGAGGGGGGGGGGGGGGGGGGGAATCTCATTTTAAAAATTTACTTTTCGATTTTAAAAATTTGTTGGAAAACTAAATATGCAACAGAAGAATTAAGTAATAAAAGGACAATGAAAACTAAGTACGCAAGTTTGTTCTATTTGATTCGGAGCTTTCGACGACTTCTATTCCAAGACTTACGATCCCTTGGACCATATCAATTGAGCAATCTGCTAAAAATCGAACTTGGGTTACAAATGAAGAAAGTATAACAAGCTACGCTTTCTTATGCAAGAACAACATAAAATTAACTTAATTAAAAACATTGATTTTATCAATACGAAAATGTAGTCGAAGAACGAAGCTCAGTGTTAGTGTGTCTACAGCAATTGGACATAGTAGAATCATAGTAGAGCAGTATAGTAATGCAACACAGCAAAAAGAACTAGAATGCTTATACAGAAGATATATTGAAAAAGCTGGTTGAACCACTCTTTTATACTGCATTGGAGGCGCTCCCCATGACCCAGTGTGCCTTAATTCGAACTAATTTGATCCGAGTTTATTGCTGTTTATTCACTGGGGGTTCCTCCAATCCTTTGACGGCGCCTCCAGTCTCATCTAAGGCACCTCCAATCAATCCAAGGCGCCTCCAATGGTTGAAACTTCATCCGTGAAGTTTATCTATGTAGAGGCACCTCCATCCATCCAAGACGCCTTCAGTGCCTCATCTGAGGTGCCTCCAATTATCTTAGGCACCTGCTGTACTGTTTATCCAGGGCACCCTTCATTCAACTGAGGCACCTTGAACACTGTTCATCAGAGGTTTATTTTTGCTCTAACTCTTGCAAAACATGTTAATCTTAAATAACAAAGATACCTACAAAACTGAGTTAGCATACATAATAAAATTTATTAATTAGATTATGTCCGACATAACCAGGATCTAGTCTTCGTCTTAACTTATATTTCTAAAATAGATCTAAGTTGGTTCAGCGCCTATAATCTCATTGGTACTCGCTCTCAGTGGATCTCTCTCCTCCTGTTCTTTGTTTAACCTTGTCTACCAAACATCTGATCCTTCAGACCTGTTTGAACTTTCTTTGATTCTACTTAGTGTATGATCAACTTTATCAACTAAGACTTTCTTGCAACACCAAGTTCACATAATAGATATAAAATATTAAAGTAAAACAGTGTTAGCAATATTCAAGGTCCGGTTGACAGAGCGCGGTCGACCGAAATCCATTCGATCACACATGCTTAGAGTTCACTCATCCAAGACTTCCCATTACCTAAGGTTACCTCCTCCTAGGGTTTTCCACTGTCTAGCCTCACTCACTAGGAATTCTCATTGCGTAGTTTCACTCATTAGGACTTTCACTACTTAGCTTTGCTCACTAAGACTTTCATCGTATGACTTCACTCATTAGAGTCTAGCTTCACTTAATAGGATTTTCACTGCCTAGATTCACTCACCAAGACTTCCCCTTAACTAATCTTCAGTTTGGACTAGTCACTCAGTAGAATTCTCATATGCTAACCTCTGGTTAGAAATTACTCTTACCTAATCTCCAGTAAGGACTAGTCACTCAGTAAACTTTTCACCTGCCTAACCTCCAATTAGAACTTACTCTTGTTAGTCATCTAGTTTTGACTAGACTTCTCTCTTCCAAATATCAAATCATATTTGGATCAACCCTTGGTCAAACCGACCAAACATAGGTACATTATCAAAATCGAAATCCACCAACAAGAAGCGAGCTAAAGTTTCTTTTTCTCAACAAAAAAAAAAACAAGGCTATATATATATATATATATATATATATATATATATATCCTATTCGAGAGTCGAAATGACGGACGCTGGGGATGTGACGCTCCTGTTGACCGTGTGTGGACCTCCGATGAGACTAGCCTGCAAGCACAGAAGTGTCAGTGCTGAGCTAGGGAGTGGTTCCCTGGTGATGGCCCTCCGATGCTCAAATCAAATCTCCGGTGAAAGCAAGCAAGCAAAGAAACAAAAGTGGCAGCGTAACTGTAGCTATAGTAGAATGAGCATACCTCCGACGAAGCTTGAGGCTCCTTATATAGGACCCCGAGAGCGTGCGTGCATGCTTCTCGATGCATGCACGCTTCTCAAAGTCTTCCCTGAAAGGACATGTCAGAAAAAGTACCACTAGCGTCATACCTCAATGACCCGAGCATATCCTGACAAGACAATGGAAGCTTCCGTCATATGATTCTCTGCCTGATCTTTGCCTGATCATGCAGTCGACCATGCTGTTTGTCGACGGCACGGGTCTCGAGAAGGATATCAGTCGATCCTGCTTTTGTCTACTAGTGGGTCGAGCAGATGATCGCTCGGCTATTTCCGCTGTCTGGGCCGAGCGAGGTGGCCACTCAACTACTTCCACTGTCTAGGTTTGTTGAGTCAGGTTTGGGCTTCGCTGGCCGTGATATGATCTGTGACCGATCTGGATGTCTGCCTGGCACATGCCCAGCCACTCGACACATGACTTGCCGGTTGGCGTATGCTTTAGTGATAGTCTTTAAGCGTCGGAAGCTCGGTGCGAGATCGAGATGTAATAACGTCGGACAAGTCATTCCTTAGTCTGACCGGCTAATGGGGTCGCACGGTCGGACGCTAGCCTGAGGGCATTGACCGCCTTGACTTTGACCTTCCACGTGACGCTGACCTCCTGCAAGGTGAGGCCCTACCTTACCACCGGATCATATATATATATATATATATATATATATATATATATATATATATATATATATATAGTAGGGTATGGGCAGGATTTTATCACATCCACTTCCATACCCGAACCTAAAAATACTCATACCTGAATATCCGATTATTTAATCGGGTCTAAAAATTTCCTCCATTCTGGTCAAATATCATATTCCCAATCGAATTTAGGGGAAATTGTCATCCCTAGGTAGGATCCCGGCTAGTCGGATTTTGGTCGGTAAGATCTTGACAAGTTAGCTTTTGGCAAGTAGGGTTCTAAGAAATCGACTTCTAGCAAGTAGGATCCCGATGACTCAGCTTCTAGTAGGTAGAGTCTCAGCAAGTTAACTTTTAACAAGTATGGTCTTGTTTATTGGAATAGATTAATAGAAGATTAAAAGGGGGTCATGGTGCACCTTGGCGTGACTCCTCTGACATTTAAGTCAATTTTAAGAGAAGATGAAATGGGAAAAAACAAGTAATGAAGTAAGAAAAATGACAAAGTTGAGTGTATTCTACCCTCTCCTTTTCGGTTAATACTACTACCTTATATAGAGGAGACCGAAGAGTATTTGAATTTCGAGGCATGAACACACCTCTACAATGGTCGTGTCTCTTTTCTTGTTTAGCATTGTAATTATTAGTCGCGGCACCATTATTTATCCTTTAACCCATGCATCTCTTTCTTTCTTACGCTCTTTAATACGTGGGGCTTTATAACTTACGCTCTTTTTGCGATTGATTCCTCTTCGATTTGATAACTGTTGGAGTTGCAAGGTTACAAACATAGTCTCACATTGAAAACACATAGAAAAGATCATGGGTTTATAAGAGAAAGATATCTCTATTGGCATGAGGCCTTTTGGGTAGAACCCAAGAGCAAAAACATGAGGGCTTAGGCCTAAAGTGGACAATATCATGCTATTGTGGAGATATCTAAATTCTTTTCGATCCTACAATTGGTATCAGAGTCCGGACTGCCAGAAGGTTTAACCGCCGACTGTGCACAAGAGCTATGGTCTGATTGAGCCATGTGGGTACAATATTGACCTCGAACAAAGAAAATGGAGGCTCCTATGTTCGGATCAAGAAGATCAGACACCAGGCAGGAAGTCCTAGTTGCGGCTAGGCAAGAAAGTCCTAGTTGGTCGGGTGGACCGAGGGGCAAGAAGTCCTGGTGGGTCGAGGATCGAACGTGGGAAGCCTATGGTCCTTTGTTTGAGAGGGGGATTGTTGGGGTTGCAAGGTTGTAAACATAGTCCCACATGGAAAATATCATGGGGTTACAAGAAAAAGATATCTTTGCAAGGTTGCAAACATAGTCCCACATGGAAAATATCATGGGTTTATAAGAAAAAGATATCTCCATTGGCACGAGGTCTTTTGGGTAGAGCCCAAGAGCAAAAACATGACATGGAAAATATCATGGGTTTATAAGAAAAAGATATCTCCATTGGCATGAGGTCTTTTGGGTAGAGCCCAAGAGCAAAAACATGAGGGCTTAGACCCAAAGTGGACAATATCATGCTATTGTGGAAATATCTAAATTCTTTTCGATCCTACAATAACTGCCTTATCCCGCATGTATCCAATTTCCTTAGATTTGCCCAAGCTCCTCACAAACCGAACCAAGTGAGGTGAAGCTCCGACATTAGATGGCCTCTGCAGACTCAGTCTAACTCGATCCAAGCTTGTCATGGGCTAAACTGGCCTAACCTAAGCCTTATCTAAACTTGAGCTAATCAGAATCTATATTGACTGGGTGTTGGTCATGCCATGTGTCGTCCATACTCTTCTCCACTTCAACTCCAATTGTAGTAAAAAGGTAAACTCCGCCACCCCAACGGCTCCACACAGTCGGCCCCACGACCATGATCCCTTGACTATTATAATAATATCTACTCTGTAATAGTCAACTCAACCATACCCCAGGGGCAATAAATAACTCCAATGAACTTTGACAAGATAGTATCAAATGAGAAATGCTTGAATCTCATGATCTAGGGTTTATGGACACCATGTAATTGTCAGATAAAGGGAAAAGAAGAGAGTACAGAAAAGAGTGTGATCAATACATATGGATTTCTCAAACATAAACAAAGAGATTGAGAGAGGGAAAGATACTCACACTTCTGCCCTTCTTCTAATTCTCCTGGTTTGTGCCCAACACGGAAGAAATGAAGCTGCCAAAACATGATCTAGCCTGGGAAGGAACAAGCCATGCAGTTGATTTGGATTCACATACTCCTTTTTCTTTTATTTCAGAGAATCCAAATCTACTTCAATTTGGTGCTCAGCTAACTAGATCATGCTGGCAGCTTCACTCCTTCCCTTGGACACTCTCAACTACAAGACATCAACAGAGGCGAAGATCAAGATGCATATATATATAAACCCTGAAGGAATGGAGACAGAAAAGCATGCCATGTGATGGACAACCTTTCTGAACACAATTAACCTATAATGAACATATTTGACCCATCACCTTCAATAAATACTTCGATGTATAGATGAAACATAACTTAAGTTGGTTCTGCAGTTTCATGTCTTTCCCTCTTCACATGCTAATCTCGGTCCACTTTGATTCTCTTTGCTTGCATGCATGTTATCCCTAGTAATAGAGGGCAGTACATCCTATCATTTTGTACCATTTGAAATAGTTATTGTAGCTTGGTTTTAGCCATGGAAGGATTAATTAATGAAGATTGGAACTTGAAACAATTGGTTATTTTACTGACCTAAATTCATACAAAACCAACTGATATGACGTGTTATAAATGACCTCAAAAGTAATGTAGGGCTGATAGCGAAGATAATGCGATAGTTAAAGTCAAGATTAGGTGGTAATCAAAATTAGGATGTACGTATTCGAATGAACCATCTCTCAGAAGCAGAGCTTTCAACATAAACCTAAACAGCCACAGAGTCGGTCGGACCCACGGAACTCAACTCCTCACTTCTCGTAAACAGGGCTTCTAGCATAAACCCGGCCGACCACAGATCTGGCCAGCCTTATGGGACTCAACTCCTCACTCATCGTGAAGATCGAGGGCACCCAGCATAAACCCAACTGGCCCCAAAGCCGACCGGACCTATGAGGCCCAACTCCTCATTCCTCATGAATGAGGACTCAGCTCCCCACTCTGCACATGGCCATGATTCTCAGCTTAAATTCAGTCGGCTCCAGGTCTATTGAACTCTCTCTAATAGATAACATTGTCAAAGAATCACAACAAACTGTCAGAGAATATTCTATTATTGACATATACACACAATGAAACCTTCCTCTACCTAGAGGAAGGTTGTCGTATATCCTTCATTACCTGACATATTCTGACACTTGACATTCTCTGCCGTCTCATTATTACGGAGGTTATAAGATGTGGTATAAAAAGGAGTTCTCTCCGTTGGCCAAGTACGCGTACACATGCCTACGCATCCATATTTACTATTCTACTGTTCATCTTATTTTCCATTTTCACTCAGCTACTGCTCTGACTTGATTGTCGAATTGTCTGTGTAAGGGACTCCCTTCTTGGTTCTGGCTCTAACGTTCCTATGGGTTCTGTCTATGGTGTGTGTAGATCCGCAGCTCCTAGCTCCAGATTCATCCATATCATTAGGGTCTTTGTCCCCTCACCATCGACATCGGAGTCACCTAGCCAGCGCGCCATCTCTCCCGCTTTCAAACCAGATCATCGACCATAGTAAACTACTCATCTCGGATGGAACCTAACAAATGAAATCTAAATCTAGCGGTGTCAAAAAGATTGAGCTTGAGCCGCACATGGTCAATTCAACTTGACTCGAGTGCAAAAGGTTGCATGACCATGTGGGCTATATCGGGCTTGACTAAATTATTTCTATTCCAAAGGTGAAAAATAACTATTTGAAGGTCTTTCTAATGGTGTCTCATGAGAGTAGAAACTAATAAAACTTTACCATTTAATATACATGTTTCATGTGTTGAGACACAATGCACTATATATGTATGAATCAATCATGGTGCAATTGATTGTTTTATTACATTTATGTGAGTAGAATTTGAAAAAAAAAATTATGAATTTACTACAATTAATATGAATAAATATAACAAAATTACAAAGAATATATATACATCAGAAGTTAGTGTTGTAATGGCAATTTCTGAAAGACTGAAATTCTTTTATTTAGCTTATTCAGTATTGTTCACTCATTTTTCTGTATTTTAAGGGTGTGGACTTGCGCCATTGATCTCCCTCTCTTTTCTCTCCTCCTTTCCTTTCGATTGCACCCACTCTCCCCTCTCTTCCTTATTTGGTCCTCCGAGGCAATCTTAAGATCGTCACTAATGGCATGTTGATTGTGGGAAACCAATTTGGCATTCTGTCTTCCAGGGTAATGTTTCACCTTTACTTTTCTCCTCGAGTTTTATGTTTCAGAAAGATGAAGCATCGAGTTCTTCGCTAATCCTTGTCTCTGAAAAAATCTTAGCTTTGCCTGGAGCTGGTGTTCGAGTTGGTTTTCCACATTCAGCACAATCTAGATCAAGAATTATAGACTGGCACTACTTTCCACCATTGTTTTTGGTAATTTGCTTCAATGAGTGTTCATGGTCTCTACTGATCTCTGCCTTGGAACTTTATCAGCTTCTATTTTGCAGAACATCTCATTTTGGAGATTCTTTTCTCGCCATGGATGCAAAGGGAGAAGTGAAGGATAGACCGCATTTGAACGAGATCGAGAACTTCTCCGAGAGCAGCAAAGATTTGTTCATAAGAGCTGATAAAATCGATCTGAGAAGCTTAGACATACAGCTAGAGAAGACCCTCTCAAAGATATGGTTAAAGGAGAGGAGCCCTTCCGGGAAGCCCAGGGAAGAATGGGAGATCGATCCGTCGACATTGGAGATGAGGTATGTCATCGCCCATGGAACCTATGGCACTGTTTACCGGGGAATCTACGGCGGCCGAGATGTCGCAGGTGCAATTTTCACAAGAAAACTTTCGAGTGATATATCCTTTTTCATTCACTCAATTTCTTTAATTGGATTGAATTTGTGTTCTATAGTGAAGCTACTTGATTGGGGACAAGAAGGGGCTTCCTTTGACGCTGAATCCTCTTCCCTTCGAGCAGCATTTAGGCAAGAAGTCGCTGTTTGGCACAAACTCGACGACCCAAACGTCACCAAGGCAAGAACTGACTCTGTTCTTGTAGTTCTTTGTGATATGTCTAAACGATTTGGATTGGTTGCAGTTTATCGGAGCTTCAATGGGGACTTCAAACCTCAAGATCCCTCGGAGGGATGCTACGGCCGGAAACGTCGGCTGTACTGGTCTTCCCGGCCGGGCTTGCTGCGTCGTGGTCGAGTATGTCGCCGGGGGCACTCTGAAGCAGTACTTGATCAAGAACAGGAGGAAGAAGCTGCCTTTGAAGATCGTGGTGCAGATCGCGTTAGACCTCGCTAGAGGGTGACTAGTCTTGATTCCACCGCGCTCTCTTTAATTTGTTGTCTCTCTGTTCAAACAGATGCGTGTGCTTGCAGGCTGAGCTATCTGCACTCGAAGAAGATCGTGCATCGCGACGTCAAGACTGAGAACATGCTGCTGGACGTCAATCGCACTCTGAAAATCGCCGATTTCGGCGTCGCGCGCGTCGAGGCTCAGAATCCCAGGGACATGACCGGAGAAACAGGGACGCTGGGGTACATGGCGCCGGAGGTCCTCGACGGGAAGCCCTACAACAGAAGATGCGACGTGTACAGCTTCGGCATATGCCTCTGGGAAATCTACTGCTGCGCCATGCCGTACGCCGATCTGAGCTTCGCGGAAGTGTCCTACGCGGTCGTTCGACAGGTAGGTTCGTTCGTTCGTCGTGAATATTTTCAAATTAGTCTTTTCGAAACGATCTAGTGGCTAGCGCATAAGATGTTATCATCATGAGATCTGAAGTTCGAATCTTGATAAAATCGAGATAAATATCTCCCTTATGTGTTAGTCACTATTACAAAGGCTAGCAGTCGTCCGTGATTTACCTCTTCCGTGTTGATCCTGAGACGAGTTGACGGGGGCACAAGCTCAAAGCTCGTCTTGAATTGACATGCAGAACTTACGGCCGGAGATTCCCAGGTGCTGTCCTGGTTCTTTGGCGAGCATAATGAAGAGATGCTGGGACGAAAACCCGAACAAGAGGCCGGAGATGTGCGAGGTCGTGAAGCTCTTGGAGGCGATCGATACGAGCAGGGGAGGCGGCATGGTCCCTGGCGGCAGGTCGGCCAGCTGCTTCTGCTTTTCCGTGACCCGGGGTCCTTAAGCTGAGTCGTCCTCCATATTACAGCAGAAGAGAAGAGAATGCCTCAAGTTTTTTATGAGGCTAGAAAGTATACAATGCACTGATTATATGTTTACTTTGTTGTGTTATTAAGGGGTTTCATTTCCTTTTATCTCTTAAATGAATTGAACAAGTTTGATGTTCGATTTAGCAAGAGGTTGTGACAAAATTCTTGAAATATACAAATTATTTAACATGTGGAGAACAATGTGATTGTCTTTGAAGAAAAGATTTTTGTGTGCGTTTCTCATTCTGTAAATGTAAAAAAAAAAATGCAAATGTACTTGTATTATGAATACATTTAGCATTTCCGAAATGTAAGACTATAGCTTTAACATTTAAGAAATGGAAATCTAATTATATATTATGTAATTATATTTTTTTATTACTTTTTAATATGATTGTATGTTTTTTTTATGAAGCTATATATTTTTAGTCTGGTTATTTATATTTTTTATGAATATTGAAAGAGAATTCAATATTTGGTAAACATATGTGGTAAAGTTTAAATTTTGAGACTAAGATAATTTCAAATTTGTTAAATTATAATTCTAAAAGTGATTAAATTTGTACCTCTATTATGTTTTTCTGTTAATCACAAGTTTGTCCATTAATATTATTGTGTTAATTTAATAGTTTTTTCTGGTTGCCAATCATAGGGAGTCAAAGGTAAAGCTACCCGCTTTCTTATTGCTCAAATCGTAGGACATTTAGGTATAGGTTTCAGTAAATTAGAGAAAATCCTTAATGGTAATCATAACTTTGCATGCAATCCTCATGCCTAAAAAATTTTGTTTCCACTCCCTACATGCAAAGTATTACTTGTTTCAACTCCCTCATGCAAATATTGATACCTAAATTGCCCCTCAGATTTTCTAGGTACAAAAAGTCCAAAATTGAGTACAAAAAGTCTGAAAATGAGTATAATTCTTCTTAAAGTCAGTACTTTATATTAAAAATCGAGTATATTTTCTATCAAAATTATCCCTCTTATTTTTTAGGTATAAAAAGTCTAAAAATAAGTATAATTCCTGTTAAATTCAGCACTTTACACTATAATCCAGTACTCTATACTAGGATTGAGTATATTTTCTATTGAAATTAACTCATATTTTTTAGGTACAAAAAGTCAAAAATTGAGTACAAAAAGTCCGAAAATGAGTATAATTCTTCTTAAAATCAGTACTTTATATTAAAAATCGAGTATATTTTCTATTAAATTCAGCACATTAAACTAAAATCGAGTATATTTTGAGGTGAAAAAAGAATCGTACTCAATTTAATAGAAAATATACTAGATTCTAATTTAATATACTGAATTTAAGATGATTTATACTGATTTTTGGACTTTTTGTATCTAAAAATATCATGGGCAATTAGGTAAATATGTTTGACTGGGGAGTGAAAAGAAAGTTTTTCATGGATGAGGACTGCATGTAAAGTTATGTTTACTAATGAGGACTGCATGTAAAGTTGTGTTTACTAATGAGGAGTACATGCAAATTTACCCTTTAGGTTTCCTATCTTTGGAATGTGTGCTGGATTAAGTATAGGAAGAGGAAAAAGACAGTCAAGCCTGCATCCCACACTGACACAAGTGAACTGGCCAGTTTCCCATCAGATGTTGGCTATGATGGTCAATTGAGGGAGGCGCTGAGACCAGAGGATCTGAAGATGAGATAGATACTGCAACAGGAGAGGATGCTGAAGCTGCTATTCTTACTGCACGAGAAATAAAGAGGCACCACTAGCAGAGAGACAGGAGGGAGGAGGAGAAGAAGGTAAGTGGTGGAACATGATGAATAAACTCTTGCAAGGCCACTAGTAGGAAGAGGATATCGCGCTAGGCAATATATCGCGTAATAATTGTGCACATTAAGGGAGGGAATTGCTTTCCGCCCGATTTAAACAGAAGTAAAAATGATGAAAAAATTATTCATCGATAGATTTATAAATTTATCTATCCATTAAGTAAACAAAAAGTAAGAAAATAATTCTTTCTGTTTTTTTAAGTAAATAAGAGAAAAAAAATATAATCCATCCTTTTTGTGAAATAAAGAAAGAAAAAATTTTATTTCCTTTGCCCAAGTAAACAAAGCCTTAGTTTTAAATTGTGAATCATATAATCATATTATGTAAAGTCAAAAAAAAATAAAATAATAATAATAAATAATTGAAACAGAACTATCTATTATTTGCGGACAAATTTATGGGACAGTAAGAATATAATTTGTATATTTATCATTATATTTTGTTAATTAATTTTTTTAAACAAAATTATAAAAATATTAATTTTTTCACAGTCTCCAAAAGTATTTTTTTTAGTAATTAGGGTGCAATATAATTAGAAAATAATCTAAATTTAGTAGACAATATAATTAAAATCATTCAACATAAATTAAATTTAGTAGACAAAATAATTAAAATCTGTTTGTCTCATAATACACTATTGTTCAAATCATTAGAAAATTTATCTTTTGCTAAGTAATAATTAGTGCTCCATCCCTAACCTCCCACGTATACCGCAATCCATATGTTTCACTGTTCTTTTTTGTTTGCGTAGAATTATATATAGGGAGATCATCATGATCTTCAAAGGTAGCATCATTTTGTTCATCCAACTCATTATCGTTTACTTGTAATTGACTAGATCCATCATTATGTGCATTATCATTGGTTATGTCAGAATCAAATGTTTCATGAAAAAAGTGAATTTGAGTAATAGGCGATGGACAAATTGTGGAGGTCTAGGTTGGTAATGTAGTATCAGAGTGACTACCATATTCGAAATTACTTGAAGAACCCCAAAACCAATATTTGAAAAATGAAATTGAGTAGGTTGAGTTCGACCCACCTTGTCTTCCCTGCTGATTTCTTTGTTGTCTATGAATCTTTTGTGTAGGTGGACTTTGGTGACCAACTTGTTCAAGTACATGCAAATGCCTAATATCTAAACATTGTTGTCCTTCGGCTTGGTGCATTAGTGGCTAGCTATGTCTCGAATTTGTGCAAAATATCCAACATGCCTAGCATCACTAACAACCATCAAGTCTAATGATGTGTAGGACACTCGGCGCATGTCATCCATCTAACAATATATATTAGATGAATTAGTAAGTATCAACATAATAAATGAGAATTAATAGATACTACTAAAAATTTAATATAGGAAAAAAATAGCATACTGTGGATTACTATTTTAATAAATGGTCTAAATTTAGAATTTAGCTAAGTTTGTTTATATTCATTCAATATACAACAAATCAATTAAATGAACAAACTTGAACAATTCATTTAAGTAAACGAGGGTCAATGGCCAGTATAGGTGGCGGTCAAAGTCCAAAGATGGGTCAAAAAGTTGATGAATAGCTATCCCAACATGACGCTGCTCTCTCCCGATCGAACCTCACCGATCGGACAAGCTCTCCATGAGTCTCATTCCCGGCTCGGGCCGGATTCGCTCGAGACTCTGCTCCCTACAGCTCTCTCCCAACCGACTCCCGTCGATTACACAAGCTCTCCATAAGCCTCATTCCTGGCTCTGACCGAACTCACTCGGGGCTCTTTTCTCCACTCTATCCTAATTGTCTCCCGTAGATCATGCAGGCTCTCCACGGACCCCATTCCCAGCTCGAACTGGGCTCGCTCGGGGCTTTGCTCCCCGCTCTCACCCAATTAGCTCCCGTTGATTAGACATGCTCCCCATGGGCCACATTCCCGGCTTTGATCAGACTTGCTCGGTGTTCTACTCTCGGCTCTTTCCCGATCAGCTCCTGTCGATCGAGAAGACTCTCCATGGGCCCCATTCTAGACCGGACTCGCTCAAAGCTCTACTCCGCTCTCTCCCGATCGGACAAATTTTTCATGGGCTCCACTCCCGGTTTTGATCGGAGTCTGCTCCCTGCTTTCTCCCAATCAGCCCTAGTTGATCGAACAAGTCATAAAAGAGTCAACATTGGCTTACTAGACTGCCTATAAAATTTTGCTCCCTTTGGGGGACATTGCTATATCCTATTTAGGCCACATAAAGGAATGAGCTCTCTAAGAAACTCATCTTCTAGCTAACAACCCAAATGTCCTTGTGGCCCAAGAACCCATTTTCACTATTAATACAACATGTGGTTTGTCAAAAAGTCAAAAAATCATATCAGTATATAGATACATAATATACTCTCCCCATACTCAAGATGTGACTACTGAATACAGTATAAGCATGGTGATGTGACAGATTCATTGATAGCAGGATAATGCATCATTAAATGCAGGGATTGTGAGAGACATTCTAAAAGGAGATCCTTCTCCGCTGGCATAGGTATGTGCACACATCCACTTCTACTTGTCGCTACTTTCTGCCATTTTTGCACCACCACTATGTTTGACTTAATCGTTAAAATAGCTACATCAGACCCCCCCCCCCCCCTGTAGGATCATAAGTAGCTAAAGGGGGGGGGGGGGGGGGAGTGAATAGCGATCATCGAAAATTATGATTAAGAAAAATGTGTTACGCAGCGGAATAAAGAAAAATAGAAAACAATGTTAACATATATGGTTTTACTTGGTTCGGAGTCTGTAATGACTCATACTCTAAGACCCGCGATCATCAATCACTTTCATTGGACAATCACTATCAGTTCATAAAAGGATTACAATGATTGAGTACAAGAATTGAAAATAAAATTTATTACTGACAAACAGAAAGGAAAATGAAGTCTCTTGCTCCTCGAACTTCGAAGTAACCTTTCAATATTGTCAGAGCCTTTTCGGAGCAATACTTAAATATGAAAGTTGTGGTCAATGTTGTTCTAAAGATGCTGATCTAAGGCCTTTATATAGGCCCATTCCAGGCGCTGAAATCCTCTGGGCGCTTGGACCATTGTTGATGTGGTGATCTCTCGTCAAAACTTCATCCGCAAAGTCTATCCACTTTCGAGCGCCTAGACCTCTGACGTGGGTTTGGTTAGTCGTCGCACTCCAACTCAGCTTTGGGATAATTTTTCTGGTCCGAGCGCCCAGACCGGCTTAGTGCATGCAGCACCTGTCGAGTGACATTGGTCCGGGTACCTGGACCACTTTTTGTCTCTTTTCTTCTCAGTAACAAAAAGTTAGTTCAGACAATAGAAAAATATATTTATCCTACAAAACAGAGTTAGAACAACATTAATAAGATAGGAGTAGTAATTAGATTTTGTCTCCCGAGACTAGGATCTAATCAAGGTCTTAGCTTAGGTTTTCCAAATGGACCTAAGTTTGACCGACGCCTACAATTCCCTCAAAAAGGAACAAGTCCTCACTGGATCTCTCTTCCAATTGCTTACCCCCACTTACCAAGTGCAGTTGCTTGACTTACCTTTGACCCACCATGTCTCCCCGCCAGTTGTCAGGTCCACAGATCCAACCGAATTTCGGCCGATTGTTAGGTCCCACGGATCCAACAAGATTTTTCGCTAGATATCGGACCCCGTGGACCTATCTGGACTTTCTCTTAGATCCCCAAGGTTGTTTTGAAGTGATCAACAAGTTAAGTTAGGTCCTGTGGTATTTTAACCCTGTGTCTAAGTGTGCAGGAATTTAGGAGCACAGGAAGTCGAGCAAAAGACGTGGCTAGCGAGAAGGACGGCACGGGGAGAGAGCCGATGGCTCGGTGCATCCGAGGGACGAGGTGCCGCGAAAGAGTACCCCGACAGACGAGAAGGAAGCGTGCGCTGGTTCCGAGGGACGAGAAGCCAGAGTAGAAGATTGCTCGGGGAGCAAGAGACGCAGCTGTTGGTGCGGTTAGCACTAACGATTTAACCCAGGTTTTGATGAATGACAAATCAGGTTAAGTTAGTCTGTTGTTGTCTGACACTTTGATAAAGTATGCAGGAGAAGTCCAGACAGGTCGACGGGCCGACCAGATGTCTGGCATGAAGTCCAGCTAGGTCGACGGGCTGACCGGATAGCTGGCGAGAAGTCCAAGCGGGTCGACGGGCTGACCGGACGCTTGGCGAGAAGTCCAGCTAGGTCAACGGGCTGACCGGATAGCTGGCGAGAAGCCCAGGCGGGTCGACGGGCTGACCGGACGCTTGGCAAGAAGTCCAGACGGGTCGACGGGCTGACCGGACGTCTGGAAGGTAAGTGAGGTAAGTCACTGGAGGGGAGTGACTGCGAGGACGCGTTCCCGGGAAGGGAACATTAGGCGTCGATCCGGCTTAGATCCATTTCGGATATCTAAGTCGAGATCGTGACTAGATTCCGGTCTCGGAAAGACGGAATCTAAGTCATACTCTTGTTGTTAATTTTTATTACTTAGCGTATCTATAAAAATGTGCTTACAATCTGTGCTACAGGGTTTTTATTTGCCTCGGACTAACACTGTTTTGCAGGTAGAAACAGTGAGGGTCCGGGCGCCCGGGATGGTTCTGGGCGCCCGGAAGTCCGGGCGCCTGGAAGGTATCCAGGCGCCCGGAGGCAAGTTTTATCCCCAGGGCGACGTTGACACTTGGAGCATGCTGGTTGGGAGTGTTACGTCACATTCCAGGCGCCCGGAAGGGATCCAGGCGCCCGGAAGGGATCCAGGCGCCCGGAGCAGCATATAAAAGAAGCCCCGGGCAAGAGCTTCAACATATATGTTTTCTGAGAACTCTGAGTTCAATCACTCTGCTACTCTGCGCTCCAACAACGTTCACAAAGCTCCGACGACTCACTCCGATTTTCTTTTAATTCATTATTGGTCGGTATAGCTTTGTTTTTCTTTCATTAGCAATATTTGTACGTAAATTGTAATTATCCAAATTGCTAGTGAATTGCCCAACGAAAGTACTCAAGGAGTACGGGCCTTCGAGTAGGAGTCGTCACAGGCTCCGAACGAAGTAAAAATCAACCGTGTTCATCTCTTTACTTCCTTACTTTTCCGCTGCGTTTTAACTCGAGATTTTCGAATCGATATTCACCCCCCCCTCTATCGAATCTAACGGTCTTACAAGTGGTATCAGAGCCAAGTTCCGCTCTGATTTGGTGCAACCACCAAACAGATAGGGGGTGAAATTTTTTTTAAAAAAATTGATATTATTATCTTTTTGGAAGATTTTTTTTTGCATTTAAAATCTAAATTGGTGCAACACCAACTTAGAGTTTCTGTTTCTCCCGCACTGCTAATCCAAGACGAAGTCTTGGGATATTCTTCCAGTTAATTTCGTGTGTGTAGGTTATGATGTCTCAACAAGAAGGCTTCAGCACAGTACGTCCTCCTCTATTCAACGGGGATGACTTTTCGTACTGGAAGAGGAGAATGGAGGTCTACATGAAGACAGACTACGACCAATGGATGAGCGTCACAAGGGCTTACAAAATTCTAGTAGACAACTCCGGGAACATACTAGACCCTGAAGACTGGACAAATGATGTGAAGAAAAAGGCATCAATTGAAAACAAAGCCATCAATACTCTACACTGCGGACTAACACGAGAAGAACTGAACCGGGTCGGACCGCATCAAAACGCTAAGGAGCTTTGGGATAAATTGAACGAAGGAACAAGCGATGCGAAGGTAACAAAGAGAGATTTGCTGTTAAATAGAATTTTTAATATAAAAATGCAGGAAGGAGAAACGGCAAGTCACTCCACGCGAGGTCAAAGATATCCTCAACGGTCTCCACGCGATAGGCCACCAAATGGAGAACCGAGACTTCAGTACGCGTTAAATGCTTTTCCGTGAAACAATTTGTGGGCATCAATCGTAGATGCCTACAAAATTTCAAAAATTTATCTAAATTAAAATTGGACGAACTCTTTTGTGAATTAGAACTTCATGAGCAAACTAACGCCAAGTCGAGAAAGGTGTAGCTTTATTTGCAGGTTCCTCTAAAGAAAAGAAGAACAAGCCCGAATCCGAAGAAGATTCCGATCAAGACTCAAGACGAAGAACACCGGTGAACCTGGTAAGGAAAATGTTCACCAGGAAAAAGAGAAGCTTCAGCAAACAGGATCTTGAAGATCAGTTCGCCACCGACTCAAGAAGTGTCACATGTTTCGGATGTAACAAAAAGGGGCACTACAAGAACGAATGCCCAAGATTGAAACTTGACAAACCAAAGTCAACAAAGAAGAAAGCCCTCAAAGCAACATGGGACGATTCCTCCTCGGACGAATCGGAAGGAGAAAAGCACCAAAGTCACCTCGCTGATGGCTCGTGAAGCTGAAACGGAAGACGAATCAGAGGAATCGGAAGAGTCCGTACTCGTTTCCGAAGGTTCCAAAGAGGTATACCTAAACTTAAATCGTAAATTCTTTAGAATTATCTCGTGTTTGAATAAAAATTAGTTAAATTGGAAAATAAAATAAATCGCTTCTTGAGGAAAATCAAAACCTCAAGGAACAATTAAAAAATTCGAATCCAACTCAAGATCGAACACTTGAGGAGGAGAATTTATCATTAAAAAATGAACTTAATAAGTTAAAGGAAATGTTGGAAAAATTCACAACAAGATCTAAAAATTTAGATTTAATTCTAAATAACCAAAAGGCATGCTATAATAAAATCGGACTTGGATATAAGTCAAACTCAAACAAAACCTTTAAATCATTATTAACCCAACACAAAGCAACTAAACAAGCTTGGGTCCCGAAAGCGTGCTTAACCACGCAAGTAGGACTTAATCAATTCTATATACCTAAAGATAAAATACATTATATAAACTTGAATAAATCAGATCAAAAACTAAAATATAAATCTAAATTAAAATCAAAATTCAAAACTCAACAAAATTTAGATTATCACCAAGTTGATTATAACTATAAAAAGAATCGATACAAACCTAAAACCAAAATCTAAACTAATGGCCAATAATTCAAGGGGAGGCTCCAGAATAGCTGGCACCTCCAAAACTAACATACCCGACAGGGTAACCCAAAACAAACTAACCCGGCAGGGTAATTAAGATTAGTTAAAGAGAGACCAAAGTTTAACTGGAATCATGGTACTGGTGAAGTTTTTGAATGATAGTACGTTAGGGAAGCTTGGGCATCGCATGTCTAAAAAGATATGGCTTCGATCTGGTGCATTTGGCCAAGTGGAACTGACCGAAGCTACCCTTAAACGAATCCTAACCAGTTAGACTGAGATTTAGTACTAAGTTCCGTGGATAGGACTATTCGGAAAACCTCGAAAGGTTGGTTACTTCTAATGATGTCCTTGTGACTCACCAAGCTTAGAAGTTTATCCGAAGAATGCCTATTTGCGGAAACCAAAGCTAAGTCTGAATCTAACACAAGTTAAACCAAGAGTCTGTAATCAAACCAATTTCATCTCACAAAATCATACGCTTCCCTGATTGATAATATAGTTCGGGTGAGATGAATAAGGCTTAAAAATTAATCTCAAAATTTTAATTTTAAACTTAAAAATTAATTTCAAAATTTTAACTTAAAAATTAATTTAAAAATTTTAATTTTAAACTTAAAAATTAATTTAAAAATTTTAATTTTAAACTTAAAAATTAATTTCAAAACTTTAATCTTAAAAATTAATTTCAAAATTTTAACTTAAAAATTAATTTCAAAATTTTAATCTTAATTTAAAAATTAATTTCAAAATTTTAATTTTAACTCAAAAAAAAAAAAAAATTTCAAAAACCAGGGGCGGGCGCCCCTGGTATTCCCCTCCGGGGCGCCCGGAAGGGGTTCCGGGCGCACCGCCCTAGCAATCCCGGGCGCCCGGAAGGGATCCGGGCGCCCGGAATCCCCTATAAATAAGGGGTAACAGGCGCCCCCAACCTTTGCACCACCAACTTTTCTCTTTTGCCAAGGTTCACTCCGAACCTCCGCGCGAAAGTATTTTAACTAAAATTTTCTAGCGGTGAAGACGCTGTTGCGATTCAACCGAGGTCGTCATATCTTTATTTGTCGATGGCTCCTCGGTAAAATTTCTTTCCCTCCTAAAATGTTATTAGAATTTGTCCTCCTATTTTGTTCTTAGAATATTTTCTTATATATACAGTAGGAAACGAACAAACACTGGTGCTGGACCCTCCAATGCTAGCACAGACCCTAGGTTTCCCACAGATGAACTTAGGATTAAGTTTGAGTCAACTATCTATATGGCCATTAGAACTACCTGCATAGATAGATCATTTTTTCTAAGGTCATGCCCCTCCGCTTTAGAGGTTATAGGCCACTATAACTTAAGGAACCTTGTCGAATGTACTAGTCCTATAAATATAAGTCTGTGTGCCGAATTTTGCAATAACCTAGTAAAAGTAGACGATCTCACCTATACCACTAGAGCGGCAGGCATTGATATCACATTTTCCCCTGCCGCTATCCGAGAGTTCTTAGAGTTGCGTCCGTCTACTTGTCCCTTTTTGTGCTACCCTCCGAGGGATCTACCGTTCGGAGATCCCTACGCACATATTACTCTCGATACGATTTATTCGTATTTCTTTAGAGGAGAGAGAGATCCCACTGTGACACAGTTTAGGTCAGTAGAGCTACGAGTCCAGGATTACGCTCTCTATAGGGTTGTAGTCCTTTGTATTTTACCACTGACTACTCGAGACATCGCTGTGATGCGCCCATTTCATTCGTTCTTACTTTATGCCCTGATCCATAGGTTAGAAATTGACATCAGCCTGCACATTTTTTCCACCATTATCTACTCGGCCGGATTCGTGACTGATAGACGAGTCCATATGTCATATGGTCACATTCTGACAGCCTATATGTCCTCATTGCACATTGATGTCACTAGAGGAGCCATTGCCAACATGACCGAGTTCGATGTTATCACAGCTCGAAACTTCTCCTTAGCTGGTGTCCATATAGATAGAGATGACGGGACTATGTCTTGGCGGAGGGGGGCACAGCACCAGCCCGATCCAGACGCACAGGTGGACGAGTTCATGCTCGCACTATTTCCAGAGGAAGCCGCACCGGCTCCACCACCACCACCAGCTAGAGCACGAGGTCACGCTTCCCGCACTATGTCCGACCGTATGACCGGATTAGAGAGAGCTATGGCGAGTCTCCAGTGGGAGAACTCTGATTTTCATCAAGACATACGACGAGAGATTGCCGAGCTACGAGCTGCCGGGGATACCCGACACACTGAGCTGATGGCACTTCTCCGATCCTTGGGATCTGGACCACCCCCTTCTTTATCTCAGTAGATCTAGTTATGACTCACTTCTGTAGCTACACCACCTGTAAACTATTTTGAATTTATCTAGTGATATTTCTGCTAGACTTACATTGATAATATGCTCCATAGACTAGGATAATTCAAAATACTCTCAAAAATGGTTTTATCAAATTATAGGTTAAACTTGTCTGTTTTCAAAACTTTCCATTTTTAGATTTTCAAAAACAGTTTTGGCCTTAGATTAGTTTTTGAATCCTTAGAAAGCATGTACCCATAGGATTAGTTTTGAGCATCTCACCAACACCTTAGGTTTACCTTGCTTGTGTTTGAAAAACATAGAAAGGGGTGAGATGCATAGGTCAACTGTCTGGACTTAAGATGCTTATATCAGTGCATCGGCATAAGTCTGGACGTTAAATACAACTCAGATATTAATCAGATTAAGCTCATCAGTCAAGTCAAACACTGACTGCTTATAATCAACTTAATCTGACTAACCAAGTGAAAACTGCTATTTTCTGATAGTTAGTTAGTAACTAATTGGTTAGACAGCTATGTAAATTTAAGTATCAAATTCAGGAGGATTAACTAAAGCGTTTTTTTAAAATTTCTTTTGAAAATTCTACTCCAATTACTTTGAAAATCTTATATTAAAAATTCTTAGCAAATATTTTCAAAAGCTTTATCTTAGATATCAGGTTCAGGGGGAGAAATTAATTAAAAGTTTGGAAGTTTAAAAATCCCACCTAATTTTTAAAAATTGATTTTCAATTATAAATTATTACATTTAAATTTAGTCAGTTTTGTAACATATGCTTGAAAATTAAACTTTCCAAACTTAGCAAATTTATTTTGGCTAAAATTTTACTTGCTTTTGAAAAATTAAAAATGTTGCTTTGTTTTGAAAATATCAAAATTGAAAACTAAATTCAACTTAGTGTTTGAAAATTAGAATTTACCTTTTGAAAAGTAAATGTTACTTAAAATCTAATTTGAAAACCCTGATTTGAAAATTTTTACACTTTTGAAAAGTTAAACTTGATTAACTTTAAACTTATACTTTTCAAAATTCAACTTGACTCCCCCAAGGCAACTTGACTATCTTTTAATTTGGGCTTAAAGATTACACTTTTATCAGTATCTTTGAATTTTGAATTAAACGTAGATATTTTCCAAAATAAGCTGTTTCTTAAATTAATAACTTTCTACAGTAACTCTACACTATGCTTGTTTACTCTTGCTTATTTCTTTTTGATGTATGCCAAAGGGGGAGGGTTAGGTGGTTAAGTTAGCTAAACCAGAATTGAAAATACAAACTAACTTAAAAACCCTTTAAATGCTTGTTTTTTCTTGCATATGTTTTCACTAACTTAACCAGGTTGTCATTCCATCAAAAAGGGGGAGATTGTTGGTGCGGTTAGCACTAACGATTTAACCCAGGTTTTGATGAATGACAAATCAGGTTAAGTTAGTCTATTGTTGTCTGACACTTTGATAAAGTGTGCAGGAGAAGTCGAACAGTCGACGGGCCGACGGATATCACGAAGTCCGGCTAGGTCGACGGTGGCCGGATAGTGGCGAGAAGTCAAGCGGGTCGACGGGCTGACCGGACGCTTGGCGAGAAGTCCAGCTAGGTCGACGGGCTGACCGGATAGGTGGCGAGAAGCCCAGGCGGGTCGACGGGACGCTGGCAAGAAGTCCAAGCGGGTCGGCGGGGTCGCCTCAGGCGGTAAGTGAGGTAAGTCACCGGAGGGGAGTGACTGGGACGCGTTCCCAGGAAGGAACATTAGGCGTCGATCGGCTTAGATCCATTTCGGATATCTAAGTCGAGATCGTGACTAGATTCCGGTCTCGGAAAGACGGAATCTAAGTCATACTCTTGTTGTTAATTTTTATTACTTAGCGTATCTATAAAAATGTGCTTACAATCTGTGCTGCAGGGTTTTTATTTGCCTCGGACTAACACTGTTTTGCAGGTAGGAAACAGTGAGGGTCCGGGCGCCCGGAGGCAAGTTTTATCCCCAGGACGACGTTGACACTTGGAGCATGCTGGTTGGGAGTGTTACGTCACATTCCAGGCGCCCGGAAGGGATCCAGGCGCCCGGAGCAGCATATAAAAGAAGCCCCAGGCAGGAGCTTCAACATATCTGTTTTCTGAGAACTCTGAGTTCAATCACTCTGCTACTCTGCGCTCCAACGACGTTCACAAAGCTCCGACGACTCACTCCGATTTTCTTTTAATTCATTATTTGTCGGTATAGCTTTGTTTTTCTTTCATTAGCAATATTTGTACGTAAATTGTAATTATCCGAATTGCTAGTGAATTGCCCAACGAAAGTACTCAAGGAGTACGGGCCTTCGAGTAGGAGTCGTCACAGGCTCCGAACGAAGTAAAAATCAACCGTGTTCATCTCTTTACTTCCTTACTTTTCCGTTGCGTTTTAACTCGAGATTTTCGAATCGATATTCACCCCCCCCCTCTATCGAATCTAACGGTCTTACAGCAGCTAGCGAGAAGATCAGCACGAGAGAGAGCCGACGAGCTCTGTGCATCCGAGGGATGAAGAGCTGCGGATGAGTATGCTAGTGGACGAGAAGGAAGCACGCGACGATTCCGAGGGACGAGAAGCCAGAGCGGAAGCCTGCTCGAGAAGGTCGGAAGTTGGGTTCGGGTGAGCCTTATTCCGGATGGTCGAGATCACCCAAGCGAGCGGAAGACCCGGACCGAGGTGAACGGAGCTGGAGCAGAAGACCCGGGCTGAAAAAGTCAACAAGGTTGACTCTCCCCACCCCGGGTGCCCGGAACAGTCCGAGGCGCCTGGAATAGCCCGGGGCGCTCGGAACCATTCGGGGCGCTCGGAATGCTGATTCTATCCAGAATGACATGGGTGTTGACCGTTACGTCGGGAATAAAGTTTTATCCCCTCCCAGGCACCTGGAACCCTTCTAGATGCCCGACCAAAGCTATAAATATAGCCTTGGTCTAGAAGCTAGAGAGCAGACAAGCAATTAGCATTTCCAACACTTGTGCGCTTCATTTGTAGTTTAGCTTCTTTATTTTCTATGCTTGAATGTTGTAAGAGGCTTCTCCGCCTGAAGGAGATAGTTAGTGCACTTCAACTTCCTTGAATTAACAACCTCCCCAATTGTGACCAAGTAAAACTCCTTTGTTTCTTCTTTCCTGTTTTATTTGTTTACTTTATTTATGCAGGTGTTTATTTGAAAGATCGAGAAGGATTGTTTTTATTTTTTACAGGGCTATTCAACCCCCCTTCTAGCCGGCCAACGCGGTCCAACAAGTGATATTAGAGCAAGGATACCTCAAAAGGACTAACCGTTGACTGAAGCAACGAGATGGCCGGAGCTAACATCTACCCACCAACTTTCGAAAGGGAGTTCGCTTTTTGGAAGCGACGATTGCAGGTTTATTTTAAAACTGGCTTTAATATGTATCTAACAATGAAATATGATTTTGAAATGCCCAAAAGCAAAGAAGGAGAAGTACTTGAGGAGCATCAGTGGACTGACAAGCAACGTAATGAGGTTATGGCAAATGGTAAGGTCGAGTGTAGTCTTTTGAGCGTACTACCTGCCACAGAGTCAGAAAATACAAAGCGCAAAAGAACTTTGGGAAAAATTCTTGAAGCTGTACGAAGAACCAGTTGAGGTCAAATCAAATTCCTTGATGGACATCAAGTCACCATCAAAAGAGTCCGAGATCGAAGAAACTGTCGGGACAGCCCTAACAACCGAATTTCATCCCGAGGGCACAGAAAGCTCATCCCAGATGAGCATCGATGAAGGGGGAGAGTCTTCGGAAGAAAACAACTCAACAGGGGGAGAATCAAAAGTCGACAAGGTAAGTCAGGTATGATCTTCACCTCCTGACCAATTAATTAAGTCAGTCAAAATGTTGCCGGAAGATTTTTACGAATTAGAAATGTTGTCGAAAGATTTTTGTAAATTAGAAATTATCTTGTCGAAAGAATTTTGCAAATTAAAATCTAAAAAATTATTTACTAAGAAGAGTGAGTTAAAAGAAACTCAAGCAACATCTTATTGATTAAATAATTTCGACAAACTAACAATAAAAAATAACATAATAAAAGAAAGAATATAATTTTCTACATGCTCAATATTTTCTGCTTCAAATTTAAAAAATTGTGATTTGAGAAGTTATGATAGACTAAAATGAAAATTTAGATATCATAATGATATTAAAGAAATGGCAATAACTTAAGAACGAATTTTTAAATAAAATAATAATAATAATAATAATAATAATAATAAGCTAGTATTATTCTTTTTACAAATTGTTAAACTATGAA
This sequence comes from Zingiber officinale, assembly GCF_018446385.1. Classification (NCBI taxonomy): domain Eukaryota; kingdom Viridiplantae; phylum Streptophyta; class Magnoliopsida; order Zingiberales; family Zingiberaceae; genus Zingiber; species Zingiber officinale. Next base: position 974,674 of record NC_055995.1, on the reverse strand, counting down.
AATTTCGTTTAAGTTATTCCTGCATACAGAAGAATTTTTTTAATTTAAAATTTTTGCTTATCTAAAATGCAATTTGTGATAAATCTTGAAAATGCATGCTCTATTTTTTTAGATCTCAAAAATTGTATTAATAAAACTATCAGAAAATTCTTTTGGTTTCTATCTTTCAAAGTATTTCATATAAATATACTTTGCTTATTTCAAAGGATTAACCCTTAGATTTTTTTCTTAGAACCCCATTTTTTATGTGATAAAAGGGGGAGAAGGTAATATTAAGTCTAGGGGGAAGTAGCATCAAAATTAAAAATTTTATCCTTTTGCACTTTCATTGCAAAATTTAATTACTTTTGATTTATGTTAGTTACCCCAGCTTAATTTGTATTGCTCACATCAAAAAGGGGAAGATTGTTGGATTCCCAAGATTGTTTTGATGTGATCAACAAGTTAAGTTAGGTCTTGTGGTGTTTTAACCTTATGTCTAAGTGTGCAGGAACTTAGGAGCACAGAAAGTCAATCGAAAGACGTGGCTAGCGAGAAGGACGGCACGGGGAGAGAGCCGATGGACTCGGTGCATCCGAGGGACGAGATGCCGGGGAAGAGTACCTCGGAAAATGAGAAGGAAGCGTGCGCTAGTTCCGAGGGACGAGAAGACGGAGCGGAAGATTGATCGGGGAGCAAGAGATGCAGCTAGAGAGAAGGTCGACACGAGAGAGAGTCGATGGGTTCTGTGCATTTGAAGGATGAAGAGTTGCGGATGAGTACGCTGGTGGACGAGAAGGAAGCACACGACGATTCCGAGGGAAGAGAAGCTGGAGCGGAAGCCTGCTCGAGAAGGCCGGAAGTTGGGTTCGGGTGAGCCCTATTTCGGATGGACGAGATCATCCAAGCGAGCGGAAGACCCGGACCGAGGCGAACGGAGTCGGAGCAAAAGACCCAGGTTGAAAAAGTCAACGAGGTTGACTTTACCTACTCGGGGTGCCCGGAACAGTCCGGGGCGCCCGGAACCATTCCGGGTGCCCGGAATGCTAATTCTATTCAGAATGACATGGACGCTGACCATTACGTCAGGAATAAAATTTTATCCCCTCCCAGACACCTGGAACCCTTCCAAGCGCCCTGACCAAGGATATAAATACAGCCTTGGTCCAAAAGCTAGAGAACAGACAAGCAATTAGCATTTCCAACATTTGTGCGCTTCAATTGTAATTTAGCTTCTTTATTTTCTGTGCTTAAATGCTGTAAGAGGTTTCTCCGCCTGAAGGAGATAGTTAGTGCGCTTCAACTTCCTTGGATTAATAACCTCCCCGGTTGTAACCAAGTAAAACCCCTTTGCCTCTTCTTTTGTGTTTTATTTGTTACTTTATTTATGCAAGTGTTTATTTGAAAGATCGAGAAGAGTTGTTTTTATTTTTTACAGGGCTATTCAACCCCCTTTCTAGCCGGCCAATGCGGTCCAACACTTTCTACCAGCTATCGGGCCCCACAGACCTTGCTAGATTTCAGCCTGGTGTCAGGTCCTTCAAACCCATCAACTCTTGTAAAGAAATTAAATCATAAAACACTCTAATTTTAATCCCTTTGTCATTCATCAAAATATATGTTAGATCATTAGTGCAAATTGCACCAATAATCTTTTTTTTTTTTTTTGATGAAATGATAACTTGCATTAAAGTTAGAAAAAAATAATATTGAGAGACAATGTGTAAAAAAGCAAACAAATGATCTTAGTTTGTGTTGCATTTGTTTTACGTGATCAAATTTATTTGTTATTTTTCTACATTAACTCTTACCCTCCCCCTTTGACATTTATAAAAAATACTAGGATAAAGGAAATACAAGCATAAGAAAGGTAATGCTAGACAATAATGTAAAAAATAATTGAAATTAAATACCTTGTATATTTTAGACTTAGGGAGAGGTTTGAACAAAAAGTTCTAAGTCAATCTTTTCAAAAAAATTTCTAAGGAAAGAGAAAATATTTGAGTAGACTTTTTCAAAAATTTCTAAGAAAACTTTTTTAAAATTTTTGAGTAAATTTCTAAGTAAATATTTGTAAAGTAATTTCAAAGAAATTTTTTTTGAAGATATTTTAAAGAAAAAAAATTCTAAGAAAGATTTTCAAATTAATTTCAACAAAATAATTTTCTAAGAAAGATTTTTAAAGAGATAATTTTCTAAGAAAGATTTTTAAAGTAATTTTAAAGGAAAGAGAACAAATTCTAAGAAAAATGGTTTCAAAAGTTGTTAGGTAAATGTTCCAAAAAAAACTTTCGTAAATATTTTCAAATTTTTCATGTTAGAAACATTTTTAAAATAATTTTAAGAGTACGTATTCGTAATAATTTTCCAAGTCTTAAAGGTATGTTGTTCAAAGTAAAATAATTTTCAAATTAAAGTGAAAATATTTTTTAAAGTATTTAAATTTTTCTCCTCTTTAAGTTAACACTCCCCCTTAATTTAACACTCTTCCATAATTTATACTAGGGTTTAGTTATGTTAAATTTCAAGGTCTTAGTCTAGCACCTTCTGATTATTTTTGATAACTATAAGAAATTCTACCAAAGTGTTTAGGAGAATTAGTGTAGATAACACTTATGTTTAGCAAATATATTATTGGTAAAAGTATATTCTATATATCTATTATAATTGCTTATTTAAGTTTGATTAAAATAAGATTATTTAATTAATCGATTATTCAAAAAATAACCTCGAATTACGTTAATTAAGTTAAAATTAAGTTTCAAGTTAAAATTAAGCTTGACATTAAATAAAATAATTTGTTATTAACTCAATAATAGTTAATTATTATCAATAATTTATTAATTAACTTTTACTCAACTCAATTTAGTAATTTAATACTGATTTGATTAAAATAACTTAAATTTTAACATTAAATGATTGAGTTAATTGACTAATGAAAATATTAGTTTTAATTTTATTTTAATTTACTTAAGTCAATTGATAGAGTTAATTTACTAATGAAAGTATTAGTCTGTAAGTCGTCACCGTTGAAGAGGGGAGGATGAACGGTGTTGTATCTCTTGTTTTGGGCCATAAACCTTGCACACAAAGAGAAAAAGGAAAAGAAGTCCCAAGAGTAGGTCTTGGATTAGCAGTGTGGGAGAAAAATGAAGATATTAAGACTGAATTGGTGTTGCACCAATTCAGAGTAGTTTGCAATGGAAAAAATTATCCAAAGAGATAATTGTACCAATTTGGATTAAATCGAAAAAGCTCAAAAACGAAAAGAGAACAAGAAAAAAAATCACCCCCATTACATGATTAGTGGTTACACCAATTCAGAGCGGTATCTGCTCTGATACCACTTGTTGGATTAAAAATTCACTAGGGGGGCGAATAGCGATAATCGAAAATTTTATTTAAAAACTAAGTTACACAGCAGAAAATAGAAACAAAAAAAACAATGCTAACATAAGTTGTTTTTACTTAGTTTGGAACCTTCGACGACTCCCATTCAAAGGTCTGCACTTGTCGAGTGCTTTTATTGGACAATTCACTAATAATTCGACACGGTTATAGATTTCAAGTACAAGAACTATAAAATGAGGTTACCGACAACAAAAGAAAATAATCTTGATCACCAGTTGTCGGATAGCGTCGTAGGAGCTTTTTCGGAGCACCGAGCAGAGAGAAAATCGTAGCAGTTGTTGTTTTAAAACTCCTGATCGAAGGCCTTTAAATAGGTCCATTCTGGGCGTCTAGAACCCCTAGACCACGTGGCTCGACCAATCAGCGTGCTCCACATCAGTTTATGAGTCATTTTTCGGGTCTGAGCACCTGGACTGGACCGAGTATGGGCGCTCGGACCACCTAGGCGAGCCTGGTCCAGGTGCCCAGATCCCTTTTCTCCAGCAGTTTCCTCCCTGCAAGAAAAGGTTAGTCCAAGAAATAGAAAAAATATTTACCCTGCAAAACAGAGTTAACACAACATAATAAAATATGAGTAGTAATTAGATTTTGTTTCCCCGAGACCAGAATCTAGTCAAGGTCTCAGCTTAGGTTTCCCAAATGGACATAAGCTGGACCGACGCCTATAGTTCTCTCAACGGGGGAAAGCTTCCTCACTAGATCTCTCCTTCAGTTGTTTACATTCACTTACCAACTGTAGTCACTTGACTTGCCTTTGACTCACTAGGTCTTCCCGCCAGTTGTCAGGTTCGCAGACCCAACTAGACTTCGACCGATTGTTAAGTCCCGCGAACCCAACCAGACTTCCCGCCAGATATCAGGCCCCGCGGACCTATCTGGACTTCACACCAACTATCGAGTCCCGCGAACCTAGCTAGATTTTAGTCTAGTGTTAGGTCCTTCAGACCAGTCAACTCCTGCACACTTAGTAAAAAAGTTACACAACAAAACACTCTAACTTTAGACCCCTTATCATTCATCAAAATATGAGATAGATCATTAGTACAAATTGCACCAACAATGGTACAACTTTCATCACTCGCTAAACGCTATTTCCACCACTCGCTCGGTGCCACTTTCGCTGCTCGCTCGAGCACCGCTTTCACTGCTCGCTTGGCATTGCTACCGCATCTCTCACTTAGCAATGCTATAGCCGCCCGTTTGATACCGTTGTCGTCGCTTGCTCGGCACGGTTACTGCCGTTGGCTCGAATTCGCCATAGCTACTCACTCAAAGTTATATGATGGGCATAGCAATCTGACTCTATAGTCAGGAGCGATTTAGCCTTACGATAGGTTATCTAATCAGTCGAACTCGTGCCTCATTCGACTATATTTGAAGGAGAGACTTGTGATGCGATAAATAGGAAAGGGGAGAGACAAGGATGAGAATGGTATTTTGGAAAATTTGACTTTTTCTTTCTTGTTGGGGTTTTTTCTTATAGGCGAAGCAAAAAGGGGAGAGAGGGAGAAAAAAATAAGGTCGTCACCACTCACGCTCGCCTCCTCACCGACGTCGTCCACCCCTCTCATCACCAGCCGCGAGAAATCGCGGTAGGCCCTAACCACAGTCATCCCTCGCTGTAGTTCCTCTCCTTTCCCCCTCCCTTCATGCGGATGGCTCCCCCTCTCACATGATCTCCCTCATGAGTGCCGACCACAATCTTTGTGGCGTCGTGTTTCCATCCGACACCTCCTCAACCCGACACTATTGGCTATGCCCCTCCCCTTTACCCTCATGACCGTTACAGTCGTTCCCGGCACCGACTCGGCGGATGCCGCCACCCCAGCATTGATCTGGCCACTGCCGTCATAGTCCTCACTATCATCGATTTCACTGTGTTTTGCCTCCGTTGTGTTCCGGCATTCGAGTCATTTGGCCTTTACATCACTGTTGTGTTCTAGCCTTTGAGTCGTCTGGCCTTTGTGCCATCTGGCTTGCGAGCTGCTTTTATGTTCCAGGCTGCGAGCTGCTGTCATGTTCCAGCCTCTGAGCCACTACCACCGCCTCTTGGCATGCCTTATTCTCCAGCTCCCCTACCAGATATCCAGTTTATGTCCGATTGGCGTTGCCATTCGGATGCTAGCTCTGGCTCACTGCCACTTTGTCCTGATGATTCTTTAGTGCCCAGTTCTAGTACTTGGATGGGAATGACATGTAGAGTAGCATAATGGATGTAGCATGATCCTCTATGATCTCCTACAATGCATGACATGATTGATGTGATTTTCTGATAAGACCATATGACATTTTTCATATTATGACATGACATCTTGTCAGAAACACATCATCTCCTCTAACAACCTTTGATTTGACAACTCACCCTAACAGTTTATAAAAAGCCCCGCTCCTACAGACCAAGGTATGCATGTATCTATGGAGATACATGCTACTTTATTGCATAGTTTATCTTCTTTATTTCCATCGATCTCTGACTTGAGCGTCAAAGTAGAAGGTCGAGGCAACTTGGACTCCCTCTAGCACTCCTTCTACCCTTTTTTGTCTTCTAGTAGCCTTGCAGACATCGTTGACAAGATATTTTATGGGATTCACAACTCTCTGTTCTTGGCTTTTTCTTGGAGGTCCAGCGATTCAACCAACATAAAAGACAACTCAACCCCCTTCTCCCCTCCAGTTCATGGTGACTTAGTCTGCATTCCAGTTAGCTCACCGATATATATATACAGCTTGTTAACGTTCGTGAATCATGTCCATCAATAAAACTCTAATCAACTTACTAAATAAATAAAGAAAAACTTTTAAAATAAATAAATAATATTTTATTATAAAATTCAATAACTAATCAAACAAATTAAAATATAAAAGTTCAATCAATCAAATAACTTAAATTGAGAGCTCGATAACATCTGAACGAATAAACTTAAACTCATTAAAAAAAATTCAAGTCAAATTTAAACAATTATTTCAACGATTTCATTCATTTTAGGTTATATATATATATATATATAGAGAGAGAAATGATATGCTACGGACCATTATTTATGGATTGCTACGGACTTAATGCCATGTCATTTTTTTATTAATTTTTTATAAAAAATTTTCTCTTTCTTCTTTATTTTTTTTCTCCTGCTTCGTTCGTTCTCGGCGCGTTTCGCCGAGAAGCAGCTCACGTCGCGCGCCCACCACCAGCCCTGCCCTCGACCATCTGCCCACCGCCGGCGGCCTCTGGCAGCCTGTACCCACCCACACTATAGCCCGATTCCGACAGTGTTGGGCAGGCGACTGGATTCCGGCGCGGTCGCATCCGGATTCTGGCCGTGATCGCGCCGGAATCCGGACGCGCTTCGTCGGAATCCTGACGCGGGCGCGTCCGGACGCGATCGTGACGAAGGCAGGTGCGGTTGCGATGACAATGTCGCCATCGCGGCCGGAATCCGGCGCCATCGCGGCCAGAATCCGGTCGCTGCCAGACTCCATCCGATTCCCGGCCGGATTTCAACCGGAATCCGACAGAAATCCGGCCGCGATCTGGCCACCACACTAGCGACCGCAATCGCGGCCGGATTTCGACTGGGATTCTGGCTGCCGGCGGGTGGTCGGCGGGTGGTGGGCGACCGGAGGCGAGGAGGCGGGGTGACCGGTGGGTGGTGCCCGGCCGGCCAGCGGCGAGGAGGCCGACGAGGCTGGCACATGCACACGTCGACGAGAGAGAGGAGAACGAGGAAGGTAAAAAAAAAAATATATATATATTAAAAAAAAAAGCAAAATCTGTAGGTCACGAATGAGTCCGCATGCATGCAGAAGTCCGCATTTTAACAAAACTATATATATATATTTTATTGTTAACACTCTCATTAGGTATAAAAATACTGAATCAAATAATATTAAATTTAGAATGACTGATCTATAACCCAACATCCGTGGTGTACTGTCATGATGTATAATGTATGCGGATAGCAGCACTAAATCAAATATTGTGCGGTTTAATCAAATAAATTTAATATATATTAATTCTTATAGCTAAGAATTTAAAATTGAGTTAACAATAATAGATGAAGCAACCCTCCGCTTCGGTAAAGCCATCAATTTTGGCACATCTTGCTGGCACGAATCTTAACGCATATCCAGCCTTCCATTCGCTACGCCCTGGGCTCGTGTGGTTTTGGAGCACCACATCGCCCTTCGCGTTCACGCATATCTGCTTTTCGGTTGGCAGATCGCAAAGCCGCACTTCGTTCGGCCAGCTCCTCCTCCTCCTCCTCCTCCTCCTCCGTTTTCTCAAAATCGAACGCAATCGGAGAGAATCCTCCATTTGATTCGTTCAAGGTACGGCCTTTCTCCTCTTCGATCATTTTTTTTTTCTGTTAGGCGAGGCTTGTCGAAGGACTGTGGGAGTTTTGGGTGCGTGTCTTACCCTTTCCGTGCGATTTTAGGCACTTCATTGCGGAGTTTGAGTGGCTTCTTGATTCTGGTGAGTGTCATCTTGTTCTGATCCTTGTCAATTGACGGGAGACTTGCCGGTTGTGGCGAATTTGCTTTGTTCCACTGGCTTCGAGCATTGGTTTCGGGAACGGCCGGTTGTGGCTGTGAATCTTGAGGTTAGATTAGCTTTCCCTTTTATTTAATTTCACGTCTCCTCTCTGCTCCTCGGTGCGTTGCAGAGTGCAGACGGTTTCTTGATGGATTGTTTTCTTCGCTTTGGTTAGGTTTTCTACTTGAAGGGCGAACCATACTTAGTAAGAGCTTGTAGTTATGAATTTCCCCAATGGATCCCATTAGGAAACGCGTACTGCTCTTTGTGTTTGTAGGTTACCTTCTGCTTGGCGTTGTGCCCCGTGCTCCTCCTATCTTTTTCTATCTTTGTTGGTCATGTCTTTTGAAAAAGCTTTTCACAAAATCTTGTTTTCTGTTCATCTGACACAGGTCTTGAATGGGTCTTAACTTTCATATGCATCATTTCAATAGTATGACAACAATATCTTTGATTCTTTCATGTTTGGAAACCTCAGTCCCTGGGATTTATTCCTGATTTCTTATGTTATTGTCCCATTCAGTAACGCCAAGACCTTTTCCCCTTACGAAATCTGCGACTTCTAGTAAGGTTCTGATATATCAGTCTTGGTATGCTGCTAAATGAGTGTTATTTCCTTTTAAGCTATCTATAACAGCCTTCATTGTTGAGTGATTTCTTTTCAATTCAAACGATCATTTAGTTTGATGGTTGTATTGTTAGATCTGAGTGCCTCCTTTTCAATTTTCCACATGCAGCTGCATTGTTCATTGGATTTACATGAGTCTAGGCAGTAGTGGCTCAATCACTAAATTCTGCATTTTTAGTCCTTCATCTAATCATTTAGTTATTAAAATGAATTAGGTGTTTGATATTGTGATTCCAACTTACTTAAATTTTGGTTCCGCTGGTCCCTTTTGCGTAATCTGTAACTATTACATGATTGATATTAAATTTTAGTATTTAATACTAAAATACTAAGTATTATATTCATCCTTTGTTATTATATTTTAGTTCTCTTCTTTGGAAGTGTTTTATTTATGTAGAGGAAGTTTGTTCTCTAAATCAATTCATGCCTCTAATTGTTAACCATAACAATATCTAACATAAACACCATGAGTAAGACATTCTTGCTATAAATGGAAATCATCTCTTCTATTACTGGACATAGTGATATGTAAGCTAATATACCATGGGTTTGTACAAAGGAAATGCAAACCATAAATACAAAATTCTTTGTTGGGGGAGGATAGACAATGATCTATACTTTTCATGTTGCTTGGCTGCTTCTATCTGTTCATCGTGATATTTATTAAGTATACAACTCCAGAGGCCCACTTATTTGCTAGTGATATTGTTATGATTTGTGATGGCAAACCTTTTTCATTCAAGAATTAGTCTAAATCAACATATGTTAACAAGTCTGCTTCTTTTGCATGTTATTTGATATTAATCTCTCTCATTTGTAGGCCTTAGGATTTCACCAACTGTTTAGGTTACTATGTCAAGAACCCTGAGGAGTTAGTCATCATGTCACCTCTGATTGATGGTCTCCCAGATGAAATTGCTATCCAGTGCCTGGCACGAGTACCATTCTACTTCCATCCTCAATTGCAGCTTGTTTGTCACTCTTGGAGGACTGTACTTCGAAGCCCTCGTATCATTAAGACTCGTTGTGAAGTAGGGGCTTCAGAAGAGTTACTTTGTGCATTAGCATATGACCCTGAGAACATTTGGCAGCTCTATGACCCTCTACTAGACCGTTGGGTAACCCTACCAGTTATGCCTTCAGAAATCAGGCACCTTGCCCGCTTTGGTGCTGCATCTGTTGGTGGAAAACTATTTGTTATTGGAGGCGGCAGTGATAGAGTTGATCCATTGACAGGAGATCATGATCGCATTTTTGCAAGTAATGAGATTTGGTCTTATGACCCACTTCGATTTGAATGGGCACAACGGTCACCCATGCTTGTACCCCGTGCAATGTTTGCATGTTGTGCTTTGGATGGAAAGATTGTCGTAGCAGGAGGATTCACAAACTGCCGAGAAACCATAACTAAGGCTGAGATTTATGATCCTCAATTGGACAAATGGGAGCCTCTTCCTGATCTCCGACACTCACATACTTCTGCATGCTCTGGGGTGATCATCGGGGGAAAGATGCATGTGTTGCACAAGGGATTGTCAACAATCCAGATATTGGATTACGGCGGTAAAAAGTGGGATGTTGCGGACTATGGTTGGCTCCAGGGCCCAATGGCTGTGGTTCGTGGGGAGCTATATGTTCTGAGCAATGGCTGCATCTCTAAGCAATACGGGGATAATTTAACTGATAGGGTGGTGTCATATGCATCAGATTTTCAGAGCCGAATTAGTTTTGGGATGATTGGCGTGGGAGATGAGATATTCATAATTGGAGGAGTAATCGGGCCTGGTCCAAGGAATCAATTCATTAAGCAGCTATCAGATGCTGATGCGCTGAACGTTAGGGTTGAGAAGCCAGCATGGCGCAGAGTATCACCGATGACCCATTGCTGTGGCAGCATTCTAGGGTCTGCAGTGCTTAGAATCTAGTTTTCGATTGCCAGATAGCAAAGGACAAGAAGACTAGAATCTCGCTCGTTCCTGTTTGTATTGTGATTGCGGGGCTCCTTTGTCCTTTTTTTTTGTTTTTTGTACTGCCCTATTGCTAGCATCATCTGGCAATGTTGTAATGCAATGGTCTGTGTTTCCATTCCCCATTGAAAATCATCTTTTTATGTGTCACTGTAGCTTGAGTGGCTGAAGGCAAGGGTGTGCTTGGAAGCCAGTAAAAGAGATGGTATTGACTATTTTTCAGTCGTTATGGATAATAATAATACCAATTTGTAGGAGGAGAATGATTAGTTGACAACGATTAGCTTCTCTCTCTGAGGCACTACAGTATGAGTTTATCAAATTATGCAAGTTAATAAGCTTGCATATCAGTCTTTTATCAAATTATGCAATTGGATGGTATTGTCTATGCGTATCAGACTTCTCTGAGTCACTGCTTCAACAATTTCATATTAGTCTCTCAATTCACAGCTGATGGATGTACAGTTACCCATCGCGAAAAGAATTGAAGAGCATTGGAAGAAGAAAATGTAGCGTCGAAATCATATGTAACTAAACTGATACACTACTCCTGTAACTGATAACTCGGCCTCTATCAGAAGCGGCTCCAAGGAGTCGACGATATCTCTCATAAGAGGCCTTGCCTTTGGATTTCGGTTAAGGCAGTGGTGAGCCAGCATTGCTGTCTTTTGCACAGACTTCTCGGGGTAGTCTCCCCCCAATCTTTGGTCTACAATTTCGAGAACTTTCTTCTTTTGAGTGAGCAATGGGGCAGCCCAATCAGTGAGTGTTTGCTTGCGGGTGGGGCGTGACTTGTCCAGTGATTTCCGTCCGGTGAGGAGCTCAAGGAGAACGACTCCGAAGCTATAAACATCACTCATGGCTGTCAAATGCCCTGAGTTGAGGAGTAGTAAACAATTGTCATGTTAGACTAAATGAATTTTCTATACATGATCAATAGAGATATAGAGTGTTCACTAGGATTGTATGTATATTTCACAACTTCAGAGTTGCATAACTAAAAGTTCAAAATGTTTAGCTATGTGTACCTGTCATGATATACTCCGGAGCCGCGTACCCGTAAGTTCCTATAATGCGGGTAGAAACATGAGATTTATCCCCAACTGGTCCATCTTTTGCAAGTCCGAAATCAGAAAGTTTTGCATTGTAATCCTATAAACAGAAAGAAAAGCTAATAATTAAGAACTAGTGTCAAACAGCAAATTAAGGTCCTTGATAATTCTTTCAAGAGAACTTCGAACGGTTAACAGATTGGTCTAATTGCCCTCGACCAATTTCAACAAGTTTTATGAGATCAGTGTCGATTTCTATACTAACTTTCAGCTACATTGTTAGCAAATTTAGTCTTGTTCTTAACCAATTTCAACAGATTTTACAAGATCAATGTAAAGATACACACAGTTCAGTGCACCAACCTGGTCTAGCAAAATGTTGGATGTTTTGAAATCCCGAAAGATGACAGGTTTTTCAGCTTCGTGGAGAAAAGCAAGCCCTTTGGCAGCCCCAAGTGCAATCTTCATCCTGATAGACCACGGAAGGGGGAGCAACACAACTGCACGGCCATACAATTTTTCGTCAACTAATTATTTTCTCTTAAATATAATTTACAGAAGCAAGAAATGAGAAGCAGATGCCACTTAGAAATAATAAGAGCCATTAGAAAATAAAAATTCCAGCTTTATCATAGAAAAATACACAGCCTTATAAGACAAATATCTTGGTGGGGTTATAGACGACCTGTTTCTTGATACATATGTGCCAAAGAATTCATTGATGGAACAAGTGGCAACAAGAGAATCAAGAACATTGACTATACTCATCAAACATCAAAACAAAGACATTGTATCTACTGATAAAAAGCCAAGAAGGTTAGGCAAAAAGCATTCATCTTGTGCTAAATCATTATATTGTTTAATGAAACAAAAGAATCTAAAACAAGTTGGTGAAGTTGTCTGGATGATTACTTGAGAAGAGATTGGATTCAACACTTCCGCGAGGCATGAACTCGTATATCAGGACTCGGTGCTCGTCCTCGCAGCAGTAACCAATCAACTTGACCAAGTTAGGGTGAGAAAGCTGCCCAAGAAATATAACCTCAGCCTGAAAAAACAGCAGCAATTGTCACATACAAAGGAAACACTAAGTAGCTGTTCTGAGCCAATTGAGATAGGATGTAGTGTACCAGCCACTCTCTGTGGCCCTGTGAACTATTATTATCAGCATCATGGACCTTCACTGCAACTTGAAGAGGTTGAAGCCCCTCTCTGAGATCTTGATTGATGAATCCCTTGTAAACGCTTCCGAATCCGCCTTCGCCTAATATATAGTCCAGCCGAAAGTTTCCTGTGATGATCTTGAGTTCATCAAAAGTGAACGCTATGAGATGGTTTGTTGCAGTATCCCCTCTCAAGTCCTCGACTTCCTCAGGGTTGGAAGGCAATTTTTGACTTCCTTCTTTTTCCTCTGTTTTAACTGAAGGATCGGAATTCTTCTGAGAATCTAAAATGGAAAAGAGAAGATTGGGGGATGGCATTCAAGAATCACTGTAGAGCTAAAAGAGAAACGTTGAAGAAACAAGGCCATTTGAAGGATTCTTTAGAAATCAATAAATCAATAGGAGGAGGAAAAGAGATAATTGATTATAAAGAAACTGACCTGCTTTGGCATTTGAGGATATTTTGTGGCCGTAAGAACTTCCTCTGAACCAGCAATTACCCATCAATGATCAAATCGTCAGTGATATGGCTCGATCACAGCCCACCCAGTCACCCACCCTGTGCTACTCTTGAAGATAGAGTACGGGTGGGAGGGGAGGAGGAGAGGACAAGCTAATGGATGCATGGAAGGAGACCCATCAACATCTTTATGTATTTCTCCATGTTTTTCTTCTCTATGTTAGAAGGAAAAGGATAAGAATTTATCGAATGTAAATGATCCCGTTTAAAAATAGTGAGGGATGTACTATCGATGGGTTGCTATTGGTGTGTGGACCAGGTCGCTATGACCAAGAGAAAGAGGGAGGTAAACTGTCTTCTAAGTGTTGATTAAATGTGAATGGAGAAGAGGTAGAAGAGAATAAGTTCCATTGTGGATGGGACTTTAGTCTCACATTAGGAGTTTCAAGGTATTTTTATTGATTTATATTGATTCACATATATTGAGGATGTGAACAAATGTATGGGGAGAAGCTCTCTCTCACGCGTGAGTGCGCAGGGGTGCAAATCTTGGGTCCGGATTTGCACTGGACCAAGTTGACTCGGGTACGAGCGCGACCTGCGCACACGAATGTCGGACCGGTCGGGACAAAAATTTGCCCAAGCGGAACAACCAATTCCCTTCCTCTGTTGCGCATCGGTCGGGGCATAAGGAGGCTGCGACCACAGGCAAAAGGTTACGTAGATAACACAGTGAAGCAAGCAGAAGCTCTTCACCTTATTCTCCTCCTCTATCACTCAATTCTTGCTCGGCAGAGCGCCCATGATAGCGTTCGGGTACCACTTAGTTCGCCGTGACCACCAGTGCTTGGTGGAGTTGCCCTTGCTGGCAGCCTGAGATTATCCGCTCAGGTCATTTCGACTGTAAGTTGAATTTAAATTCCGTGTAAGTTTTAAATTCAACTAAGTTCCCTAAAATCTCCAGCAACAGATTGTTTGGTATCTAACACGAAGTTGACTAAATCTCTGGGTATTCAATAAAAAAAAGTCAAGAACAGGGATCCGAAAGTGCTGAAAAGTCTTCCGTTAATGGTTCCGACGTTCAAATCAATCTCCGATATTAAGAGTAGAGAAGATAAATAGTACAGGAGAATAATAAAATATGAGTGTATGTAGTGAGTATCCAGCATATCTTAGCTTGCGGGGCGGAACTTTTTATAACACGAATGAGTGATATATCACATCGATAGTGGTCAGAGGAGATGGTGCACTTCGAATAAAATATCATGTCTTAGTAAGGAGGGTGTCCCATCGCTATATCAAGACATATCTTGCACTGTGGAGATCTTGTGAGGATCACACTATACACATACTACTTCATGTGTTTGGATACTCATATGTTCTGACAACTCATGTATTTTGACAACCTATAAGGAGTCCACGTGTTGTTTTGAATATTTGGGCTTGGGAAAAGCATCGGGTTGAAATGAAGGTGAGCCGGAGCGTCCAAACGACAGAGTCAGTCAGGCATAAGTTAGATATTCGATCGAGGAGCTAAGCGCCTAGGTCGGTATAGGACCAATCGAAGATTGGCAGGTTAGCTGACCTAGGAATACTAACAAATCGGCTCGGCTTAGCTCAACCCGGAAGATTGACGGGCGGGTCAACTTGGCCAGGAAGACTGTCAACCCGAGCAAGTCAGCTTTCACCGAGAAGATTGATGGGTCGGCTCAATCAGATAGAGATGGTCCCATTGACCCCTTAATTCTAACCTAGCTCAGTATCTAATTGATTTTGGTTGCATTCGTTACCGCTTTCCATACTCACCGTAGAAATATCATATTTTGCAGGGAGGATGGGAAAAAAAACTGAATTCAATTATGAACCGGAAGCATGAAAGTGACATCTCTGGATTCCCATCAGTATCAATAGGCATTGGAAGGAAATGAGTTAGGTGGTCTTAGACATTTGCTTGATGTGGTTGACTCTACGTCGACGTAATTCCCCAATAAGTAGATTCATTTCATAATCACGCGCGGCCTTCGCTGTTTCATATTCAATAACTTTGTTTTTATTTTATAAAAATATAAAGCAAAAATTAATTCGAAGATAATCTTCAGATTTCCAGGTACATATTACCATCGCGCATTTACAGGAAGAATTTTTCTTAATTTTGCTGGCAATTCCCTATAAATCCTGCTGCGCGAGCCTTCTTCGTTACTGAGCCAAAAGTATGGTTTCTTTTATCTTAAAAAGATTCTTTTTGTTTTTCTTCGTCTTCTTCTTTTGCATTTCGCATTCTGTTTCTGATGCTCGATCATGTCTGTAGATTGAACATGGAATCGATGCTACGGAAACTGTTGCTTCTGTTAACGATATCAATCTACTGGGCGACAGCAGCAGCAGCAGCAGCAGCAGAAGGGTATGTGAAATACAGGGATCCAACGCAGCCACTGGGCGCTCGAATCAAGGACTTGCTCCGCCGCATGACTCTCGCTGAAAAGATCGGCCAGATGTCCCAGATCGACAGGCAAGTCGCAACCCCCGAAGTCATCCAGAATAACTTCATCGGTATTTATCGATCTCTCCTCCCCCGACGGCGACTCGTTCGACATCATCCGACTAATTAACTAACTTTGTTCAGGAAGCGTCCTGACCGGAGGCAACAGCGTGCCACAGCCCCACGCTTCTGCCTGGGAATGGGCAGCGATGGTGAACGACATGCAGAAGGCTGCTCTCTCCACCCGTTTAGGCATCCCGATCATCTACGGCATCGACGCTGTTCATGGGCACAACAATGTCTACGGATCCACCCTTTTCCCCCACAATGTTGGGCTCGGTGCCACTCGGTGCGATCCATCGATCCATCTTCCAGTCACTGAAGATCAAACTGAAACTGAAACTGAACTTTACTGAAAATTTTCAGGGATCCTGAACTGGTGAAGAGAATCGGCGCTGCTACTGCTCTGGAAGTTAGAGCCACAGGGATTCCCTATGTCTTCGGGCCATGCATTGCGGTAAGACTACTCGTAACCGATCGAATGCCAATCCAAAAGATGCATAGAAGGTTGAACTGTTTCAGTTAATCAGGTCTGCAGAGATCCAAGATGGGGCCGCTGCTACGAGAGCTACAGCGAAGATCCAAAGCTTGTTCAGCAAATGACTGAGATCGTCTCTGGCTTGCAAGGAGATATCCCTCCGAATTCTCGCAAAGGAGTCCCCTTTGTTGCTGGAAAGTAAGACACGGTACATCGAATCTAGACGACGACGACATATCTGACAACAGTTTCGATTGAATTTCCTGCTGCAGGAGGAATGTTGCAGCCTGTGCAAAGCACTACGTCGGTGACGGTGGCACACACGACGGGATCAATGAAAACGACACCATCATCAGGCGTCACGGACTGCTCAGCATCCACATGCCTCCTTACGACAGCGCCATCATCAAGGGCGTCTCCACTGTCATGGTCTCCTACTCGAGCTGGAACGGGGTGAAGATGCATGCAAATCGCTATCTGATCACTGAATTCCTCAAGCACACACTTCGTTTCAGGGTCTGTTACTTCGGCTTCCAACGCGAAGAAGAATCATAGCTTGTTTGAATTGGTGACTGAACACATTACGATTGTTGTTAAACAGGGATTTGTGATCTCAGATTTTCAAGGTATTGATAAAATAACCACGCCACCAGGTGCTAATTACACATATTCTGTAGAAGCTGGGATCCAAGCAGGCATTGATATGGTCTCTGTCTTGCTTTCTCTTGAATGATCGTAACATTTCCCCTTGATCTTACAACTAATTCATGCATGTTGTTTTGCAGGTGATGATCGCACTTGATTACCAAGATTTCATTAGTAACCTGACCTACTTGGTGGAGAAGAATGTGATCCCAGTGAGCAGAATTGATGATGCTGTGAAAAGAATTCTGAGAGTCAAGTTCACTGTAGGACTCTTTGAGAACCCTTTTTCAGATCCTAGTCTTGCTGATCAGCTTGGAAGCAAGGTTGCCATCCCCTCATCTTTGATTTCACGATTCGCGAAAAAAATTGTTTCGAATCATAATATTCTTCTTCTTCATCGGTAGGAACACCGCGAATTGGCTAGGGAAGCTGTAAGGAAATCACTTGTGCTGTTGAAGAATGGCAAGGCTGCCAATGAGCCATTGCTCCCACTTCCTAAGAAGGCTAGCAAGATCCTTGTCGCCGGAAGCCATGCCGATAACTTGGGTTACCAGTGTGGAGGGTGGACTCTTACTGGGCAAGGCCTAAGCGGCAACAATATTACAATTGGTAACTAAATCATTCAAAAACAAAACTGTATACCATTGAACATAACTTTTGGCTACACAATTGAACACAGGTACCCCTATTCTCAATGCGATCCAGTCAACCGTCGATCCTAGTACTCAGATCATCTATTCCGAGACCCCCGATCCTGAATTTGTGAAGAATGGCACGTTTGAGTACGCGATCGTTGCGATAGGAGAGTATCCATATGCAGAAACATATGGGGACAATCTGAATCTGACTATTCCAGCTCCCGGAGTCAGTGTGATTCAGAATGTGTGCAGCAGTGTCAAATGTGTTGTGCTCCTGATCTCAGGAAGGCCATTGGTGATCGAACCATATGTGGAACAAATTGATGCACTTGTCGCGGCCTGGCTGCCCGGTACAGAAGGCCAAGGTGTGGCAGATGTGCTCTTCGGTGACTATGGTTTCTCCGGCAAGCTTCCAAGGACATGGTTCAGGTCTGTGGACCAGCTGCCTATGAATGTTGGTGACCAACATTATGATCCCCTCTTCCCCTATGGGTTCGGCCTTACAACCGAGCCAGCTAACGCGAAGAAGTAGTGAGACTTGCATCCTAGAATAGCTTAGTTCTTTAGTCTTCTCTTATAGATTCAATAAAAGCTATAAGTTCATTGGAATATTGATTCAATGCTCTAGTTGGTTTCGATGTTGTGGAATTCTAACTATTCGTGGCTTAGACGAACACGGTCAAAACTCAGTAAATTGTATTCATGGAGTTCTTGGTGAACTTGTAAATAAGTTTGAAAAGCTCCTAGAAAGTACAAACGAGTATCGAATGCATTAACCAATTAAAT
Source organism: Zingiber officinale (assembly GCF_018446385.1). NCBI lineage: Eukaryota > Viridiplantae > Streptophyta > Magnoliopsida > Zingiberales > Zingiberaceae > Zingiber > Zingiber officinale. The sequence continues at coordinate 956,397 of NC_055995.1, read as the reverse complement.
AAATTTAAAAATATAAATTTTTTAAATAATTAAATAAAATTAAATTAAAATTTTAATAATATGATTTATTAATTTCTCGATCTTTTTTTTTACATTTTATATGATTTATTAATTATTTAAAATATAATAATTCACGATCTCCGTTTTTTTCTTCCTACCAACTCGATTATCTGGCATCGATCCGGATTCAGATCCACCGCTTCTCTTCAATCTTTCAAGCCCTTTGACCACCTACTCCCTTGGGCTTCATCAGCATCGCCGTCACTTCCCATCGCTTGCCCCGCTAATGCTCCTTTTTCTCGCTCCACGGAAGATCGACGGAAGGACGAAGCGATATGACGATGGCATCGGCGCTCCGACAACTCTCCGTGGCCGTCGTTAACCGCCAGCCCCTCCCGAGCTTCTTCCTCCGTTGCATGGTATGCCTTTTTTCTAATCCAGCATTTCCTGAAAGAGAAATCGTTGTTTTTGGTCCATTTAACGTTTTGGTTCTTCTTCACATACAAAGATCGGATCGTTTGGCATCATTCTGTTAACTTCCTTTGTTTTTCGTGATGCGTGCTTATGTGTACTGTAGTCCTCCTTGCCGAGCGAGGCCGCCTACGAGAAGGAGAAATCTGGCGTTACGGTTTGTCCTTTGTGTTTGTCCTGTGAGGGTTGATGGTTTCGAGAGTATTGCAGTGTTTGTTGATACTCGGGTTCTTGGATTCTACTGCCGTGGACGAAGCAGCTGAATGCTCCGCTGGAGATCATTGATCCGGAGATCGCCGATGTAATTGAGCTTGAGAAGGCAAGGCAGTGGAAAGTACTATCCTTTCTTCCTTATTTCTCAGTAGTCTCTGATAATGCAGAATTTACCATACGAATGATTCATGTGATTTTTTGAGATTTGATTTTTGTGCAATGCATTTTCTGTGATAGATTAGTTTTAAATTTTAATGACTAATGACTTGAAATGTGATGGAAGGGCCTTGAACTCATACCCTCAGAGAATTTCACATCGGTGTCAGTCATGCAAGCAGTAGGGTCGGTCATGACGAACAAATACAGTGAGGGGTATCCTGGTGCACGATATTATGGCGGCATTGCGTAATATATATTTGCTCTCTTCTCAGGGTTAGGCTACTGCTTGCAGTTCCTCTGCCATGAAATAGCTATATTTGATTCTCCTTGCAGTTTTGTCTGATGTGCTTCAACGTTTCATACTTTGGTTCCAGGTACATTGACATGGCTGAATCATTGTGTCAGAAACGTGCCCTGGAAGCTTTTGGTTTAGATCCTGCAAAATGGGGAGGTATAAATCACACTATTTTTATTTATCAAGATTCTTCCTGATTCTAGTAGTAACTAGGATTTCCATGACTAATTTGCAAAGATACTTCTTCACTTTTGATTTTCATTTCTTCAATCATAGAATTTGTTTCTTGCTACTTGTTTTGTATGCAATTCTTCTAGCAACTCTTCTGGATAAATCTTGAGCTGTGCAAAAGCTAAGTTTGCTAATGTAATGTCAAGGGGGATTTCTTTAATTATTACCCATTCAACTATTAAAACCTGTTGGCATATCACAATGTCATATCTTTGGTTCAAGTTTCCTATTTTTCGGGATTTTTTTTTTTGTTCTTGAAGTCAAGTAAACTAGACAGATCACCAAGTAACATGAAATCATAATATTTAATTTGAAATGTTTTTGCTTTTATTCCTGCAACTTGCATTTTTTTTTATTTGAAAAGCTAAAAAATATTGCCCCTATGAGAACATTTCTGGCAAAAGATTAAATGAGCAACTTTGCAACTTGCATTCTTTTTCTTATTGCTTTTACAGTGAATGTGCAATCATTGTCTGGTTCACCTGCTAACTTCCAAGCTTACACTGCACTTCTGAAGCCACATGAGAGAATAATGGCTCTTGACCTTCCTCATGGTGGACATCTTTCTCATGGATACCAGGTCACCGATGAATTTCATTTCCTATTCAAAAAATCTGATAATTTATGTGTTTTTTAGGCAATTGATTTGACTTATTTGACATTTTATATTTAATTATTTCTTTTTCATCCAAGAGTTTTAGCGACTTTGTTTATTAATCAACCATGAATTTTTTTGTGGTTGATATCTTGTTTACTACTAGTATGGAAGCCAGAGTTTCATTGACTCTCAGATAAACCTCAATGAATTTTCCTGTCATATGGATCACCTCATCCACTTTATGTTCATTAATTTGGGTTTAGAGGCTTTATACATATCTGCCGACCCCACCTAGTGGGAAAAGGCTTGGTTGTTGTTGTAGAGACTTTATACATATCTATCTCCATCGGTGATAAACATTTTCCAACAACACTGATCTCCCATTCTAGACTTTAGTATCAGTGTTTTTTACGCTTTAAAAATAAATTTAAGAAAGTGTATCTTGTAACTTGGATCACCAAAATAACACTTACTATAAGGTATTCCATGTTATTTTTCGAAATGTCTTATTCCTTAGTAGTTGAGCCATGTTCTTTTTTGTATATATCTATCTATCTATTTAATTTTTGAAAAATGATTTGAGTGAATGGAATTCAACCAATTTCTCCCTTAGCTGATATAATTCATGAGACTTGTGCCCTAAGCAATCACCTTGCTCGCCTTTAAATTCTGAATGAAAACTGCAGTGTCATTTAATCAACTTAGGTATGTAAAATAAGAGGATAGATGTAGAGTAAGCAAAAGAGGAACATTCCCAAAGCTCTTAAACCATAAGTCAGACTCATTGACTACTGTCATATTGGTGGCTTAAGAGCAGAGAAAAAAGAGATATTACCAGAAATGTGCTCAGATAGGCTTTAATGTAGAATCCAAGGGGATAAACCAAATGTACAAGGTAAGAAAATAACAAAATTGTGCTCAAATACTTTTAAATGTAGAATTATAGAGGATAATCCAGGTGTATAAGATAAACAAATAGTAGATGTACATCGATAAATGTTGTGATAGTATTAATCTAACTTCACAATGGACACCCTTTCGTTGGTGATATTTACATGTATGTCCTTAATTGACTAAGCAGTCCCTAACACCATGTTCTAATCATACTATTTTCTTGATCACTTAAACTGGATTATAAAACTGAAAACAATAGTTGATCTGTTGGACTAGTAGTCTAATCAATATATCTTAGATATGTTAGTTAAGTAGCCTACTTTTGGGAGGATAGAGTGAACAAAAGTTCACCCGTTATCAGAAGGAAAGAAGTGTAGCTGTTAGACAATGCTCTTACAGAAACACTGAAACAGAAAGCATAAAACAATAATCAAGACAAATCAGCACTTCAGTTGTTACACAGTTCAGCACTTCATCTAGTCCTAAAATAATAAAGGCAGTTTAGCTAATAGGGCGAGTTTGCAGTGTGCTTAATCTTTGAAGGGCTGGCTCGCAAGAGGCATGTGATATGGGCTCGAAAGAAGTGTAGCTGTTAGACAATGCTCTTACAGAAACACTGAAACAGAAAGCATAAAACAATAATCAAGACAAATCAGCACTTCAGTTGTTACACAGTTCAGCACTTCATCTAGTCCTAAAATAATAAAGGCAGTTTAGCTAATAGGTCGAGTTTGCAGTGTGCTTAAGCTTTGAAGGGCTTGCAAGAGGCATGTGATATGGGCTCTTGGGAGGTGAGACCATTAACGGGAATACATGATTATACTTATATCGATAATCTGGATGAGGGACCTGGACATCATGGGATTAATTATATGATTTGTACACTAGGGAGCAAAGCGGTATAAGAGTGGCTAAATCCTCGAACCCTAGACCGTTAATGTTGTAACATATATTACATGAATCTTGTTAAGAAGAAACTGAATTATGCCTCATCTGAATTTCTCGAGAATCGTTCAAATTCCCCTCATTAATGTGGTGCATGCTCAGCAATGTCCTGTAATCATGTTTTCTGCCTCGTCATTAATGTCACCTTGTGTCACCCCCACACGCATGCGTGATGTGATAGACAGCTATTTGGGTTTGATGTGACCGCGGTCTTTTTGAATTTAATGGTCGCGATGAACTCCCATTTCCCAAAGCCCTTGATGAAACAGTTCAGAGCGGCCGCTCTTCAGGTTTTTAAGCCCCCAACTGTTTCTCTTCCCCTCACCGTCTTCCTCGCGCTCACCGTCATCTCCTCTTCTTCTTCGCCGGCAATTCTCTTTGCAGTAAGCCTCTCTTTGTTTCTTTCTTCGACCTTGATCTTCCTTTCCCTCTATTCTTCATGGTTGAATCTCCTCGTCCTCCCTCGACTGTCCCCGGTCTCTGGTACACTTCCACCAAATCTAAATTCAACGGCGACGAAATTGACCAAATGAAACTCACCTATCACTTCCCTTATGGTTATCAACTTGTCATACCTTCTACTTATGATCGACCTCATCTACCCCACGACGGCTTTCTCCCCCTTTTTAAGGATCAGTTTTTTGCCGGCTTGCGCTTTCCGATCCACTCTTTTTTTTTTGGAAGACTGTAGATATTTTCATATCCTTTTGCATCAATTAGTGCTCAACTCTTTCAGACTGCTGTGCGGGATGGTTGTGTTGTTCCGTCTATACGGGATTTCTTTAGTACCCTCGCCTTCCACTACTTTTATTACCCGAAGCTTTCCGAGTCGGGCACCTTCCTTTTCCAAGCCTGAGTGGGCGTTGTATATTTTAACAAAATGCTCATGTTCAATAAGCATGGGAAAGAACACTTCTTTTTTGTCTGTCTCCTCGACTGGCTCGGATTTCTGATCGACTGGCAGATAGAATTGAAGAAACCTCCTTCGCTCGGTAGATACCGAAGCAGACCGGACAACCTCCAAGCGGCCTCGAGTTTGGCCGATCAGAAG